>NC_135892.1:14064451-14436951 GCF_964194155.1 Cetorhinus maximus
TACGTGTGTGTGTGAGAGAGAAAGAGATTGACCGAAGGGGTTGCCAATCAACAGCTGCATATGGCTATGTGACGTCTGCGCCTGGTCAGACAGGATTGGAGCAAATTCAAGAACTTTCCAAAGGCCAGAGGGGAGAGGGAGGGGAGGGGAGGGGAGAGGGAGGGGAGGGGAGGGGAGAGGGAGGGAGGGGAGGGGGAGGGGGGTAAATGAGTGGGGGGGGGGAGGGGGTAAATGGGAAGGGGAGGGGGGTAAAGGGGAGGGGAAGGGGGGTAAAGGGGACGGGGAGGGGGTAAAGAGGGGGGAGGGGGGTAAAGGGGAAGGGGTAAAGGGGAGGTGGGTAAAGGGGAGGGGGTAAAGGGGAGGGGGAGGGGGTAAAGGGGAGGTTGGAGGGGTAAAGGGGAGGGGGTAAAGGGGCATAAAGGGGAAGGGGTGAGGGGGTAAAAGGGGAGAGGGAAGGGGGTAAAGGCGAGGCAGGTGAAGGGCAGGGGGTAAAGGGGAGAGGGAAGGGGGTAAAGTGGAGGGGGCAGGGGGGTAAGGGGGAGGGATTAAAGGAGAAGGGGGAGGGGGTAAAGGGGAGGGGGTAGGGTGGTAAAGAGGGAGGAGGGGGATAAATGGGAGGGGGTAAGGGGGAGGGGGTAAAGGGGCAGCGGGAGGGGATAAAGGGGGGTAAAGGGGGAGGAGGGGTAAAGGGGGTAGGGGAGGAGGGGCAGGGGAGAGGGGGGTAGAGGGAGGAGGGGAGGGGGAGTGGAGGGGGTAGAGGGGGAGAGGAGGAGGGGGTAAAGGGGAGGGAGGGGGTAAAGGCGAGGCGGGTGAAGGGGAGGGAGGTAAAGTGGAGGGGGGTAAAGGGGAGAGGGAAGGGGTAAAGTGGTGGGAGGGGGTTAAGTGGAGGGAGCAGGGGGTAAGGGGGAGGGGGGTAAAGGGGAGGGTGGAGGGGTAAAGGGGAGGGGGGGAAGGGGGTGAGGGGGTAAAGGGGAGGGTGTAGGGTGGTAAAGAGGGGGGGAGGGGGGATAAATGAAAGGGGGAGGGGGGTAAAGGGGGTATGGGGAGGGGGGGGGTAAAGGGGAGAGGGGGGTAGAGGGAGGGGAGGGGGTAGCGAGGGGGTAGAGGGGGAGGGGAGAGGAGGAGGGTAGAGGGGGAGAGGAGGGGGTAAAGGGGAGGGAGGGAGTAAAGAGGAGGAGGGAGGGGGTAAAGAGGGGGAGGAGGGAGTAGGGGGAAAGTTTCCTGAGATTACTGCTTTAGAGATCCTGCTTTTCAATCTCCTTCCTAGCTCCCTAAATTCTGCTTTCAGGACCTCATCCCTTTCCTACCTAAGTCATTGGTACCAATGTGGACTACGACCTCTGGCTGTTCACCCTCCCCCAGAAGAATGTCCTGCAGCCGCTCTGTGACATCCTTGACCATGGCACCAGGGAGGCAACATCTTTTCATGCTCTCGCCTTGCTTTTCTTATTAGTTATTTCATTTCCTGCTGGCCCTTCTATATTCAGCCTGACTCTCCATTGTATTTTCTACCTGACATCTGTCATACGTGCACTTCTTCCTTTTCATCTTTAGCTCTATCCCTCTCGTCATCCAGGGCGCTCTGGAATTATTTGTCCTACCTTTTCCCTTCAAGGGAATATACCTTGATATTGCCTGCAGTACCTTTTCTTTGAAGGTGGCCCATTGTTCAGCCACCGTCTTTTCTGCCAACATTTGATTCCAACTCACTTGACTCAGATGCATTCTCATCCCATCAAAGTTGGTTTTCCCCCAATTAGTTCCCCCTGCTCTGGATTGTTCCTCATCCTTTCCCACGGCCAACATAAACCTTATGATACAAAGGCCACTGTCCCCTAAATGCTCTCCCACTCATATTTGATCTACTGTGCCAACTCATTCCCCAGAGCCAGGTCCACAGTGCCTCGCCTCTTGTTGGACTAGAAACACACTGCTGCAGGAAATTATCTTGAACATATTCCAGGAAATCTTGCCACTCATCACTATTCCTATCCCAGCCTATATTTGGATAATTTAAGTCCCCCATTATAATTATTCTATAATACTTGCACCTTTCAGGATGATATAATAATTCTAATAATGTTATTGGAATTTATTGTAAAATAGTGGTATCTGTGTCTGTATGTGTGTGTGTGAGAGAGAGAGAGAGACTTAATTGGATTAAAGGCAGCTGCTCTGAAGGCTTTGATGTAAACATGGTAAACATGGGGGAAGTTTAGAATGTAAGGTGTAAAAGGACATTTGTATTTTTAAATAAACCAAACTAGATTGTTTTCAAAGGAGGAGTGAAATGTGTCACCTAGCCAGGTGAAGTTTAGAAACAGTCTGTTTGTTTTTTCCAAAGTTTACTGGTAAAAATTAGTGCTATGAGAGATTTTTATTATCAGGAAGGTAAAGTCCAAAGACATAGTGAAACAATGAGTATTTGCATTAAAAGGGGAAAATATGTATAAAGGAGTGAAGATTGTGTGTAAGGGTAAGCATTTTTAAGATCTAACAAGTATGAAAAGCCTTCAGCGTCTAGGCCTCAAGCTGCTGTTTTCAAACAACCGAAGTTAAGAAAACTCACTTTGAATATGACTGGTTCAGGGTATTGTGTGTCACCTTGCCTGGGTCTTTTAAAATCAATGTGTCTTCCTGTTGCCTTAACAGAAGTGTAACTGGAGTTAAATTAATTATGGCATTTAAAGGTTATTATAGTAGTAGTTTGTAGACATATGTATCTACTTAAAAATAATGTTTCTGTTGATAAATGTTTAATCTAGTTTGGTAAAAACCTATAAGATTTGGTGGTCTTATTATTACCAAATTCAAGGCATGCATCTCGAAATTTATACAAATTGCAAAACACGTTGTGGCAGTTGTTTCAAGTTTCCCTTTGCGATTTGAGCAGCTCAGCATTTGCCTTAACATCACCTCTCCTTCATTTCTTTGCAAATTTGTTTCTCTACATTCCTTCCAATAGTTGGTGGTCTATATGCTACACTGATCAATGATATTGTACCCTTTTCCTTTTTTACATCTAGCCAGAGAGATTCTGTCCTTGACCCGTCTGGAACATCCTCTCTCTCCAGTACTGTAATGGCATCTTTAATCAATATTGCCACTCCCTCCCCCCACCACTTTCTTCCTTTCCTGTCCTTGCTAAACACCTTGTACCCAGGAATATTTAACGCCCTTCTTTGAGCCAGGTCTCTGTTATAGCAACAATATCATAATTCCATTTGTCACCCTATGCCTGTAGTTCACTAATCTTATTAATCACACTCCATGCATTCACATACATGCACATTAAGCATGATTTAGACTTCTTTACTTTCCCCCTTACTCTGACCCCATGTAATGACTTACTATTGACTACTCTAATTCTATCAAATTCTTCAAGTGTTCTATATACCTTGATACCACTCTCTGATATATCCTCCTTATCAGTTAATACAGCTCTACTTCCCACTGCCAATTTTTCTCCTCCCCACTCTGAACTTCCCCTCATAATCCCATCCCTTTGCCAATCTAGTTTAACCCCTCCCCCACTCCCCCCAATGGCACTAGCAACCTTCCCCACGAGTCCCAGTCCTGTTAAAGTGTAACCCTTATACAGGTCCCACCTGCCCAGAACCGATCCCAATGCCTCAGAAATCTAAAGCCCTCCCTCCTACTCCATTTCTCCAGCCACGTGTTGAACTTCTCAATCTTCCTATTCCTATGATCACTAGCACGTGGCACTGGGAGTAATCCTGAGGTTATGGATCTTGAGGTCCTGCTTTTTAATTCCCTTCCTAACTCCCTAAAATCTGCTTTCAGGACCTTATCCCTTTTCCTACCTTTGTCATTGGACCCAATGAGGACCATGACTTCTGGCTGTTCACCCTCGCCCAAAAGAATCTCCTGCAGCTGCTCTGTGACATCCTTGACCCTGGCAACAGGGAGGCAACAAACCATCCTGGAGTCCCATCTACAGCCACAGAAACGCCTGTCTACTCCCCTAACTATGGAATCCCCTACCACTATAACACTTCCAGTCTTCCTCCTCTCCTCCTGTGCAGCTGCGCCACCTGTGGTGCCACGGACTTGGTTCTTGCTACAGTCCTCTGAGGAACCATCTCGCTCACCAGTATCCAAGATGGAAAAGCGGTTAGAGAGCGAGATAGACTCAGGGGATTCCTGCACTACCTGCCTGTTTCTCTTGGATACTCTGGCGATCACCCATCCCCCTGTGCTTGTGTAGTCCTTAGCTGCAGTGTGACCACCTCTCTAAATGTGCCATCCACGTAATCCTCAGCCTTGCCGATGCACCACAGTGACTCCAACTGCCATTCGAGTTCCATAACCCGGAGCTCAAATTTCTGCAGATGGTGACACTTCCTGCAGATGTAGTCATTGAGGGCACTTTGCCCATGCACGACTTCCCACAGCCCGCAGAATGCACATTCCACATGGCCGAGCTGCGCTGACATACCTTAAACTTTATATAAAGTGTTTACTACAGTATGGTATAATATAATAACACATCTGTCATTCACCAATCATCTCCTCTGTGCAGAGTCCAGAAAAGCCGATACTTGCCAACCAATCAACTTACAGGACACCTGTGACATCACTTTTAGACTTTGTTCTCCATTCGCAGTGTTTCAATCTCCCGACTGCCTTTCCACTCGTGCTGTTTTAAATCTCCTAAATGCCTCTGCACTTGCACTGTTTCCAGACTCCCGACTGCCTGTCCACTTGCACTGTTTTGAATCTCCCAAATGCCTCTCCACTTGCACTGTTTTCACGTTCCTCTGGATCGCTCGAGCTTCCAATATCTGAGTTGAAGAATCCTAGCTTTCAGTGACAGACTGATACCTCTGGTTTTGTTAGTGAGATGGGTCACTGTCCTCGTACAAGGCAGACCTGTTTTAAGTATCTGGCTCATCCTGCCACAGAATTATATAACAAAAGCAAAATACTGCA
Source organism: Cetorhinus maximus (assembly GCF_964194155.1). Lineage (NCBI taxonomy): Eukaryota > Metazoa > Chordata > Chondrichthyes > Lamniformes > Cetorhinidae > Cetorhinus > Cetorhinus maximus. The sequence continues at coordinate 14,069,405 of NC_135892.1, forward strand.
GATGTTGGAAATCTGAAATAGAAAGCAGAAAGTACTGGAAAAACTCAGCAGGTCTGGCAGCACCTTTGGAGAGGGAAGCAATGTTAATATTTCAATTTCAATATGACTCTTCTTGAAAACTGCCACAGACTTAATCCCAAATTCCATTTGCTACCTCGGCTCCAAAGAGATCCTGCTTATTTCCCAGGAATTACAGTAAATTGATTGTTGGAAAACAGTCAAACCCGGGCTTGAATCCTCGCCAAGTGAACAGCTGGCCTCAAGAGCTTCTCATCAGTAGTGTAGTGAACAACATACCTCCCTTAAAATATGCCTGTGTTGCCATTATCTCATTGTAATCAAACATTAGTCTATGGCCTTTTGCATCCTATCAGCTGTTGTTGAATGAACCATAAATGCAAAATCTGAATTTCAGGTGTTTGGATGTTGCCAAGAATCCTTATTCAGATCACAGGTATGTTTAATAATACCTACACAGCTATTAGCCATCAAATGTCAGGAATTTGGGGTTAGACTTGTGATGACAGGATTCTTCCTTATTTAAAAGCAAAATACTGCGAATGCTGGAATCTGTATGGACCCTTTGATGAAGGGTCATACGGACTCGAAACGTTAACTGTATCTCTCTCCGCAGATGCTGCCAGACCTGCTGAGTTTTTGCAGCTATTTTTGTTTTTGTTCTTCCTTATTTAAGCAGGGCATGGATGGGGGAAGGTTCAAAGTTTCCTCTCTCACCTAATCCAACCATCTAGATAAGATTTTTCTCTGTAATATTTCATGTGCCTGTCAGATTTCCTTTTTTAGTTTAAATCTGCATTTTAATAATTAGTACGAAATAACCAATCATAATGGACAAAATCTCTCAAATTTTCTTCCTTGTCACATTCCATCAAAAGCAAAAATTTCACCAATGACATTACAGGGAAAGAGTTTTGAGAAACCGTGACCTTGACAATTCCTTGACCCAGTAGCAACAATTACTGGTAATATTTTCTACTGATGTTTGAAAAGGTTAAAAGTACAAGCAAGAAACATACGAATCCACCTAAACCAGATTTCCAATGGTGAAAATGATCAAGCAAGCCTCACTCCAGCATCAGCATTGCTCTCTGTTTCTACTGCACGCTAATTTAAACATTAGGGGCCGGATGTACTATCAATACAGTTTGTCAGCAAACCACTGGAGTCCCTGAGCACCGGAACCCTCAGCTCCCAGCACGTACCTTATTCATTTATTGTACCAGCCTCTGTAGTGAATTGTTACCTGCCGTGGAATTTAGTCATGACAGCAGAGAAGTGTCCACCCAGGATCTAGGTAAACAGAAGTTACAGCTTCTGGCCTAAGGCTACCCATGAAAAATACCAAGGGGCTATTTTTAATGCTGGCAAAGAAATGCCTCGCCACCTTCAAAGGGTTATTAATGGAACAGGAGGTCAATATTGTGAGATCAGAATTTTTAAATGTCAGGCTGTTATGGAGGTGCTGCAGGATTTTTGCTGGACCCATCCATTCAATTGAAGTCCCGCAGACTTTAGGTCCAAAAGTTCTAGTTACTAGAACAACGTTCATTTTCAAGATTTGTTCCTGTGTTACTGACCTCATTTATTTATTTATTTCATACAGAACCCAAGTTACTTATTAAATAAAACTGCCTTGTGTAAATGGATTAGCTTACTCCAGAAAACACACGACAATGTCCTTAACACTTAATCAATGTGGGAAGTCAGTTTAATTTCACATATATGAATTCATCTTAATATCAGTCACAATAACAATAGCTTGTATTCATAGAACACCTTTAACATAATTAAATGTACCAATGATAACTCCACCACCAACTGAAGATGTCTGACCCTGGACGGGCTCGAAATGTTAACTCTGTTTCTCCCTTCACAGATGCTGCCTGATCTGCTGAGTGTTTACAGCTTTTTCTGTTTTTGACGTAGCTAGCAGTATTGCTGCTGGTAAGGGGAATTATGTACAGTTTCAAACTATTTTGCCACGTAATGATTTCAGTTTCATTTAGATTAAAATAATGATGCTAAATTTAGCAGGCAGGGCATTAAAGCTCTTTTGGTCACCAAGTGGTGAAGAATATGAATGCAATCCAGAATAGCTGGTTCATGAAGCAACACTCCCTGTTTCTAGGAGCCCTTCGCATGTGGCCGGGCCAGGGTGGGGGCAAGGTGGGGTGGGGTGGGGGGAGTGTGTGTTGGGGGCAGCAGAACACATGGAAACACACACCAATTTCTCTTCCGCACCACTCACCGTCCTGACTTGGAAATATATCATTGTTCCTTCACTGTCACTGGGCCAAAATCTTGGAACTTCCTCCTTAATGGCACTGTGGACCACATGGACTGCAGTGGTTCAAGAAGGCAGCTCACCACCATCTTCTCAAGGGCAACTAGGGATGGGCAATAAATGCTGGCCCAGCCAGCGAAGCCCACATCATATGAACAAATAAAAAAGTACTGAAAGAAACAGGTTACCTGGTCATTTATCTAATTTCTTATAGTGAGACAGTGAGAATGTTTGTGTGAAATGATGGGGAACTTCATTATGTTTAAATGATGCTAACCACACTGTTCTAAAGGCATTCTTTCTTCCTTTACCCTGTTATTAATATTTTAGTTAAAGAATATCCATTGTAACCAGGAGCCCAGTGATGAATATTGCAAGTAACTACATTTAAAAGACAATAAAATAACAAAGTAAATAAAATAACATGGCCCCATTGTGACAATTTCCTTAATTGACCCTTACAGGTACAACCATCAATGTGCTGCTTCTCCTCTCAGTCTGTAACAGGATCTGCAAATAAACATGCATACAAGCTCACTTAGGAACTCTTTGTGCTGGTAACACATCACTACTCAGGTTGATTTAATCTTCTTGTATCAACAAAAGAAAATCAGCCCCAGTATCTTAATAAAACTTAGAAAAACATTAGTTTAAAAAGACAGTACGCCTTATTCCCTACTTTGCTCATATATTATTTGCCCAGAAATGTTCAGTTACGGGAGCAGCAGTTTAGTATGTTCCATCACAAAGTTTTCTCTTTCTCATTCGGACTCAAAACGTTAACTGTGCTCCTCTCCGCAGATGCTTCCAGACCTGCTGAGTTTTTCCAGGTATTTTTGTTTTTGTTTTCTCTTTCTCTCTCTGTCCTAGGTAATGAAACTAGGGCAGAGCCATTCCTACATATGTTTGCACAGTTTTGGTTTAATCTAATGCATACACCAGAATCATTGCCTTTATGATTATTGACGTTGAATTTCCAAAACATGGTCCTGTTTGACATTTCGAGACAACCTCTCACTTAACTCCTCAAATGCGCAGTGTAAACTCTGTAACCTACACTTATTTGCAATATGGTGGTACAGAAGGATACACATCATTGTTAGTGCATGTTGTGGTCACTGGTGAGAATTTTACTAATATTTTTTGCAGTCAATGAGCCAGATGTTATGATGACCAATCGTCTTCTTAGGCAATCTCTCAGGATCGAGGATGCCTTGCTTGCACTCTGGTTTGATGGGTTCTGTGGTGGCCAATAAGTCCATTGCGTGATCCGCAGACTCTGCTATGTGAGCAGCCCACAACCTAACGCAGATCCTTGACACCCTGGTCCACTCCTCCATCACCCCCCAACACCCATCCCCTTCCCACAGTACCTTCCCATGCAATTGCAGAAGGTGTAACACCTGCCCCTTTACCTCCCCCCTCCTCACTGTCTAAGGCCCCAAACACTCCTTTCAGGTGAAGCAACACTTCACTTGCACCTCCTTCAATTTGGTCTACTATATTCGCTGCTCCCAATGCGGTCTGCTCTACACTGGAGAAACCAAACGCAGACTAGGTGATTGCTTTGCGGAACACCTTTGCTCAGTCTCCAAGCATGACCCAGGCCTTCCTGTCGCTTGCCATTTCAACACACCATCTTTCTCCCATGCCCACATTTCTGTCCTTGGCCTGCTGCAATGTTCCAGTGAAGCCCAACGCAAACTGGAGGAACACTGCATCTTCTGATCAGGCCTTCTGGACTTAACATTGAGTTCAACAACTCCAGACCATGAAATCTCTCCTCCATTTTGATCTTTTTAAAAAAAACTTCCAACCCCTTTCCCGCAACGGGGAATTGGAAAATATTTTTCTTTTAAAATACAGGTCTAGTCTGTGGGTGTGCCTTAATTGGATTAAAGCCAGCTAGTCTGGGTGCTTTGATGTGTACTAGTTTTGATATGTAAGAGAGATAGCATGCATTTGCATTTTTTGAGTACAGCATTCAAGAAGTGGGGTGAAAACTACCACCTACCTAGCAGATACCAAGCAATATGTTTACATTAGTAATAAAATTGGTACTATGAAAGGGGTTTTATTGTTAAAAGGTGGAGTTCAAAGAGGCTGGTGATACGATGAGAATTTACATTCAGTGAGTGATGCTAGGTATAACTTCAGCAGTTTTGCGTGTGTAGCGCAGAGGCAATGTGAGATCAAAAGGCAGCTGTAAGCCTCCAACTGCCTCCACAGGAACCAAAGTGAAAAGAACCTCATTTTGAATTCATAAGGTGAAAATGCTTTGCCTGGTGTCTGGTTAAGTCTATGAGTTAATGAGATTAGTTTGGGAATTTGTTAAAAGCTATGATAGTAGTACTTTGTAGCCATGTATCTGTGTTTAATCTGTGTAAATTAATAAAATGTTTAATTTAGTTTAATGTAAAACCTTGAGAATTGGTGGTCTGATTCCTGAACTTAGAGTTGCATCTCAAACATAACAATTAAAAATATAAGTTATGGCAGTTGTTTAAAGTTTCCCTCTGGGATCTTTAAATAACTCAACTTCACCAAATGCATCGGTCATAATAGTGCTAATAATGGCATGAAGGTAAGGTAGCAGAATGTGTTAAAAGCAGAACAAGGGTCAGCGCTCTGTGAAAGCAAAACAAGTTACAGATAGCCCTATGGGGGAAAGGGGTTGGAAGTTTTTATTTAAAAGATCAAAATGGATGAGAGAGTTCATGGTCTGGAGTTGTTGAACTCAATGTTAAGTCCAGAAGGCCTGATCAGAAGATGCAGTGTTCCTCCAGTTTGCGTTGGGCTTCACTGGAATACTGCAGCAGGCCAAGGACAGAAATGTGGGCATGGGAGAAAGATGGTGTGTTGAAATGGCAAGCGACAGGAAGGCCTGGGTCATGCTTGGGGACTGAACAAAGGTGTTCCACAAAGCAATCACCTAGTCTGCATTTGGTTTCTCCAGTGTAGAGCAGACCGCATTGGGAGCAGCGAATATAGTAGACCAAATTGAAGGAGGTGCAAGTGAAGTGTTGCTTCACCTGAAAGAAGTGTTTGGGGCTTTAGACGGTGAGAAGGGGGGAGGTAAAGGGGCAGGTGTTACACCTTCTGCGATTGCATGGGAAGGTGCTGTGGGAAGGGGATGGGTGTTGGGGGGTGATGGAGGAGTGGACCAGGGTGTCAAGGATCTGCGTTAGGTTGTGGGCTGCTCACATAGCAGAGTCTGTGGATCACGCAATGGACTTATTGGCCACCTTAGAACCCATCAAACCGGAGTGCAAGCAAGGCATCCTCGATCCTGAGAGATTGCCTAAGAAGACGATTGGTCATCATAACATCTGGCTCATAGACTGCAAAATATATTAGTAAAATTCTCACCAGTGACCATAACATGCACTAACAATAATGTGTATCCTTCTGTACCACCATATTGCAAATAAGTGTAAGTCACAGAGTTTATACTCCGTATTTGAGGAGTTAAGTGAGAGGCTGTCTCGAAATGTCAAACAGGACCATGTTTTGGAAATTCAACGTCAATAATCATAAAGGCAATGATTCTGGTGTATGCATTAGATTAAACCAAAACTGTGCAAACATATGTAGGAATGGCTCTGCCCTAGTTTCATTACCTAGGACAGAGAGAGAAAGAGAAAACAAAAACAAAAATACCTGGAAAAACTCAGCAGGTCTGGCAACATCTGCGGAGAGGAGCACAGTTAACGTTTTGAGTCCGAATGAGAAAGAGAAAACTTTGTGATGGAACATACTAAACTGCTGCTCCCGTAACTGAACATTTCTGGGCAAATAATATATGAGCAAAGTAGGGAATAAGGCGTACTGTCTTTTTAAACTAATATTTTTCTAAGTTTTATTAAGATACTGGAGCTGATTTTCTTTTGTTGATACAAGAAGATTAAATCAACCTGAGTAGTGATGTGTTACCAGCACAAAGAGTTCCTAAGTGAGCTTGTATGCATGTTTATTTGCAGATCCTGTTACAGACTGAGAGGAGAAGCAGCACATTGATGGTAGTACCTGTAAGGGTCAATTAAGGAAATTGTCACAATGGGGCCATGTTATTTTATTTACTTTGTTATTTTATTGTCTTTTAAATGTAGTTACTTGCAATATTCATCACTGGGCTCCTGGTTACAATGGATATTCTTTAACTAAAATATTAATAACAGGGTAAAGGGAGAAAGAATGCCTTTAGAACAGTGTGTTAGCATCATTTAAACATAATGAAGTTCCCCATCATTTCACACAAACATTCTCACTGTCTCACTATAAGAAATTAGATAAATGACCAGGTAACCTGTTTCTTTCAGTACTTTTTTATTTGTTCATATGATGTGGGCTTCGCTGGCTGGGCCAGCATTTATTGCCCATCCCTAGTTGCCCTTGAGAAGATGGTGGTGAGCTGCCTTCTTGAACCACTGCAGTCCATGTGGTCCACAGTGCCATTAGGGAGGAAGTTCCAAGATTTTGGCCCAGTGACAGTGAAGGAACAATGATATATTTCCAAGTCAGGATGGTGAGTGGTGCGGAAGAGAAATTGGTGTGTGTTTCCATGTGTTCTGCTGCCCCCATCACACACTCCCCCCACCCCACCCCACCTTGCCCCCACCCTGGCCCGGCCACATGCGAAGGGCTCCTAGAAACGGGGAGTGTTGCTTCATGAACCAGCTATTCTGGATTGCATTCATATTCTTCACCACTTGGTGACCAAAAGAGCTTTAATGCCCTGCCTGCTAAATTTAGCATCATTATTTTAATCTAAGTGACACTGAAATCATTATGTGGCAAAATAGTTTGAAACTGTACATAATTCCCCTCACCAGCAGCAATGCTGCTAGCTACGTGAAAAACAGAAAAAGCTGTAAACACTCAGCAGATCAGGCAGCATCTGTGAAGGGAGAAACGGAGTTAACGTTTCGAGCCCGTTCAGGGTCAGACATCTTCAGTTGGTGGTGAAGTTCTTATCATTGGTACATTTAATTATGTTAAAGGTGTTCTACGAATATAAGCTATTGTTATTGTGACTGACATTAAGATGAATTTATATATGTGAAATTAAACTGACTTCCCACATTGGTTAAGTGTTAAGGACATTGTCGTGTGTTTTCTGGAGTAAGCTGATTCATTTACACAAGGCAGTTTTATTTAATAAGTAACTTGGGTTCTGTATGAAATAAATAAATAAATGAGGTCAGAAACACAGGAACAAATCTTGAAAATGAACGTTGTTCTAGTAACTAGAACTTTTGGACCTAAAGTCTGCGGGACTTCAATTGAATGGATGGGTCCAGCAAAAATCCTGCAGCACCTCCATAACAGCCTGACATTTAAAAATTCTGATCTCACAACATTGACCTCCTGTTCCATTAATAACCCTTTGAAGGTGGCGAGGCATTTCTTTGCCAGCATTAAAAATAGCCCCTTGGTATTTTTCATGGGTAGTCTTAGGCCAGAAGCTGTAACTTCTGTTTACCTAGATCCTGGGTGGACACTTCTCTGGTGTCGTGACTAAATTCTACGGCAGGTAACATTTCACTGCAGAGGCTGGTACAATAAATGAATAAGGTACGTGCTGGGAGCTGAGGGTTCCTGTGCTCAGGGACTCCAGTGGTTTGCTGACAAACTGTATTGATAGTGCATCCGGCCCCTAATGTTTAAGTTAGCATGCAGTGGAAACAGAGAGCAATGCTGATGCTGGAGTGAGGCTTGCTTGATCATTTTCACCATTGGAAATCTGGTTTAAGTGGATTCGTATGTTTCTTGCTTGTACTTTTAACCTTTTCAAACATCAGTAGAAAATATTACCAGTAATTGTTGCTACTGGGTCAAGGAACTGTCAAGGTCACTGTTTCTCAAAACTCTTTCCCTGCAATGTCATTGGTGAAATTTTTGTTTTTGATGGAATGTGACAAGGAAGAAAATTTGAGAGATTTTGTCCATTATGATTGGTTATTTCATACTAATTATTAAAATGCAGATTTAAACTTGATCAAAGGGTCATACGGACTCGAAACGTTAACTGTATCTCTCTCCGCAGATGTTGCCAGACCTGCTGAGTTTTTCCAGGTATTTTCGTTTTTGTTCTAGATTCCAGCATCCGCAGTATTTTGCTTTTAAATAAGGAAGAATCCTGTCATCACAAGTCTAACCCCAAATTCCTGACATTTGATGGCTAATAGCTGTGTAGGTATTATTAAACATACCTGTGATCTGAACAAGGATTCTTGGCAACATCCAAACACCTGAAATTTAGATTTTGTGTTTATGGTTCATTCAACAACAGTTGAAAGGATGCAAAAGGGCATAGACTAATGTTTGATTACAATGAGATAATGGCAACACAGGCATATTTTAAGGGAGGTATGTTGTTCACTACACTACTGATGAGAAACTCGAGGCCAGCTGTTCACTTGGCGAGGATTCAAGCCCGGGTTTGACTGTTTTCCAACAATCAATTTACTGTAATTCCTGGGAAATAAGCAGGATCTCTTTGGAGCCGAGGTAGCAAATGGAATTTGGGATTAAGTCTGTGGCAGTTTTCAAGAAGAGTCATATTGAAATTGAAATATTAACATTGCTTCCCTCTCCAAAGGTGCTGCCAGACCTGCTGAGTTTTTCCAGTACTTTCTGCTTTCTATTTCAGATTTCCAACATCTGCAGTATTTTGCTTTTGTTATATAATTCTGTGGCAGGATGAGCCAGATACTTAAAACAGGTCTGCCTTGTACAAGGACAGTGACGCATCTCACTAACAAAACCAGAGGTATCAGTCTGTCACTGAAAGCTAGAATTCTTCAACTCAGATATTGGAAGCTCAAGCGATCCAGAGGAACGCGAAAACAGTGCAAGTGGAGAGGCATTTGGGAGATTCAAAACAGTGCAAGTACACAGGCTGTTGGGAGTCTGGAAACAGTGCAAGTGCAGAGGCATTTAGGAGATATAAAACAGCACAAGTGGAAAGGCAGTCGGGAGATTGAAACACTGCGAATGGAGAACAAAGTCTAAAAGTGACGTCACAGGTGTCCTGTAAGTTGATTGGTTGGCAAGTATCGGCCTTTCTGGACTCTGCACAGAGGAGATGATTGGTGAATGACAGATGTGTTATTATATTATACCATACTGTAGTAAACACTTTATATAAAGTTTAAGGTATGTCAGCGCAGCTCGGCCATGTGGAATGTGCATTCTGCGGGCTGTGGGAAGTCGTGCATGGACAAAGTGCCCTCAATGACTACATCTGCAGGAAGTGTCACCATCTGCAGAAATTTGAGCTCCGGGTTATGGAACTCGAATGGCAGTTGGAGTCACTGTGGTGCATCGGCAAGGCTGAGGATTACGTGGATGGCACATTTAGAGAGGTGGTCACACTGCAGCTAAGGACTACACAAGCACAGGTGGGATGGGTGATCGCCAGAGTATCCAAGAGAAACAGGCAGGTAGTGCAGGAATCCCCTGAGTCTATCTCGCTCTCTAACCGCTTTTCCATCTTGGATACTGGCGAGTGAGATGGTTCCTCAGAGGACTGTAGCAAGAACCAAGTCCGTGGCACCACAGGTGGCGCAGCTGCACAGGAGGAGAGGAGGAAGACTGGAAGTGTTATAGTGGTAGGGGATTCCATAATTAGGGGAGTAGACAGGCGTTTCTGCAGCTGTAGTTGGGACTCCAGGATGGTTTGTTGCCTCCCTGTTGCCAGGGTCAAGGATGTCACAGAGCAGCTGCAGGAGATTCTTTTGGGCGAGGGTGAACAGCCAGAAGTCATGGTCCTCATTGGGTCCAATGACAAAGGTAGGAAAAGGGATAAGGTCCTGAAAGCAGATTTTAGGGAGTTAGGAAGGGAATTAAAAAGCAGGACCTCAAGATCCATAATCTCAGGATTACTCCCAGTGCCACGTGCTAGTGATCATAGGAATAGGAAGATTGAGAAGTTCAACACGTGGCTGGAGAAATGGAGTAGGAGGGAGGGCTTTAGATTTCTGAGGCATTGGGATCGGTTCTGGGCAGGTGGGACCTGTATAAGGGTTACACTTTAACAGGACTGGGACTCGTCCTCATGGGGAAGGTTGCTAGTGCCATTGGGGGGAGTGGGGGAGGGGTTAAACTAGATTGGCAGGGGGATGGGATCCTGAGGGGAAATTCAGAATGGGGAGGAGAAAAATTGGCAGTGGGAAGTAGAGCTGTATTAACTGATAAGAAGGATATATCAGAGAGTGGTATCAAGGTATATAGAACACTTGAAGAATTTGATAGAATTAGAGTAGTCAATAGTAAGTCACTACATGGGGTCAGAGTAAGGGGGAAAGTAAAGAAGTCTAAATCATGTTTAATGTGCATGTATGTGAATGCATGGAGTGTGATTAATAAGATTAGTGAACTACAGGCATAGGGTGACAAATGGAATTATGATATTGTTGCTATAACAGAGACCTGGCTCAAAGAAGGGCGTTAAATATTCCTGGGTACAAGGTGTTTAGCAGAGATAGGAAAGGAAGAAAGTGGTGGGCGGGAGGGAGTGGCAATATTGATTAAAGATGCCATTACAGTACTGGAGAGAGAGGATGTTCCAGACGGGTCAAGGACAGAATCTCTCTGGCTAGATGTAAGGAATGAAAAAGGTACAATATCATTGATCAGTGTAGCATATAGACCACCAACTATTGGAAGGAATGTAGAGAAACAAATTTGCAAAGAAATGAAGGAGAGATGATGTTAAGGCAAATGCTGAGCTGCTCAAATCGCAAAGGGAAACTTGAAACAACTGCCACAACGTGTTTTGCAATTTGTATAAATTTCGAGATGCATGCCTTGAATTTGGTAATAATAACACCAAATCTTATAGGTTTTTACCAAACTAGATTAAACATTTATCAACAGAAACCTTATTTTTAAGTAGATACATATGTCGACAAACTACTACTATAATAACCCTTAAATACCATAATTCATTTAACTCCAGTTACACTTTTGTTAAGGCAACAGTAAGACACATAGATTTTAAAAGACCCAGGCAAGGTGACACACAATACCCTGAACCAGTAAAATTCAAAGTGAATTTTCTTAGCTTCAGTTGTTTGAAAACGGCAGCTTGAGGCCTAGATGCTGAAGGCTTTTCATACTTGTTAGATCTTAAAAATGCCTACCCTTACACACAATCTTCACTCCTTTATACATATTTTCCCCTTTTAATGCAAATACCCATTGTTTCACTATGTCTTTGGACTTTACCTTCCTGATAATAAAAATCTCTCATATCACTAAGTTTTACCAGTAATCTTTGGAAAAAATAAACAGACTGTTTCTAAACTTCACCTGGCTAGGTGACACATTTCACTCCTCCTTTGAAAACAATCTAGTTTGGTTTATTTAAAAATACAAATGTCCTTTTACACCTTACATTCTAAACTTCCCCCATGTTTACCATGTTTACATCAAAGCCTTCAGAGCAGTTGCCTTTAATCCAATTAAGTCTCTCTCTCTCTCACACACACACATACAGACACAGATACCACTATTTTACAATAAATTCCAATAACATTATTAGAATTATTATATCATCCTGAAAGGCGCAAGTATTATAGAATAATTATAATGGGGGACTTAAATTATCCAAATATAGGCTGGGATAGGAATAGTGAAGAGTGGCAAGATTTCCTGGAATACGTTCAAGATAATTTCCTGCAGCAGTGTGTTTCCAGTCCAACAAGAGGCGAGGCACTGTGGACCTGGTTCTGGGGAATGAGTTGGCACAGTAGATCAAATATGAGTGGGAGAGCATTTAGGGGACAGTGGCCTTTGTATCATAAGGTTTATGTTGGCCATGGGAAAGGACGAGGAACAATCCAGAGCAGGGGGAACTAATTGGGGGAAAACCAACTTTGATGGGATGAGAATGCATCTGAGTCAAGTGAGTTGGAATCAAATGTTGGCAGAAAAGACGGTGGCTGAACAATGGGCCACCTTCAAAGAAAAGGTACTGCAGGCAATATCAAGGTATATTCCCTTGAAGGGAAAAGGTAGGACAAATAATTCCAGAGCGCCCTGGATGACGAGAGCAATAGAGCTAAAGATGAAAAGGAAGAAGTGCAAGTATGACAGATGTCAGGTAGAAAATACAATGGAGAGTCAGGCTGAATATAGAAGGGCCAGCAGGAAATGAAAAAACTAATAAGGAAAGCAAGACGAAAGCATGAAAAGATGTTGGCAGCTAACATTAGAGGTAATCCCAGGGTCTTGTATAAACATATAAATAATAAAAGGGTGGTAAAAGAAAGAGTAGAGACAAGTTGGGATTAAAAAGGGGTCTTGCATGTGGAAGCTGGGGAAATAGTGGAAGTGTTAAATGAATATTTTGCATCTGTCTTTACAAAGGAAGTAGATGCTACCCAGGCCGAGGTGAGAGAGGAGGTAACTTGTACACTAGAAGAATTTACAATTGAGAAGGAGGAGGTGTTAGAAAGATTATTTTTACTTAAAATAGATAAGGTACCAATACTGGATGAGATGCATCCAAGGATATTGAAGCCAGAGTAGAAATTGCAGATGCACTAGTAATAATCTTCCAGTCTTCCTTAGACACAGGGGAGGTGCCAGAGGACTGGAGAATTATGAATGTTACACCCTTGTTCAAAAAGGGGTGCAAGGATAAGACCAGCAACTACAAACTAGTCAGTTTGAATTCAGTGGTAGGGAAACTTATGGAAACTATAGATCGGGACAGAATCAATAGTCAGTTAGAAAAATGTGGGATATTTAAGGAAAGCCAGCATGGATTTATTAAGGAAAAATCATGTTTAACTAACTGCTGAAGTTTTTTGAGGAGGTAACAGGGAAGGTTGATAAGGGCAACGCTGTTGATGTGGTGTATATGGATTTTCAAAAGGCATTTGATACAGTGCCACACAACAGACTTGTGAGCAAAATTCTAGCTCATGGACTAAAAGGGAAAGCAGGCACTTGGATAAGAAATTGGCTGAGTGACAGGAAACAGAGAGTAGTGATAAATGGTTGTTTTTCAGATTGGAGGAAGATTTGTAGGGGAGTTCCTTAGGAATCAGTGTTAGTGCCCTTGCTCTTCCTGATGTGGTGTGCAGGGCATGATTTCAAAATTGTAGAAGATATGAAGATTGGAAACGTTCTCAACTGTGATGGGGATAGTCTTGAACTTCGAAAGGACATAGACATGTTGGTGGATTGGGCAGACAAGTGACAAATGAAGTTCAATGCAGAGAAGTGTGAGGTGATTCATTTTGGCAGGAAGAATATGGAGAGACAGCGTAAAGTAAAGGGAGAAACTCTAAAGGAGGTCCAGAAACAGAGTATCTGGTGAATATCTACATAAGACATTGAAGATGGCAGGGCATGTTGAGAGAGCAGTTAATAAAGCATATGGCATCTTAGGCTTTATTAATAGGGGCATTGAGTGCAAGAGTAAGGAGGTCATGTTGAACTTGTATAAGACACAAGTTAAGCCTCATCTGGAGTGCTGCGTCCAGTTCTGGGCACCATACTTGAGGAAGGATGTGAAGGCATTGGAAAGAGTATAGATGAGATTCACAAGAATGATTTCCGGGATAAACAACTGTAGCTGTGAGGATCGATTGGAGAGGCTGGGACTGTTTTCCTTGAAGAAAAGAAGGCTGAGAGGAGACTTGATAGAGGTATTCAAGATCCTGAGGGGTATGGACAGGGTAAATGGTGAGAAAATGGTCCCACTCAAGAGAGCATCAAGAACTTGAGGGCATAGATTCAAAATAATTGGCAAAAGGAGTAAATATGATGTGAGGAAAAAATGTTTCACCCAGAGGGTGGTTGGAGTCTGGAATGAACTTCCTGAGAGGGTGGTGGAGGCAGGTTTGATCGAGGTATTCAAAAGGGAATTGGATTGCTACCTAAAAAGAGAGAATGTGCAAGGTTACATGGATAAGGCAGGGGATTGGGAATAGGTAGAAGGTTCTTTCAGAAAGCCAGTGCAAGGAGATTGAGAGAGGAGGACCCTGGGACAGGCAGTCAGCAGTACCTAGCACCTAACATCACAGGAGAAACTTAAGTTAGTTGGTTGGTGAGAATCTGCTGTTAGGGAGTGTCAAGTTGCTGAGAATTAGATTAGAACATTCTTATTAAAAGAAGGGGCTACTTACATTTAAGTATGAAACACAAGCAATAGGGAAATAAAGTTAAGATGAGGCCAGGTAAAATAAAGTTGCATAAGTAAATCAAAATAAAATAAAGTTAACGCAAGGGAAGTATATTGAAGCCATGGCAGGACACCTCAGTCATGTAGAATGCGTGTTTTGTAATATGTGGGAAGTTTTGGATGCTACCAATGTCCTGGATGACTACATGTGCAGAAATTGTCTCCAGCTGCAGAACCTTGAGTTCTGGGTTTCAGAGCTTGAGTGGCGGCTGGAGTCACTGTGGCGCATCAGCGAGGCTCAGAGCTACGTCGATAGCACATTCAGAGAGGTGGTCATACCGTAGCTTAGAAACCTGGAGGCAGAAAGGGAATGGGTGACCGCCAAGCAGTCCAAGAAAATTAGGCAGGTAGTGCAGGAATCCCTGGGGGTGGGAGGGGGTTAAACTAGATTGGCAGGGGTATGGGAACCTGAAGGCAAATTCTGAGCAGGGAACGGGAGATGGAGAATTAGTGAGTGACTCTGAAGGACAGAAGCAGCACAGGTTAAAAAGTGTACAGCACAGGAATTTGGCAGTGTTAAAAGATATATATGTAAATACAAGGAACATTGTAAATAAAGCCGATGAGCTGAGGGCACAGATAGACACATGGCAGCATAATATCAAGGAGGATCAAAAATGGCAGCTCTACATCCCTGGATATAGAGTTTTCAGGCAGGATAGGGGGGAGGATAAAAAAGTAGGGGTGTAGCTTTATTGGTTAAAGAATCAATTACAGCTGTGAAGAGGGATGATATACTAAATGAGTCATCAAGTGAGGCCATATGGGTTAAGCTCAGAAATAAAAAAGGGGCAGCCACATTGCTAGGAGTGTATTATAGGTCCCCAAATAGTGGAAGAGAGATAGAAGAGCAAATATGTAGACAGATTTCTGAGTGCAAAAACAATAGGGCAGTAATAGTTGGGAACTTCAGCTACCCTAATATCAGTGGGGACACGAACAGTGTGAAGAGCACAGAAGGCGCAAAATTCTTGAACTGCATTCATGAGAACTTTTTTTAGCCAGCACGTAACAAGCCCAACGAGAGGACGTGCAATTCTAGATTTAAGCTTAGGAAATGAAGCTGGGCAAGTGGATGAAGTAGCAGTGGGAAACCATTTTGGAGGTAGTGACCATAATATAGTTAGATTTAGCATCATTATGCAAAAGGACAAAGATAGATCAGGAGTGAAAGTTCTAAATTGGGGGAAGACAAATTTTAGAAAGCTGAGAGGTGAGCTGGTGAGAGCGGACTGGATACAGCTATTGGAAAAGGAAAATGGTGTCAAATTAGTGGGAGGCATTCAAAGGCGAGATTCTACGGGCACAGTGTAGACATGACCCCACAAAGAAAAATGCTGGTACTGCCAAATCTAGAGCCCACTGGTTATCCAGAAGCATACAGGCCAAGATAAAGCAGAAAAAGAGAGCTTATGACAGTCACAAAAAGCTTAATGCTGCAGAAAGCCTAGAGGAGTAAGGAAAGTACAGGGGTGAAGTAAAAATGGAAATTAGGAAAGCAAAGAGAGGATACGAAAAATATTGGCAGGTAAAATCAAAGAAAACCCAAAGATGTTTACGAGTACATTAGGAGCAGAAGGGTAACTAAGGAAAGGGTAGGGCCTATCAGAGATGTAAATGGTAACTTGTGCGTTGATGTAGAAGATGTGGGCAGGGTTCTCAGTGAGTACTTGGTCTCTGTCTTCACTAAGGAGAGGGATGATGCAGACATTCTAGTTAAAGAGGAGGAGTGTGAAATATTAGATACAATAAGCATAGTGAGAGAGGAAGTACTAGAGGGACTGACATCCTTGAAGGTGAAATCATTAGGGCCAGATGGATTGTATCCCAGGCTGTTGAAGAAAGCCAGGGAGGAAATAGTGGGTGCTCTGAGTGTCATTTTGCAATCCTCACTAGATACAGGCGAGGTCCCAAAGGAGTGGCGGTCTGCGACTATTGTACCATTATTTAAGAAGGATGCGAGGTTAGATCAGAAAATTATAGGCCGGTCAGTTTGACTTCAGTGGTGGGCAAATTATTGGAAACAATTCTGAGGGACAGGATAAACTGTCACTTAGAAAGGCATAGATTGATCAGGGATAGTGAGCATGGTTTTGTTAGGGGAAGGTCGTGTCTTACTAACTTAATAGAATCTTTTGAGGAAGTAACAAGGAGAATTGATGAGGGTAGTGCAGTAGATGTTGTCTACATGGATTTCAGTAAGGCATTTGACAAGGTCCCACATGGCAGATCGGTCAGGAAAGGGAGATCTCATGGGATACAGGGGAAAATGGCAGGTTGGATCCAAAATTGGCTCAGTAACAGGAAACAAAGGGTAATAGTCGATGGAAGGTTTTACGAATGGAAAACGGTTTTCAGTGCTGTTCCACAGTGCTCAGTTGGGGCCCTTGCTGTTTGTTGTATATATTAATGATTTAGACTTAAATGTGGGAGGTACGATTGGGAAACTTGCAGATGACACAAAAATTGTCCGTGTAGTTGATAGTGAAGAGGGTAGCTGTTGACTCCAGAATGATATCAATGGTTTGGTTGAGTGGGCAGAAAAGTGGCAAATAGAATTCAATCCGGAAAAGTGTGAGGTAATGTATTTGGAGGGGGCAAACAAAGGAAGGGAATACATAATAAATGGGAAGTTACTGAGAGGGGTTGTGCAAGTGAGAGACCTTGGAGTGCATGTCCATATGGCAGGACAGATGGGTAAGGTGGTAAAGAAAGCATATGAAATGCTTTCCTTTATTGGATGAGGTATTGAATACAAGAGCAGGTATGTAATACTGGAACTGTATAAAACGCTGGTTAGACCACAGCTGGAATTTTGTGTAGGGTTCTGACCACCACATTACAGGAAGGGCATAATTGCTCTGGAGAAAGTGCAGAGGAGATTTACAAGAATGTTGCCAGGGCTGGAAAATTGCAGCTATGAGGAGAGATTGGATAGACTGGGGTTATTTCTCTTAGAACAGAGGAGGCTGAGCTGTGACCTAATTGAGGTGTACAAAATTATGAGGGGCCTAGATAGGGTAGACAGGAAAGACTTGTTTCTCCTAGCTGAGGGGCATGGATTTAAGGTGATTGGTCGAAGGATTAGAGGGGACATGAGGAAAAACCTTTTCGCCCAGAGGGTGGTGGGCATCTGGAATTTACTGCCTAAGTTGGTGGTTGAGGCTGAAATACTCAACTCATTTAAAAGGTACCTGGATCTGCATCTGAAGTGCTGTAACCTGCAAAGCTACGGACCAAGTGCTGGAAAGTGGGATTAAAATGAGCGGCTAGTTTCTTTTTTCTCTTTTTGGCTGGCGCAGATGCGATGGGCTGAATGGCCTCTTTCTGCACTGTAACTTTTCTATAGTTCTACAAATGGCCTTCTTCTGCACTGTAAAGATTCTTTGAAGCTATACAACTGACTTGTGTAGAGGATAATATATTACATGTGAAAACTTTTTTAATGAGATGTGATCTGAATGATTACTGTAGTAGTATTAAATTTAAACTAGCATGTAAGCTCCATCTTGTGGCCAATGTGTGGTATGGCTTCACCTTCTTGTACATGTATTCACTACATCTCATTTGATGGGAGGTGCAATGTTTTACAATGCTGTGTACAAGGCTAAGCAGCGCTACAGAGGTTAGGTCCCCATGTATCAGAGTTCCCAAATATCAGCTATATTGCTGGGAGGCGGTGGCAGTCCAGGTTCAATCCTGTAATGTTCAACCATGTGATGCTTGATAACCTAACTTCTGCAAATTTCAGCAGTATTTTGTTCCGTCACAGCCTCTCCTTTTAAAAATACTCAGTGTAAACTTTATTTTCAGGTGTCCAGTTTGGCTGGGTCTTCCTTTGAGACCTCACCCCAAAGAATTGAATCCCACAATGCAGGCAGACATCTCAGTGCAGTAATGAGGAGTGCCACATTGTCCTAGGTGCAGTCTTTCAGGTGAGACTTTAAACTGAGCCTTTATCTGCTTTCTAGGCTGGTGTAAATGATTCCACAGCTCTACTGTGGAGTTCTCCCCAGTGTTCTGACCAATATTTATCCCTCACCAAATAGCATAAACTGATTAACTGCTCATTGCCGTTTCTAGGAACTAGCTGTGTGCAAGTTCACTACAATAGAGATCTCACTGCAAAGGATCTTATTGGCTGTAAAGCATTTTGGGACAACATGTAAGTCATGAAAGGTGTTATAGAAATGTACTTCCTTTCTATTTAAATAATACTCATAACTGAAAAACTGAGCAGAATTAGCTGGAAGCAAAAGAAAAATATTCTCTCAGACCGGATTCAGCTGACTGGGACTGAAATTAAATACACCGTACAGACCGGATTCAGCTGACCGGGACTGAAATTAAATACACCGTACAGACCAGATCCAGCTGACCGGGACTGAAATTAAATACACCGTACAGACCAGATTCAGTTGCCATCAGACTGAAAAATAACAAACGTAACTTCTGTATTCAAAAAAGGAGGGAGGCAGTAAAAAGAAAAGTAGGAAACTAAAGCCAGTTAGCTTAACATTTGTCATAAGGAAAATGCTAGAATCTATTAAGGAGGTTAAATCTCGATGCAATATGGCAGAGTCAGCATGGGTTTGTGAAAGCAAAATCATGTTTGAATAATTTACTAGAGTTCTTTTAGGAAGTAATAAGCAAGTTGGATAAAGGGGAACCTGCAGATGTGCTGTATTTAGATTTCCAGAAGGTACTTGACAAGGTGCCACATCAAAGGTTACTATACAAAATAAGAGCTCATTCTGTGTGTGTGTGTGTGGGGGGGGGGGGGGGGGGGGGGAGAGAGAGAGAGATGGGGAGAGATGGGAGGAGGGGAGTAACATATTAGCATTAATAGAGGATTGATTAGCTAACAGGAAGCAGAGAGTGTCATAAATTGGTCAGTTTTGGTTTGGCAAGATGTAATGAGTGGAATGCCACAGGGATCAGCCCTCAACCACTTACAATCTATATCAATGACTTGGATGAAGGGACCAAATACACACTTGCTAAATTTGCTGATGATAGAATGATAGGTTTTGTCCTCTTCAGAACTTACTTTCTTACCTATCTCTATCCCTTTGCAGACCCCTTAAGTGAATGGGCAAAAATTTGGCAAAGTATAATATGGGAAAATGTGACCTTGGCCATTTTGACAGGAGAATAGACAAAGCAGCATATTATTTAAATGGAGAGAGATTGTAGAACTCTGAGGTACAGAGGAATCTGGGTGTCCTGGTACATGAATCACAAAAAGTTAGTATGCAGGTGTAGCAAGTGATTGGGAAGGCAAATGGAATGTTTGTGTCTATTGCAAAGAGAATGGAATATAAATGTAGCGATGTTTTGCTACAGTTGTACAGCTGTACTTGCATGTTAACTTTTTGTGATTCATGTGCCAGGACACCAGATCCCTCCATACCACCAAGTTCTGCAGTCTCTCCCCATTTAAATAATATACTGCTTTTCTATTCTTCCTGCCAAAGTGGACAAGCTCACATTTCCCACATTATACTCCATCTGTCATATTTTTAACCACTCAATTAACCTGTCCACATCCCTTTGCAGACTCTGTACCTCCTTTTGATAACTTACTTTCCTCCCTATCTTAGTATTGTCGGCAAATTTAGCTACCATACATTTGGTCCCTTCATCCAAGTCATTGATATAAATTGTAAATAGTTAGGCCCCAGTTCTGACATCTGTGGCACTCCACCAGTTACAGCTTGCGAACCTGAAAAAGACCCATTTTTCCCTGCTGTCTGCTTCCTGTTAGGTAACCAATCCTTTATCCATGCTAATATGTTATCCCGTATACCATGTGCTCTTGTCTGGAAAATAAGCTTTGATATGGTACCTTATCAAATGTCTTTTGGAAACCCAAGTACGCCACATCTACAAGTTCCCCTTTATCCACCTTGTTACATCCTCAAGGAATTTGAATAAATTAGTTGAACACGATCTCTCTTTCACAAAGCCATGTTGACTCTGCCTGATCCCATTATGGCTTTCTAAGTATCCTACTATAACCTCCTAAATAATGGATTCTAGCAATCGTAAAGGCTGACAATTCTTGGGGACCAGATGATCTGCATCCTGGGGTCTTAAAAGAAGTGGCTGCAGAGATGTAGAGGTGTTGATTAGTTATAACCTTCCAAAATTCCTTAGATTCTGGAAGGGTCCCAGTGGATTGGAAAATCGCTAATGTAACACTTTTATTCAAGGAGGGAGGCAGAAAGCAGGAAACTATAGACTAGTTAGCCTAACATCTGTCATAGGGAATTTTTTTTTCATTCATGGGCTGTGGGCGTTGCTGGCTAAGCCAGCATTTACTCCCCATTCCGAACTGCCCTTGAGAAGGTGGTAGTGAGCAGTGGTTCAAGAAGGCAGCTCACTGCCACCTTCTCAAGGGCAATTAGGGATGGGCAGTAAATGCTTGCCCAGCCAACAGTACCCACAACCCATGAATGAATTTTTAAAAAAATTCCCTATGATAGATGTTAGGCTAACTAGTTGATAGTTTCCTGTTATAAAAACAGAAAATGCTGGCAAAACTCAGCAGATCTGGCAGCACCTGTGGAGAGAGAAACAGAGTTAATGTTTTGAGTCCATTTGACCCTTCTTCAGGTCTAAAGAGAAGTAGAAATGTGATGTGTTGGATTTTATACTGCTTAAGAGTGGGTGCAGCAGATGGAGCAAGATAGAAGGTCAGGGATAGGTATCAGCTAAGGAGAGATTGTCTTGTGTCTGTGACATCTTTGTCAAAAGGAGTGTTAATGGTAGTGTTACAGACTAAAGAAGGTGCTGATAATAGCACAAAGGTAAGGTAGCAGAACAAGGGTCAGCATCCAATGAAAACACAAATGTAGAAACATGTCACAGATGGCCCTGTGGGGGGGAGGGGGTTTGGGGAAAAAGGATTTTAAAAATGAACAAATAAATAAAATAAAAATTGGATAAAAAAGGGGGTGAGGATGGAGGAGAGAGTTCACCGTCTAAAGTTGTTGAACTCAGTGTTAAGTCCGGAACGCTGTAAGGTGCCTAATTGGAAGATGAGGTGCAGTTCCTCCAGTTTGTGTCGGGCTTCACTAGAACATTGCAGCAGGCCAGGGACGGACATGTGGACTCTCTCATGTCCGAGGGCGCTGACCCTTGTTCTGCTATTAACACATTCTGCTATCTTACCTTTATGCCACTATCAGCACCTTCTTTACCCTTTACCACTATCATTAACGCTCTCTTTGTCTTGTGTCCATGACATCTCTGTCAATCTCTCCTTAGCTGTCACCTATCCCTGACCTTCTATCTTGCCCCACATAAACAGCACAAAATCTACATCACGTCTACTTCTCTTTAGCTCTGAAGAAGTCATATGGACTTGAAATTTCTCTCTCCACAGATGCTGCCAGACCTGCCGAGTTTTACTAGCATTTTTATTTTAGATTTCCAGCATCCGCAGTATTTTGCTTTTATCTAGTTTCCTGTCTCCCTCCTTTCTTGAATGAAGGTGTTAAATTAGCGATTTTCCAATCCACTGGGATCCTTCCAGAATCGAAGGAATTTTGGAAGGTTATAACCAATGCCTCTACATCTCTGCAGCCACTTCTTTCAAGACCCCAGGATGCAGGTCATCTGGTCCTGCAGACTTGTCAGCCTTTACGTCTAATAGTTCTCCCAGCACCTTTTCCCTGGTGATGGTGGTTGTTTTGAATTCCTCCCTCCCTTTCGCCTCTTGATTTTCGAGGATCTTTGGGAAGTTTTCGAAGGGCTGAAATTTTCACCGAGTGGGCGGGCGCACGCCCAGCCCACTCGAGCGTAAAATGATGCCCGATATTTCGGTCGGCGGGCCTGTGCGGGAGTCGGCAGTGTGCCCGCCAACAATGAACAGGCCGATTGAGGCCATTAAAGTGATAATTGAATGAAATTTTTTGCTGCCCACCCAACCTTACAGTTGATGGGCAGGCGAAAAGGTCAAGTGGCCTTTGGAGAAGATGAGATTTCCAACAGCTATTAAAAATTAAATAAAAAATCTGAAATTTCATTTATTACATGTCTCTGCTCATGTGACAGTCACACGAGACGTTTTTAACAGTGGTAAGTTTTTTATTTTTTAAGTTTATATAAACCTTCAGCTCCCTGAGGCAGCTCTGCGCACATGCGCAAATGTCTGCGCTCGCCCTCCTCCTGCCCCCACATGGGCAGCCCTGAGCGCTGCAGCACGCTTTTCACACTGGCTGGCTGCTAATTGGCCAGCCAGCGTGAAACCAATGTCGGGGCCCAATTGCGGGCGGTGGCCGGCTCAACCACCGCTCCCAGGTCTGCCCGCCACGCCTGCCCGCCCGCCCAAGGTAAAAATCCTGGTCCAAGTCTTTGACATTGAAGACAGACACAAAATACTTGCTCATTACCTCTGTCGTTTCCTTCTTTTCCATTATCAATTCCCTCTAAAGGACCAACACTAACTTTAGTTACTCTTTTCCAATTTAAATCCTTATAGAAACTCTTACTTTCTATTCTTATATTGCCAGGTGGCTTTCTCTCACTCCCTCTTTTTTTTAAGTCATTCTTTGCTGGTTCTTAAAATCTGACCAATCTTCTGACCCAGCACTAATCTTTGTAGATTTGTACATTGTGATACTATCTTTAACTTCCTTTTTTAGCCACGAGTGATGCATCCTTCTCAGTCTTTCTTTCGCACTGGGATGAATCTTTGCTGAATTATTATTAAATATCTCTTCAATAGTCTGCCACTGCATTTCTATTGTCCTACCTCGTAACCTAGTTTCCCAGTTTACTTTAGCTAGCTCTGCCTTCATACTCTTATAGATACATTTATTTAGGTTTAAAGCACTAAACTTAGATCCACGCATCTCACCTTCAAACTGAATGTAAAATTCTATCATATTATGATCGCTGTCACTTAGAGGCTCCTTTACCATGAGGTTATTGAGTAATCCTGTCTCATTGCACATTACCAGGTCTAGAATTGCCTGTACAAAAACAGAAAAACTCAGGTCTGGCAGCATCGGCGGAGGAGAGCACAGTTGACGTTTCGAGTCCTCATGACCCTTCAACAGAACTAAGTAAAAATAGGAAAGGGGTGAAGAGTAGAACAAAACTTCTTCAAGGTAGGCATTTCTTGAAGAGAGGTGGTAGTCAATTAAACACAGAGATAAAAGCAAAAAAACTGCGGATGCTGGAAATCCAAAACAAAAAACAGAAAAACCGATGCTGCCAGACCTGCTGAGTTTTTCTGTTTTTGTTTTGGATTTCCAGCATCCGCAGTTTTTTTGCTTTTACCTAGAATTGCCTGTTCCCTGGTTGGCAGCAGACTGCATGCAAAACCTACATTATTCTTTGAAATGTTATTTCCACAATGAAAATTCCATCCTAGGAAATACAGTGGACACTAGATATTCCCCACAAAAGGAGAAGGATCCCTTTATCTACACAAGTTAATTTGCTGAGCCTTGGCAACAGAAAGCTAGGGCATGGACAAGATGAGGAACTCTGTAAGAAAATCCAATCATGAAGTCCTCCACACTTGTAAATTTCTCCCCTGAAGCCTATGACAGCTCTTCACACGTATCTATTCTTCAAAGATCCTAAACAGCAAGTGTTGGCAGTGTGGTTATTACAGACTAAGCTTAATATAGTCCAAGAAAGTGCTTAAATTACTCAGCAGCTCAGGTAGCATCCATGGAGAGAAAAACAAAGTCAATATGGTTGTTGGAGGTCAATCATTTCAGTTCCAGGACATCTCTGCAGGAATTCCTCAGGGTAGTGTCCTAGGCCCAACCATCTTCATCTGCTTCATCAATGACCTTCCTTCCATAAGGTCAGAACTGGGTATGTTCGCTGATGATTGCACAATGCTCAGCACCATTCGCGGCTCCTCAGATACTGAAGTAGTCCATGTCCTAATGCAGCAAGACCTGGACAATATCCAGGCTTGGGCTGACAAGTGGCAAGTAATATTCGTGCCACACAAGTACCAGGGAATGACCATCTCCAACAAGAGAGAATCTAACCATCGCCCCTTGACGTTCAATGGCATTTCCATCACTGAATCCCCCACTATCAACATCCTGGGGGGGGTTACCATTGACCAGAAACTGAACTGGACTAGCCATATAAATACTGTGGCTACAAGAACAGTTCAGAGGCTAGGAATCCTGTGGGGAGTAACTCACCTCCTGACTCCCCAAAGCCTGTCCACAATCTAAAAGGCACAAGTCAGGCGTGTGATGGAATACTCTCTACTTGCCTGGATGAGTGTAGCTCCCACAACACTTAAGAAGCTTGACACCATCCAGGAAAAAGCATCTGATTGGCACCCAATCAACAACCATTCACTCCCTCCACCACTGACAGCAGTGTGTACCATCTACAGGATGCACTTCAGGAACTCATCAAGGCTCCTTAGACAGCACCTTCCAAACCCACGACTGCTACTGTCTAGAAGGACAAGGGCACATGGGTACTCCACCACCTGGATGTTCCCCTCCAAGCCACTCACCATTCTGACTTGGAAATATATCGCCGTTCCTTCACTGTTGCTGGGTCAAAATCCTGGAACTCCCTCCCTAACAGCACTGTGGGTCTACCTACACCACATGGACTACAGCGGTTCAAGGCGGCAGCTCACCACTACCTTCTCAAGGGCAATTAGGGATGGGCAATAAATGCTGGCCTAGCCAGCGACACCTACATCCCATAAATGAATTTTTAAAATTGTTTCAGAGCAAGGTCATCAACCTGAAATATAAACTGTTCTATCTCTCTCTATACAGATGTTCCTTGACATGCCGAGTATTTCCAGCATTTTCTGTTTTAATTTCAGATTTCCAGCATTTGCAGTGTTGTTTTTGTATTAATATATTCTCACCTGAATTCCACACACACATTGACTGACATTCGAAAGTTCACAGGTCCTAGAGGGAAAACACAGGGAACTAAATACTGAATAAGTGTTGCAGGGTCAAACAATAATTCCATCGTAGCTGTGATGTTCTGTGTTAATGTTCCACCACTTATTAAATTCTTCTTAAATCGTACAACACTTTGAAATTGTTAGAAAAGGTTCATAAATTCAGGTGCAGTTTGAGTACAAAAATCAATTTAGCAAGCAGTTCCAGTGGAACATTGTGGCAGTGAGCAAAATAATATGCAAGAGAGATAGATTTAATTAATGCAAGGTATTTTTCTGTAGTAATCCAGATCTCTTGTATTTTTAAACCAGAATACAATTAGATACTGATGCAAAACTGCTCAAGGAACGCAAAACAAACAGAACGTGAGGTTACTGGTATTAATTTTATTATTTTTATGCCTTCCCTATATAGGATAATAACATGGACTCACTGAATATTAACTGTTACAGTGCAGCTCAAGATTCCTTACACAAGATTTTTATGGAGATAATAGAACCAAACAGCTTGATTAATTTTACCACAAACACTGAACATACACAACAGCGGTTAGTATTTAGGTTAGGCAATGATTCTCAAACATTTGACAGAAACTCAGAGGCTGTTTCTTTCTCCTCGGTCAGCTCTTTGGCAGTAGCTTTCATCTTTTCACAGGAGAAGTCACTGATTTTCAGGCATTCGACAATATTCCAAGCTTTATTCTGGAACAAAGGCAAGCAATTAATGTACACCTGGTAAGTAAAGCCCATTTCAAGAAAGAATTAAAACATATTTCACACAAATATCTCTAAAATCTGCAGTTATGGGTCTCATCATGAAGTAATTAGAAGAGATGAAATCTGCTAATACCTGATCTGCGATATTTCAAGAAGGACAATAAATTAACAGCTTACCTTGATTTGAACCGGGAACGAATAAACCAGGTCATTGGGGACATTGTATGGGTTTCCATCGGAAATCACACCCATGGACACCCATTCACCCTGAACAACAAAAAAGGAGCTATAAGTGTTTACTACATGCCTTGAGTGTAGTTTTATTCAGAAAGCTGTAAAACTCTCGGCTGGAATAACCACAATCAACAAAAAAGTCTGGCTTATTTAGCAACATTTTGTGTTACAAAAGGCAGACTCCAGCACATACTCTGAAGAGACACCATGAAACATTTGTTACGTGACAATCAAGTTAATTCTCTGTTTTATATTGTAAAGTGTGCTTAAAAATCCACCAAACATTCAGAATTTTAAAATTCCAAGTCCACATTTGTTATGACAATGTAAATAATTTAGAAACAGAAGTGTGTGTGTGTGTATGATGTGTGTGTGTGTGCAAGCGCACGCGTGTGTGCATGCAGATGCTATTGTCAGAATGGGCCAGAAGAGCTGCTGGTGCGTTAAATAACATTGGTGCTATCAGCATGCAAAAATCCAGCATTTGTTTAGAGAGATGGATATACTTCCTGGGTTATGAATCTCCAAAAAATGCTGATAATTGTGGCCGCTCCTCTGTTAGTCTAGCCAAAAAATGATTCAAGAAATCACTGGATTTGCACCCTAAATACAAATTAAACTCATTTCAGGAAGTCAGAGCTGAATTTCATAACGTAAGGAGCCTTTTAATGACAAGTTTACCTTTCTGCAATTCTACTCAACCTTGGAGGTCCACAAGGGGAACAAATGAAATTGTTGCATCTCACTCCTGCAGGGAGTAAACTGTTGCTAGAGGTTTTTAAAATTTTATGTTACTTTCCCTTATTTTCCTGTCTTAATCCAATACTTTTTTCTCTCTTTATTTTTCTTCTCATAGCTAAATTAATTAATCTGATTTCCTTCTGCATCATTCATACTATTTTTTTCAATTCATAAATTTCATTGGATTTGACAGACTATTGGTCCCGTTGTTTAGAGATCCCAGATGTCCTGTCAGCCGCTTGCACAACTGGAGCTGACAGGTGCGGGAAAAAATCCAATTAACAGCAACATTCCAGTCCAACAAATTGGGGCCATTGAAAAAAGTACTTGGCATAGCATGTGTGTGTGGGCCTTGAGGTCAAATGTTTTAATACCTTTAGACAGTGAATCAAGGCCCAATAAAGGCAAATGTTGAAAACTTGAGTGCCAAGACTTTTTTTTTTTAGTTGAAGGGGAGAGTCAAGGAGGGAGTGAAAAACAGGACCCCTTGATAAATTAAAATCATAAAGCATTGGATTAGATTTCAAAAGTATATGTGTACACAGCCTGCATGGTGCCTACCCAGCAAGGTGCAAACTGGGGAATGAACACGCTAGTGTGGATGGAAGCAGAAAATGTGCAGTCTTATAGGAAGCAAAACATAAAGCATTCTAAGTGGGTGTCCTATGCAATGATAATTCACACCAAGGAAAGAGTTAGTGTAGAGGTAGCCTAGTTCAAATAGTGAATGAACATACCTCAGGAGTGCCAAACCAGATGTCCCTCAAGTGATCTGAAATGGCCTTAGCAGCCGACATAGCACTAGAGAGTTTCCGTGCCTTAATCACTGCAGCACCACGATTCTGCACAGTCTGTCAGTAGAGAGAAAGGAGTGGGTTTATCAGGTTACCAGGTCGCTTGCAGTGTCAGCAACAGTATCAGGGGGCAAAAGGTTCCTGACTTTCTCAACTTTCTTTCCTAAGGACATCGACTGTTTACCTGGGGTGTGGTTCCAATGGCATTACTGATACACCACAATGCCTACCACAAGAAACTAAATACATCTAAGTCAGTGCACAAGAGATAAAACAAACAGATGGAAACAGATAAATACATTGAAAAGCACTGTTGATTGAAAATAAGCACATCTGAGGAAATAATTTTACACAACACATTTCTGAACTGCATTTTTTTAAAAATGGAAAACAAGGAAGTTCAAGTCTAACCAGTGCTGTTGGAGTCAAGGACACAAATGTACTTTAAATTATAATCAACACGTATAATGGACACCATCTTGTTACATGACGTGACATTTACTGCACCTGGTTTATAAAAGACATGAAGGCAACAAATTGTGCAAATGCAACATCAGGAGATTGGATTAAAACCATCTGGTGCTCTATTTAAAACCAAAATACAAAGTTTGCGCCACCAAATGCTTTTGAACAGAAGGATATTTTTGCTGTTTTACAACAGTTCCTCTTTTTGCATGCAGACTGGGAAGACTATTGCAGCATTTATTCATATAGCATTCAACAGACGGAGCAAATTTCAGGCCCCGTTGAGTCCCAAAATCTGATTCAGAATGAAAAGCAAACACTTTGCTGGCATTGCTCAATAAATTTACAGCGCTCCTGCTAATGATATTTTTAACATCCTTTGCCCAAGAGGACACATGGTCTCTGTTACACTGCGTGTGTTTAGAATCCAAACATAACATTCCTTTCCTCTATTTAATTCCAACTTTTTAACTAAGTTACATACAAGCATAAGTCAAGAGCAATCAAAATGAAACAAGAACAGAAAATGCTTGAAATACTCAGCAAGTCAGGCAGCATCTGTGGGGAGAAACAGAGTTTACATTTCAGGTTGAGATGGCCCTTCGTCAGAACAGTTCCTGACCTGGGGTGTTGGCTCTGTTTCTCTCTATAAATGTTGCCTGGCCTGGCTGAGTA
Source organism: Cetorhinus maximus (assembly GCF_964194155.1). Lineage (NCBI taxonomy): Eukaryota > Metazoa > Chordata > Chondrichthyes > Lamniformes > Cetorhinidae > Cetorhinus > Cetorhinus maximus. The sequence continues at coordinate 14,098,456 of NC_135892.1, forward strand.
TTTCCAGCATTTTTTGATATTGCTTCAGATTTCCAGCATCTGCAGTATTTTGCTTTTGTAATCAATATGATATTTTTATACCATTGATTATACATGCATCACCTTATCTTTTGCAAACAGAATATTAAAAATGTCAAATCAAGAAGCTTTCAATGGGTCTGTAAAGGGGTAGGTTTTTTAAATAACCCTCAACTCCTCAGTCTGAACAAGTGACTGAGATTAATCACTGACCTCTGAAAAACACAGCAGGGATATTGTACTGAACGACCCAGGTTTAGGATTTTATAAATTAAATATTATTTTGGGCTTCTCAAAGGCACGTTTATCCAGGGTGATTGATCCACAGAGTAGGATAGCAGCCAATTTGGACCCCATTTTATACTGAGTTACCTGTGCTAGGCAGAGTGTTATATATTCACCTGAGTGACACTTGGCGAAAGTTTGTGTGGGAGAAGACAGAACAGGTTTCAGTTGCTGCAACCTATGCCAATAGCCTGCTGACTCATACTATCAAATACAAGAATGGCCACTTTAGGGAAGGTATGGCCGGATGAAGCTTATGCAGCGTAATCCAATAAGGAATCAACACCTTGCTCTACACAAAATAACCAATTTAAAATCCGCAGCATTATCAGTTTTGTAAGTAAATTGGAGAAGGTCAACATATACATTTTAAAAGCTACAAAGGAAACTGAACTTAGAAGGAACTGATGCCAATTCTGCTCTCTAATTGCTGTAGTATTTATTGGTATTCCTTATAAATAAATACAAATATTCATGAAGATTAATTAGGAAGATACTTACAGTGATAAAATCACCCCGCAGCCAGCTATCATCCTTAACAGCATCAAGGACACTCATCTGCTTTCCTTTAACATTTACGACAGCATGACTAACATCTGGATATTGAGTAGAAGAATGATTGCCCCAGATGATAACATTCTTTACATCATTAGAAGGCACACCCAACCTGTATGCAATCTAAAAGATAAAGTTTAATTTGTAATACATTCAGTTGAAGAAAAACAGAGTTTGCTTAAATAAACAGGAGAATAAAATAACGTTGCAACCGTTCAAAGTATCGATCAGACTATTTAGTCTAAATTCATAATCTCTGTCCACCTTTTTGGAAACTTGCAAATTGTTCTACTAATACTTTCATTCAAATCATTGAGATCTTGGACATCACTTCAGCATTCAAACACAAATACCAATTTCGTACTTGAGCAGAAAAACTACGCAATTAAAGGTGTGCCTGTTTTTTTGCTGTTGTCCTAAACAGCAGAGACAAATCTCAAGATCAGGACTTAAGGCAACTGAATTTTGGCAAGTTGTAGAACGAAGGCTCCCTCTCCCCAAGCTTAGCTCATCAAGAAGCTGTAATTTAAAGCTGATTCTATAAATACCTGAGCTTTTGCCCGGTTATGATCCAAACGAGTCAAGCAAGAGAAGTTCTCTTTCGGAATCGATGGGGCAGACTTAATTGCAGTCAAACAATTGGTATTAGCTGGGTTTCCCACAACAAGAACCTGCAAGAAATAATTTGTTTTTTTTACAACCATACCAGAAAGAGAATCCAGTAATATTGGCAGTAACCACATTTTTAGTCACCTCAGGTCAAATGTCACATTTAAATATTGTATATTTAGGCAAAATATATGAGCAGGGAAGGATTTGCAAGTTGCTTGCAACTGCATTATAACGAGCCCATTACCTGTAAATAGAGATGTAAGTTTTTGGTTTGCATAACTCTGCTACCTTGCTGTATGCCCGATGCCTGACCTACTTTCAGTAGCAGCGCTTGATACCAACACATTCAATAAGAGGACTACATGGCCAAGCTCTTATCCCCCTAGAGTATCACGGACAGTCAGGATATTAATCTATGCCAAGCCAGGAAAGCAAACCAACTCCTGGTAATGAAGACAAAAGTTCTAGGTTATGCTCCTTTCAGAAATAGACTGTGATGATATCAAATGTTTTATATTTGGTGGAAATGTTTTTGGTGGAAGCCAGTTTTTCTCAGTAATATTTTAGAAACATTTCTTTAATGTATTATAATTTCATGCCTTTGAACAACCTTAATGCAGTAAAAGGTACGATAAAGCTTTTAAAAAAGAATCTTACATTTCCTAACATTGCAAAGGAAACAGGATGAGTATTATTACTAGATGTACAATGGTGTCCAATTAGGCATAACAAATCAGGTGTTCCTGGCATATCAAATCAACTGGAAGGTTAAACAGAATGAAGACTTAGACAGCACAGTTTCATGTAAGTTTGCAGCGCCTGAAATGCAACCATAAACAAAATCTGCAGGATAACTTAGACTTATTTTGCCAATGTGTACAAATAGTTTTAGCTGCATTTTCATAAGCATGTAAACAGAGTTGCATGTTTTCTATGGAATTTTGCTCACATTTCATACTACTTACCCATTTTCAAAAAGGAGAACATTTCACAGGTTTAGACAATTTGCAAAATATTAGATGCAACATAAGTAATGTCAGTGGGGGATGATAGAAAAACTAGGCATGGGAGTTGCTTTCTAAGTGAGCATATTGTTAGGAAATAGATAGTTTAAGTAAGTTACATGTGTATTTGGGTGTGTTAAGGATAAAGTATATCTTTCAGTTTAAGTTTTATTTTTTCTATTTTTGGGTGTTAGGAATGAGTTTTAGCTTTAAAGTTTAAGTTCAATTTGTATTTCTGTGTTAAGAAAAGGTCAAGTTGAATTTTAGTTTTACTCTAAAAAGGTGAAACCTGGGATCTAGTTTCATTTTTAGTGGAAACAGCAGGTCTAAAGCTGTTTGTATGCCTGCATTTCTAATGAGGTTTTTACGACAGGGGTTGAGAAAGGCAGGACCCGCCCACACAAAGAAAAAACAGCAGTTTGAGGGCATTTGAAAACAGCTGCCAGGGAGAGACGGAGCAGAGGGGCAGATAGCAAGTTCCAAACTGAAGTTGAAACCAGGACTACAGAGAGAGTGGACATTGGGAGGGGGAGCTGCAGAGTGAGAGCTGATTTCCCAAAAGAACTGAAAGGTCCCAAGGTCAAGGAGTGAGACAGAAACAGGAGAAAGTCCCAAGAAGACCTTCTAGTCAAAGGAAGGACTGGAACCTGGAAAAGGTCCTTTTAAGTGAAGTTAAAAGTGAGGAGCAGAGGAAGGATTCAAGCTTAAAAGGGAGAAGGCTACAGGAAGCAGGGTCAAAGCGATATAAAGGCTTGTGAGACGTCAGAAGGTCCAAAAAGAACTGAAGGTCTGTAACTCTTTGCTACGTGCATGTGAAGCAGTGGTGTACTGTTGACAGCTGAGTCAGTGAGTCTGCATGGAAGAAAGCATGAACCCTTGCGGAAGGCGTCTAAGGGAAAGCGTTGGTTTAGGAGAAAATTCCAAAGCAAGTTCTTGGAGTGGAGATTGAAAACCCTCGTGTGAAAGGCGGAGTTCAGTGAGACTGATTGGCTCGCGGTGTGACAAGTGCCTGGGGGAGAGTTGAAGAGAGATCCATAGCATCTGTCTGAGGTGGCATCTGTCACTTGGTTTCAGAGTGTGGTGTCTGACCACAGGTCGCCAATTGGTTTACATGGACTGTGTACTTACTGTGAATATTAGAGTATAAGATAAATTTTGTAACTTGTGCTATCTTTACAAATCTGTATATATCTGTAAAGGTATAGTTGTGGGTGAAGGAGTATTGTAATATAGTTCATCTTTTCTTGTTAAATAAACGTTTTATTCTTATGTTAAAAGTTCATCAGCTGACTTCTGCGACTCTGTTCAGTAGCCACGCTCCACGTTTCTAAACAAAAAATAAAAGTTAGGATCTATCAAGCCAGGTTCCGCCCTGAGATATGGCTTGTCCAGTAGTAACATCAGCTGGGATCACAATAATGTGTTCAGGCACAGCCATGTAGCAGAAATAAGAGCAGAAAGCCTTAGGTCAATTACAGAAAAAAAAATCTGGTGCCTTCCTTTCCAACCCCTCGAGGTGCTCTAGGAGACCACAGATAATCCCCAGCAATCCAACTATCTTCTCTATATGGATATGTTAGCCACTCCCAGGAACTCATCCAGACCCCTTAGTGTTTGCAGCGACTCCACACTCACTGTACGGGTGGCAACTTGTTCAGGCCTGCATCAGTACTCTGCAGAAAGAGACTCCTAACAGTTGACATATTCTTTGCTTTTGTACTTGTGTCCCCCAGTCTCCCCTCATCTATTTAGCTCAAATAACCTATCCACATCAACCGAATCTAATCCTTCATTTTTTAAAGCTTTTTATTAAATCTCTACAAAGTTTTCACATTTCTAAAATTAAAAAGATCAGAAGTTTCTAGCTCTCCACCTCCTTCAAAGCACTCTTTAAAATTACCTCTTTTTGATCAAGCTTTTGGTTACCTGCACTGGTATCTCCTTATGTGGCTCCAGGTCAAGTTTCATTTGATAATTGCTCCAGTGAAGCCTCTTGAGGTGTTTTGTTATACTAAGCACACCACATAAATGCAAACTGTAGTATCCCGATAACTAATTTAAACTAAGTATGAATATATTGGGCCCTCCTCTGAATCTTGTGTAAACATTGTATGTCACTCACCATGTGAGGGAAACTTGACAGCATTTTAGATGTGGTCTGACTAAGCTCTTATACAGAGAAAAGATAGTATTGTTTTTAATTTAACTCTCTTATCAATACGTCATAACACTCCACTGGCTTTTTGTAACAGTCTTGTTGCACTGGGCATAGACCTTCAATATCTCAAGCATCTTCTGTGTCCACTCAGTGCCCTTGTGCAAGCATCCTGTAAAAGGTTTAGATGGCTGGTGCAATTTTTTCTCATTCTTTCAGGGGCTGTGGTGCTAAACATTGTACAATCATCAGTGAACATCCCCACTTCTGACCTTACGATGGAGGGAAGGTCATTGATGAAGCAGCTGAAGATGGTTGGGCCTGGGACACTATCCTGAGGAACTCCTGCAGTGATGTCCCAGACAGATGATTGACATTCAACAACCACAACCTTTGTGCTAGATATGACTCCAACCAGCAAAGTTTTTGCCCTGACTCCAGTTTTGCTAGGGCTCCTTGATGCCACACTCGGTCAAATGCTGCCTTGATGTCAAAGGTAGTCACTCTCACCTCACCTCTGGAGTTCAGCACTTTTGTCCATGTTTGTACTAAGGCTGCAATGAGGTCAGGAACTGAGTGACACTGATAGAATCCAAAACTGACCGTCAGTGAGCAGGTTATTGCTGAGTAAGTGCTGCTTGACAGCACTATCAATGACCCCTTCCATCACTTTACTGATGATTGAGAGTACACTGATGGAGCAGTAATTGGTCGGGTTGGATTTGTCTTGCTTTTTGTGGATAGATCATTCCCTGGGCAGTTTTCCACATTACTGGGCTGGTACCAGTGTTGCAGCTGTACTGGAACAGCTTGGTCTAAGGATGCAGCTAGTTCTGGAGTACAAGTCTTCAGTACTATTGCTGGAATGTTGTCAGGGTCCATAGCCTTTGCAGTATCCAGTGCCTTCAACCATTTCTTGGTATCACGTGAAGTGAATCAAATTGACTGAAGGCTAGCCATTGTGATGCTGGGGACCTCAGGAGGAAGCCGAGATGAATCATTGACTCTGCACTTCTGGCTGAAGATTGTTGCAAATGCATCAGCCTTGACTTTTTTGTACTGATGTGCTAGGCTCCTCCATCATTGAGGATGGGAATATTTGTGGAGCCTACTTCTCCAGTTAGTTGTTTACTTTCACACCACCATTCATGACTGGGTGTGGCAGGGCTGCAGAGCTTGGATCTGATTTGTTGGTTGTGGGATCGCTTAGCTCTATCACGTGCTGCTTTCACTGTTTGGCACGCAAGTAGTCCTGTGTTGTAGCTTCACCAGGTTGACTCCTCATTGTTAGGTATGCCTGGTGTTGCTCTTGGCATGCCCTCCTGCACTCTTCATTGAACCAAGGTTGATCCCCTGGCTTAGTGGTAATGGTAGAGTAGGGGATATGCCAGGCCATGAGGCTACAGATTTTGTTTGTATACAATTCTGCTGTTGCTGATGGCCCACAGTGCCTTATGGATGCCCAGTTGCTAGATCTGTTTGAAATCTATCCCATTTAGCATGGTGATTGTGCCACACAACACGATGGAGGGTATCCTCAACGTGAAGATGGGACTTTGTCTCCACAATGACTGTGCGGTGGTCACTCCTACCAATACTGTCATGGACAGATGATCTGTGGCAGGTGGAGTAGTAAGGGCAAGGTAAAGTAGGATTTTCCCTCTTGTTGGTTCCCTCACAAACTGCCGCAGACCCTGTCTAGCAGCTATGCCCTTTAGGGCTCAGCCAGCTCGGTCTGTGGTGGTGCTACTGAGCCACTCTTGGTGATGGACATTGAAGTCCCCCACCCAGAGTACATTCTGCGCCCTTGCCACCCTTAGTGCTTCCTCCAAGTGGTGTTCAACATGGGGAAGAATACTGATTCATCAGCTGCAGCGACTGGATGTGGTAAATTGTAATCAGCAGGGGATTTCCTTCCCCATGTTTGACCTGATGACATGACACTTTATGGGGTCCAGGGTCAATGTTGAAAATTCCCAGGGCAACTCCCTCCCGACTGTATACCACTGTGCCACCACTTCTGCTGGGTCTATCCTGCCAGTGGGACAGGACATACCCAGGGATGGTGATGGTGGTGTCTGGGATATTATCTGTAAGAAATGATTCCGTGAGTATGACTATGTCAGGTTGTTGCTTGACTAGTCTGAGACAGCTCTCCCAATTTGAGCACAAGCCCCCAGATGTTAGGAAGGAGGGCTCTGCAGGGTTGACAGGGCTGAGTTCACCATTGTCGTTTCTGGTGCCTAGGTCTATGCTGTGCGGTCCATCTGGTTTCATTCCCTATTGTAGACTTCATAGTGGTTTGATACAACCGAGTGGCTTGCTAAGTCATTTCGGAGTCAACCACATTGCTGTGGGTCTGGAGTCACATGTAGGCCAGACCGGGTAAGGACGGCAGATTTCCTTCCTTAAAAGACATTAGTGAACCAGATGGGTTTTTACGACAATTGACAACGGTTTTGTGGTAACTACTACTACTAATACTACTATTTTAAAAAAAAATTCCAGATTTATTAACTGAATTTAAATTCCACCAGCTGTCGTGGTGGGATTCAAACCCATGCCCCTAGAGCATTAGCCTGGGCCTCTGGATTACTGTCCAGTGAAATTACCACTGTGCCGTCGCCTCCCCTCATGTCCCTACTTATTACAGTCAAGCATAATGTCACAGGTCAACATCAAATTGCGTCTGCCAATGACAGCACCAATTATCCCAAATCCTTCTGAACCAAGCATCATCTATGGAGAGAGTAAAACATAGTTAACGTTTCAAATCAATGACCTGATACTTCTGATGAAAAGTCACTGACCAAAAATATTATCTGTTTCTTTCTCTGCAGATGCTTGCCAGACCTGCTGAGTATTTCCAAACTTATCTGTTTTTATTTCAGAATTCCAGCATTTGCAGCATTTTATTTTTGTGCTCTGGCCCCTGTCACATTATTTCTTATTATTTGTCTCGTCTCCTATTTCATTATTTAAAAAAAAATAAACTCTTAGCATATTTTGCTTACAAAAGTAATCCAATTCATTCATCCCAAAAGTAATCCAGGGCACCCTACTCACAATTTTATCCTAGTCTGTAAAATTCCCAATTATCAGCCTTGTTTTTAAGCAAATTATCTATTCATAGCAATTATTTACCATATCTTTGTTGCTCTTTTACCTTTTCTATCAAAAACTTTCAGAAGAATCCAAGTGTATAATAACACTGTAGTGTCTCTCCTTCCTTTAACAAGACATATTTTCCAAATAGAAAAGCAAACTACTGCAGATGCCGTAAATCTGAAATAAAAACAAATGCTCTGATGAAAGGTCACCAAGCTGAAAGGTTAACTCTGTTTCTCTCTTCACAGATGCTGCCTGATCTGCTGAGTATTTTCCAGCATTTTCTTTTTACTTTCCAAATGTTCATCCACTAGATCTCTGTATAAATACAATGATTTTTCCTACAGTTGATGTGGTTTATAACTCCCAGAGTGTCTTTTGTTTAACAGGATTCTTTACTTAGCCACTTGCCGTTCCTTAGGGATCTTCCCTGAATTTGGAAAGATTACCAAAAAAATGTTGAGAAGATTTACCAGTCCCAATCAAATGTGTGGCTGCAAATTCTACACGAAGATGGTGCACTTCAAACCAAAGCGTTTGATACCTTGACTGTCTTCTTGGCCAGCTTGTCTAAAGCAGACCCCTGGGATTTGAATATCTTGGAATTCGCTTGGAGCAGGTCTTTCCTTTCCATGCCCTCCCGTCTTGGCATAGAGCCCACCAGAACCGCCACATCAATGTCCTTGAAAGCTTCCTCCTCTTTGTCAGTTGAAATGACCTCTGCAGGAAACAGGCATAAGTTAAGAGCAATCTAATTACTATGTTCAAGTGGATTTATTTAAAAAAAAATAAAAATCAACTCCCCTAGTGGCACTCTTAGTTTAGAATAGCACTGAGCGCTACCTAGATTCAGATCTTTAAGAGGTGAGTGCTTGGTTAAGAGGAGAGAGACAAACTAACTTCCCTCTCAGAAAACCTTTCCGTATCCAATGCCAGGGAGGGGTAGGTAATTTGATGTTTCCCTGTGTGCAGTCAATACTGCTTTTTTTGTGGACTTCTAGCAGACAATGTTGAGCAGAGGAGAGCAGCTTACAGTTTCCTCTTCACTTACAGCAAGGAACTGAGATATTTCCAGAACTGACAAGGCCAAGGCTTAAAGTCAGTTGAGACTCTACTTACATCTCAGGTGATAAGCGGCGAAGGTTCGACATCTATTGTTTCCAACAATATGGCTCTCCTTTCAGGAGGTATGGAATTATTTTCATTCATGGGATGTGGACTTCGCTGGCTGGGCCAGCATTTATCGCCCATCCCTAGTTGCCCTTCAGGTGGTGGTGGTGAGCTGCCTTCTTGAGCCAGTGCAGTCCCTGTGGTGTAGGTACACCCACAGTGCTGTTAGGGAGGGAGTTCCAGGATTTTGACCCAGCGACAATGAAGGAACGGTGATATATTTCCAAGTCAGGATGGTGAGTGGCTTGGAGGGAAACTTCCAGGTGATGGGGTTCCCATCTATCTGCTGCCCTTGTCCTCCAGATGGTAGCAGTCGTGGGTTTGGAAAGTGCTGCCTAAGGAGCCTTGTGAGTTTGTGCAGTGCATCTTGTAGATGGTACACACTGCTGCCACTGTGTCAGTGATGGAGGGAGTGAATGTTGAAGGTGGTGGATGTGGTGCCAATCAAGCGGGCTGCTTTGTCCAGAATGGTGTCAAGCTTCCTGAGTGTTGTTGGAGCTGCACTCATCCAGGCAAGTGGAGAGTATTCCATCACACTCCTGACTTGTGGACAAGATTTGGGGAATCAGGAGGTGAGTTACTCGCCACAGGGTTCCTAGCCTCTGACCTGCTCTTGTAGCCACAGTATTTTACATGGCTGATTGAGTTCAGTCTCTGGTCAATGGTAACTCCCCCAAGGTTGTTGACAGTTGAAGATTCAGCGATGGTAATGCCATTCAATGTCACGGGGCGATAGTTAATTCTCTCTTGTTGGAGATGGTCATTGCCTGGCACTTGTGTGGCATGAATGTTACTTGCCATTTTCAGCCCAAGCCTGGATATTGTCCAGGTCTTGCTGCATTTGGACATGGGCTGCTTCAGGATCTGAGGACTCGTGAATGGTGTTGAACATTGCACAATCATCAGTGAACATCCCCACTTCTGACTTTATGATGGAAGGAAGATCACTGATGAAGCAGCTGAAGAAGGCTAGGCCTAGGACACTACCCTGAGGAATTCACAACCATCTTCCTTTGTGCTAGGTACGACTCCAACCAGTGGAGAGTTTTACCCCTGATTCCCACTGACTACAGTTTTGCTAGGATTCCTTCACGCCATACTCAGTCAAATGCTGCCTTGATGTCAAGGCCGGTCACTCTTACCTCACCTCGGGCGTTCAGCTCCATGTCTGAACCAAGGCTGTAATGAGGTCAGGAGCTGAGTGACCCTAGCGGAACCCAAACTGGGCATCAGGTGAGCAGGTTATTGCTAAGTGCCACTTGATAGCAGTGTTGACGATCTCTTCCATCAATTTACTGATGACCAAGAGATCAACTGATGAGGCTGTAATTGGCCAGGTTGGATTTGTCCTGCTTTGTGTGCAGGACATACCTGGGCAATTTTCCACATTGCCAGCTGGATGCCAGTTTGTAGCTGTACTAGAACAGCTTGGCTAGGGGTGCAGAAAGTTCTGGAGTACAAGTCTTCAGTACTATTGCTGGAATATTGTCAGGGCCCATAGCCTTTGCAGTATCCAGTGCCTTCAGCCGTTTCTTGATATCACCTGGAGTGAATTGAATTGGCTGGAGACTGGCATCGGGCATCAGGAGGCGGCCGAGATGAATCATCCACTCGACATTTCTGGCTGAAGGTTGTTGCAAATGCTTCAGCCTTATCTTTTGCACTGATGTGCTGGGCTCCTCCATCATTGAGGTTGGGGATATTTGTGGAGCCTCCTCCTTCAATGTGTTGTTTTAATTGTCCACCACCATTCATGACCAGATGTGGCAGAACTGCAGAGCTTAGATCTGATAGATAGATGGTGGAATCGCTTAGCCCTCTTTATCACTTGCTGCTTATGCTGTTCGACAGGCAAGTTGTCCTGTGTTGTAGCTTCACCAGGTTGACATCTCATTTTTAGGTATGCCTGGTGCTGCTCCTGGCATGCCCTCCTACACTCTTCATTGGACCAGGGTTGAACCCCTGACTTGGTAGTAATGGTGGAGTGGGGGATATGCCGGGCCATGAGATTACAGATTGTGTTAGAGTATAATCCCGCTGCTGCTGATGACCATCAGCGCCTCATGGATGGCCAGTCTTCAGTTGTTAAATCTATCCCATTTAGCACGGTGATAGTGCCACACAACACAATGGAGGATATCCTCAAAGTGAAGACGGGACTTCGTCCCCACAAGGACTGTGTGGTGGCCACTACTACCGATACTATCATGAACAGGTGCATCTGTGGCAGGCAGGTTGGTGAGGATGAGGTCAAGTATGTTTTTTCTTCTCTTTGGTTCCCTCACAAACTGCCGCAGACCCAGTCCAGCAGCTATGTCCTTTAGGGTTCGGCCAGCTTGGTCAGTAGTGGTGCTACCGAGCCACTCTTGATGCTGGACATTGAAGTCCCCCACCCAGAGTACATTCTGCACCCTTGCCACCCTCAGTGCTTCCTCCAAGTGGTGTTCAACATGGAGGAGCACTGATTCATCAGCTGAGGAGGGCGGTACATGGTATCAGCTGGAGGTTTCCTTGCCCATGTTTGACCTGATGCCATGAGACTTCATGGGGGCCGGAGTCAATGTTGAGGGCTCCCAGGGCAACTCCCTCCCAAATGTATACCACTATGGCCACCACCTCTGCTGGGTCTGTCCTGTCGGTGAGGCGGTGTCTGGGACATAATCTGTAAGGTATGATTCTGTGAGCATGACTATGTCAGGCTGTTGCTTGACTAGTCTGTGAGCCAGCTCTCCCAGTTTGAGCACAAGCCCTCAGATGTTAGTAAGGGGGACTTGGCAGGGTCAACATTTCTGGTACCTAGGTCCATGCTGGGTGGGCCATAAGGTTTCATTCCTTATTGACTTCTCTTTAACATTTGATACAACTGAATGGCTTGCCAGGCCATTTCAGAGGGCATTAAGAGTCAACCACATTGCTGTGGCTCTGGGGTCATGTGTAGGCCAGACCAGGTAAGGACAGCAGATTTCCTTCCCAAAAGGACATCAGTGAACCAGATGGGTTTTTACAACAATCGACAATGGTTTAATGGGCATCAGACTTTTAATTCCTGATTTTTAAAAAAAATTGAATTCAAATTCAGTTTCAAACCCGGGTTCCCAGAGCATTACCCTGGGTCTTTGGATTACTACTCTAGTAACAATTTCACTACACCACAGTTCTTATTGCTCCGCGATCCAGCTTTAGAAAGGCTCCAAGAATCTCCCCTGATGATCAGGAGGCCAAACACACTCCTGATGTGATATTAAAGTATTTGCAGCAGAATTTCCAAATTTAATGCCTGGGTTGCTTGAATTTAGCTGGGACACTAGCAGCGGCTACAACTGGCCTGAGGGTGCATGAGCTAGGGCAGAGAAAAGCAACAGGGCTTCTTTCCTTTAGGGAGGGAAATCTCCCACTCCCGACTGCCTTCCAGTGACATCTGCTTCAAAGTGTGTCTGTGGGATGTGAGGATATAACAAGATTGTACGTCCAAAATGCCTGCCAGGCAAATAGGCTGTCAGCACTTGTATTGAAAGTCAGAAATGAAGAATATTTATTGGATTGGGGCAGGGGAGTGCTACATTCATGCAACCAGACCCCAGCACATGTCAGCACCTTTGTCTGAGGAGGTGAGAAAAACCGACAGAAAGACTCCCAGAGACTTTTTAAAAATTCAGAACTTTGATTCACAGTTTACAATTCATATTTCATTATGTAGGTCAGGAGGCAGCTCCCTTACTAAGTTACACTACAAATCTGGAGCTTAGAAAAAGATTGTAACAATAAAACAGGTCATTGCTATTTAATTGTGCTAAGCAGCTAAACCAATGAGAGTTGAGCATCAAATCTATCTCTTAATCAATAGTTGTGTAACACTAATGATGCAATGGACACTGAACAGGTTGAATAATATTTGACTTTGTATTAAAGATTTGTAAACATGGGTCACAATCATTGCATGGGAGCAATTCCAGCTAAATTACACACAAAGTAGCCCAATAAATCTCCAAGCAGTGCATTTGAATTTTAATCGCAGAATTAGACGTTTAAATTCTAGCTCTGGCTGACCTACAGTAAAATTCTGAATTGGCAGCAGAAATTGAGTTCACTTCCAACACAAAGGGGGCTAAAACTAAATGTGTAATGTACTGTATTGAAAGTTAACCAAGTTCTTTCAAGTAGAAAACAAAAGAACTTTATTATAATAACAACGATAACATTTTCAATTTTAAATTAACATCCAATGCCCACATTTAGCCTACTCACCCCGGACCAGTGGAAGAGCACAATCGCGAATTTCCATCACGACACCTTCCAGCACCGGCAGCATTGGTGTAATATCAAGCAGCACAAGAATGAGGGGCTTTGGAAATTATACAAAAAAAACATAATTCAGTACTGTACTATACATGACACTATGCTTTCACTCTATGTAATCCAATGACACTTCAGTAGAATGAAACATTTTACTTTGAGACAACATTCCTTCAGTAGCTCTGCATGATCTGCACAGAAATTCGCAATCCCATTTGTTCCAAGATGAATCCTCTAAGACAAGACACTATTTCACAGCTGGGGAGAGAAAGAAGCTTTTCCTAATCCTCACCTATTGCTACCAGCATTAAACATGCCTGTTAGGCTTTGTCCAGCTGGGTGCAATACTGTACCACACTGCCCATGGTGAAGATGGGATTCAAACTCATTTATAGTTTTCACTCTCTAAAAAGGAGAAAATGACTTTTCCTGGTGAGAAAGCAGCCAGCTGAAAAATGTAACGTCAACAGCAGATCTACGTTCAGACAACCCTAACGCTATGGAAAGCAGCAACCTGCCTGTTTCAACATCCTATTTCTGGTTACTCCTATTTGACTTTAAAAAAGTATAGTCTTGGTGAGGGCTGGATTCTAAACTGTAAGTTCTGTTTATTTTCTTCTTCTCTCCTCTTGTTACCAAGCATTGATTTTTTTCTGTTATTGCAATATTCCGCCGTTTTGAAAAAGCAAAGGAAAAGACTGCAACTGTTCAATCAGTCTATTTTTAATAACAGTAAACACTACCTGATCTTTTCCGAAAACATCGCCCTTTACAATGGTGTAGAGAAGGGAATAGGCAATCTGACCAGCAGCACCGGTCACGAGAACTTTAATGGGCTCTGCCTGGAAGAGAAATCGAACAGGGGGAGAAAAGTTTAGTGATTCAGAGATGGATATCATAAAGAAACACATTATTTTTCGAAGTTCAGCCTTTCTGTAGGTCACAGACAAACATATGAATTAGGAGCAGGAGTGGGCCACCCAGCCCTTCGAGTCTGCTCTGCCATTCAATAAGATCGTGGTTGATCTGATTGCAACCTCAACTCCATACGCCCGCCTACCCCCAATAGCCTTTCACCCCCTTGCTTATCAAGAATCTATCACATCTGCCTTAAAAATATTCAAAGATTCTGCTTCAATCACCTTTGAGGATGAGTTCCAAAGGCTTATTACCCTCAGAAAAAAATTCTCCTCATCTCCGTCTTAAATGGGCAGCCTCTTATTTTTAAAGTGACCCCTAGCTCGAGATCCTCCGAGAAGAGCAAACATCCTTTCCTTTAGGTTCTAGTAAATTAAGGTTTCTTTTACTGCACAGCATCCATTATAAATAAATAGACTATAAACCATGCTCAAGGTTTATAGGCGTAACATTTTCCACAAGCACTTTGAAAGGTTTAAGAACATTTAAATAAAAAACTGAACTTCTGCAAAAAAAAACCTTGAATAATGAAATGCATGGTAACAGTGTGCAAAGCTGAATTGGAATTGATTTCTGTCTAGCCAAGAACAGAAGAGGATTGAAGCTAAAGCAGATAGTTAATTAATTAACTTTAAAACAGTTGATATTAATCTGTGACACACTCAATCAAAATTAATTTCACTGAAAACCTATTCATTGTGTTAGGAGTGAAAAACAAAATTGCCAATGGTAGAAATGGAAACATAAAATCGCAACTCTTCTTGTAACCAAGGAAACAATCGGTTTTTATGCAGTTACCCATATAACAATGTGCTTTTTTATAGAACCTTTACAGTAACAAAATCGTCCAAGGACATTTCACAGGCAGAGGTCATATTGCAGTATCACATTAACAGTGTCACATTACCCACAAACCGTTTCAACACCAGCTCAGTTAGATCTCTAAGAGCAGAAGAATCTTTGGCACTGGAAAATACTACTATACTCCACAATCCCATCTATCCCTTTTGAAACAAATCCACCAATTCCTCCAATCAGTTGATATTCAGTGACTCCTCATAAAACTGGAAACACTATTTGAGGGGAGGCTTGCTTTGAGTGATGTTTCCACGGTCAAATAGCAGATGGACATTTGTTGACACATACAATTGTGAACCATAAAGAATTGACAAATGTGCTGTTTCAGCAGTCTCTTGCAAGAGGACACTATTTTATTTTGAAGTAAGAATTGCACAGAAAATCATTTAATGTTGTGCTGAAAATTGTACTCAACATTGAAAAGGCTTTATATTTAAATATTTACTAACTAGGATTTTCCTGGTGGAGACTATACAAAAACAAATTTCTTTATGCGAATTTGATGTTCAATGTTGGGGTATATATATTTCATATATTTCATGCCTGTGGCATTTACCTCGGTTTAGATGTTAGGAGATTCTTCATTTGTTGAAAGCTTCAAAGCTCCAGTTACATTTCTAAATCTCAGTTACCAAGCTACAGAGCAAAGCAGTACTAACCAGTTTTGCACCTGTGGTGGGGACTAACTGTGTATTTGTTCAGTGGAGCATGAAAGTCTTTGTATCCTTGCTATGTGCTCCAATCCTACGTACCCACTGTATTTACAGCTCATCCCTCCAAACTGTACACACCATTCCTCTAGATACCCAACTGTTTCTTCAGGTGGTTCCAGCGTTTTTACCACCAGCACTCTAATCTGCAAATCCATTTGATGTGTTGATCACTCAGAGAACCACTTCTGATATCAATCTTAAGATTACCGTATACAAACATGAAATGTGTTCCCTGTCTCGCTCCCACAGTTTAATGTAGAGAATTTGGAGTCACATCTTCTGCTCCCTTAATTATGTTATAACAGGGCTTATATTCAGAATGGCAGAAGGTGGAAAGTGGGGTTTCATGAGGGTCAGTCCAAGGACCACTGTTATTCACAATTTATATTTTGGGATCTAAAGCACATCTCTAAATTTGGGTAGGATCGGCAACACAGAGGAGTGCAAGAAACTACTAATAAACAGACAGAAAGGACATAGGAAATGAATTTCACCGAAAGTATGAGGTATTACATTTTGGTAGGAAAAATAAGGAGGTCATATACGACTTGGAAAATAAGAATCTAGGTGGGTTAGGGAAGCAAAGGGATTTGGGAGTATGAATACACCAGTCACTAAAAGCTGCGTCAGCCATTAAAAACACAAACCGAATACTTGGGTTTATTTCTAGAGGGATAAAATTGAAAAGTAGAAAGTTATGTTAAATTTAAATCAAACCTTGGTTAGACTGCAGAATACTGTGTGCATTTCAAGCTGTCACATTTTACAAAGGATATAGAGGGACTAGAAGAGGTGCAAAAACAAATTTATAACATACGAATAAGTAGGCTGTTCAGCTCCCCAAGCTTGCTCCGCCATTTAATAAGATCATGGCTGATCTGATAATAACCTGAAATCTGCAACCCACCTAACACCCACCTTGCTTACCAAGAATCTATCCACCTCTGCCTTAAAAATATTCAAAGACTCTGCTTCCACTGCCTTTTCAGGAAGAGAGTTCTAAAGACTCACGATCCTCTGAGTGAAAAAATTTTGGCTCAACTCTGTTTTAAATGGGCAACCCCTTATTTTTAAACAATGACCCATAGTTCTAGATTCATCCACAAGAGGAAACATCCTCTCCGCATCCAACCTGTCAAGACCCCTCAGGGTCTTATATGTTTCAATCAAGTCGCCTCTTGCTACTATTTTAAACCCCAGCAGATATAAGCCTAGCCTTTCCAGCCTCTCCTCACAAGACAACAAGATGATGCCACAAATGCATGCCTGCACCTATAAGAAAAGGATTGACAGGTTGGTCCTTTTCCTCTTAGTAAAATGGCTGAGGGGTGACCAAACAGAGGATTTGAAGATTATGAAATCTTTTAATAGAGCAGATACAGAGAATGTTTCCTCTTGTGGGGAAGAGCAGAACTAAAGGCCATCAATATAAGGTAAAGGACCTGGGGATGCATGCGCATAGATCTTTGAAGTTGACAGGACATACGAGAGTGCGGTGAGCAAAACATTTAGCACCTTGGGCTTCATAAATAGCACAAAAGCAGGGAAGGTACACTGAACCTTTATAAAGCTTTGGTTAGGCCACAACTAGAATACTGCGGCTATTTCTGGCCACCACACTTTAGGAAGGATGGGGTTGGGCCTTGGGAGGATGCAGAGATTTACCAGAATAGTTCCACGGATGGGGGATTTAGATACAAGGTTAGGTTGGAGAAGCTAGGGTTGTTCTCCTTCGAGCAAAGAAGATCGAGGAGGGGATTTGATAGAGGTGTACAAGACTGATAAGGTAGACAAGGGAAAACTGTTCCCGTTAGCTGATGGTGCATGGACTAGGAAACACAGATTTAAGGTTTTGGGCAAGAGATGCAGGGAAAATGTGTAGAAGAACTCCTTTATGCACTGAGTGGTAATGACCTGGAACACTCTGCCCATGAGGACATGGAAGTAGAGACGAACAATGATTTCAAAATTCACTGGATGGGCACTTGAAGGAAATAAACTTGCAGGGCTATGGAGATAGAGTGGGGGAATAGAACTGACTGGATTGCTTCATGGAGAGCTGGCATGATCTTGATGGGACGAATGGTCTCCTTTTGTGCCGCAAATTACTCTATGGTAATGAGGGGTTATCAAGAAATCCAATCTGGAATTCAGAAGAAATGTGCTTACCAAGAGATAGATGTCACTGATCATCATGAGTCTAGCAAGGTCTCCCCCACTTCCCTGTTAATGATGGTTCTTCCATTGCTTCCTGCTGTTTGGTCCTCAGCAGCAATCCCACTAGTCATGCAATGAGGATCATGGCCTCCCTTGCACTGGGCTGTGCTGTCTGCATCTCCTGCCCCTGGAACCCACCCACCATCCCGAACTGCACAGTAAATGTGCAGCTGACTTACTACTCATAACATCTGGCTAGAAGGTAGAAGGAATGCTACCTCCTCGAGTGGACTCACAGCCCAGAAATGATCCCAACACCAGGTTCCTGACACTCATGGCAAAATTCAGCCCAATGAGTCTACTGAGACTATGGCCTGAATTTCATGCTTCACTGGGTCCAATGGCAACCCAGTGGGGGATTTAAAAGCATCAGAGGCAGCTCCTTGAAGGCCCCCCACCACCGCTGGTCAGTGTTAGGCAGGACATCCTCATCCTCGGGTCGGGGATGGCAAGAGGCCACCGCACCTGGCCAAGAAAGCATGGGCAGAGGTGGCAGCCCAGGTCAGCAGCCATGATGTTGTGCAGCACACATGGGTGCAGTGCCGCAAAAGGTTCAACGATCTGCTACACTCAGCTAGCGTGAGCACTGAGTTGGCATTGATCTATGTGGAGAAGTGCTAGCGGCTGGCCATCCCCATGCAAGGTGTTCCTCAACTGGGGTTGGCCAGGCTTCAACGACGCTGCAGGTGGGGAGTGGACTAATCAATAATCCTCTGTCCTTTCAGGAGAAGAGGTCATCGAGAGGTTAAGGACAGGCTGAGGGCCCCCAATCCTGCTCATATTGACAAGGTGTGAGATGGATGCCCTGGAGATGGAGTGCCAGCGCCCAGCTCGTTCCACCAGGCGTGGAGAGTCAGGGGTCTCTGATGAAGGTAAGAGTGCAGGGCACAGATGGGACAGTGTTGGAGTGTGTAAACAGTGTTGTGTTGTCTTGTCTGTAATGGAAACCTCAAATCTGGAGTCCCCATTGGTCATTGAAAGACAATGGCACCATGATGCAGATCTCCATTGTCTCACCAGCCTGCCTGGCATACACAGTGACAGTGTAATGACTCATACTAACGACATGTCGTTTCCCACCCCTAGAACAGCCATACAGCAAACAAGTACAGGACCTCGATGAGGCACCCTTGACGCTGGAGGACCAGGAGCCGTCAGATGCATCTGCATCACACCCACTCTCTGCACCAGGCACCAGCGCAGATGCCAGCACCTCGGTGGGCATTAAATCGTTGGCTACAATGTCGGCGCACATTGGTGAGGGCACGGCACACTCGCATGAGGAGCAGGCGGAGGCAGAGCAGCCCAGGGCGCCGGCAGTTGGAGGACTGCCGGAGACCAGGACCATGCTGAGCCTGAGGCAGATGACGAGCAGATGATGGAGTCGTCCATTAGGCAGCAGATGCTGGATGTCCAGATCTGGAGGAGATTCCTGAGGGTTTGCGTGCCATGGTCTATGTCATGGAGGCTACGTGGAGCATGAGTACGGTGTTGACCCTCAGCACTGAGCACACTGCCTCCTCCATTGAGAGAGTGGCAACTCTCATGGAGAGGCAGCTCCAGAAACAGAATCAGGGGTTCCTGGGGTTGCACTCAGACCTGCAAGCCCTCACATGTGAGTGGCTCTAAACTTTATTGCACAGGTACTGAGTGGACTCTGGGTTCAATGGAATGGGTCATTTCAAACATCCGGTAAGGAGGCAGCACCCCTGGCTTGAGGTGAAAGCAGTGGCTTGGCAGCCTAGCTGAAGGAGCGTTGAATCAAGGCCTCCCTGGTGTCCCTGCCTCCCTGAAGGTTCCAGAGGTCAGTCTCCACGTCCTGAGTGTTCTTCTCCGGGCTCCTCTTCTGATCCATCACTGGAGTCACCATCGGTGGCATGTTGGGTTGCCTCAAGATCCTCTTCCTCCAGTGGGTCCCCCCCTTGCCAGAGCCAGATTGTGGCGAGGACAGCATGCAATAACTATCAGAGATACACGCTCTGGAGGGCATTGTAGTGTTTCCCCCGAACAGTCCAGGCATCTGAATTTCATCTTCAGCAGACCAATTGTCCTCTCAATCACAGCCCTTATGGAGGCACGACTCCTATTATAACTGCTCTGGTTCTGTTCTTGGGTGCCGGAGGGGAATCATGAGCCACCTTTACAATGGATAGCCCTCGTCACCCAGCAGCCATCCATCCAGCTGTGCTGGAGCTATGAACAGCCTTGGTACTTGTGAGTACTGGAGGATGAACGCGTCATGTGCGCTGCCAGGGTACCTTGCACAGACTTGCAGAATCTGCGTCTTGTAGTCACAAACTATCTGGGCGTTCATTGAATGGAATCCCTTCCTGTTGACAAGGGCACTTGGCTCACCCGCTGGCACTTTGATGGCTACACGAGTGCAGTCTATGGCACCCTGGATGCGGGAGAACCCAACAATCACAACGAAGCCTCTGGCTCGCTCAGCCTGGCTGGCTTCGTCCATCCGAAAATGATTAAATATCATTACCCGCCTGAACAGAGCTTCAGTCACCAGCTTGACGCAACTGTGGACAGCTGATTCGGAGACTCCACACATATCCCCCTCTGAGCCCTGGAAAGAGCCGGAGGCACAGAAGTTGAGGGCCACTGTGACCTACAGAGCTACTGGCATGGGGTAGCCACCCGCACAGTTGGTGATCTCCAGCCCAATCATCTGACATATGAAGATCAATTTCCCTGGAGAGGTGGAGCCTCCTTCTGATTGCACCTCTTGGCATGCTGAGGTAGCTGCATCGCTGCCTGTACACTCTGGCAGCAGGATAGTGGCACCTTCTGCAGCCCCTTCTACCTTGACCAGAGAAACAGAAAGCAGTCTGGTAACTGGAAGGGTCCACGTGGCATAAATCCTCCACGGGCCTTGGAGACACCAATGAGTCCTGAAATGAAGGCTAGCATTGCAAAGACTGAAGCTCAAAACAACAAGTTAAAGCTGTCAGGTTTCACTAAGCAACCAGCAGCAAACTATCTCCTAAACCCCTCACTACTCACACTGGCAATGCTCCTGACCCTCTGTATCCTGCCCTTGGATGACAATTCATTCATGGGACGCCTGCCTGCCCATGCAATGAGCGCGAAATCGCACGGGCAACATAAAATCGTGGACATTAGGCTTTTTTGGGCCTTAATTGCCCCTTTAATTGTTGGTGGGCGCGGCTTCAACTTCTGTCCGCCGACCTCAATATTGCTCACACCCGACGTCATTTCACACAATTTCATGTGCGTTCAGGTCGGGCACGATCAACATAAAATTCTGGCCTTTGATTCCTTCAATTTCAATCTTAACTCTTTCAAAACCATTCATGGAGTACATGTCTTGACCACCTTCCCTTTCCACGTGCAGTATATTACCATCTCTCATTGTTTGAGCAACTCATTCTATAGGTTAGGAACTGCCACCTTCAATTCACTGCCCCTCTGAGTTTTCAATTATAAACAGTTGTGAATTCCAACATCAAGCCCTTGGGCCCCCAATGTTCTTTTAAGATATCATGCCAACAAGTGAAATCAATTCTGTCAAAGAACCACACTGACTGAATGAAAGGAACAATTCTCAAGGTCACTACTTCCATTTCTACCACACATTCAAAACTGTCAGGGGGGGATCTTCCCTTGAAAGGAAGCTATAGAGACAATAGAAATAATCACATTTATCCAGTCCTGTCATGGTTTCATAATCTACCTTTTAAAAATAATTTATAACCAGTTGTACTTATACAGCCTAAAGCTAAAAATCTGACCTTGCTCTATAAGCAAGGCAAACTAGGTTGACATGCTGTTTTTTACCTACTCCACACAGTTCATAATTTAACTTCTCTGAACAAAAAATTCTTGTTTACATTAAAAAATTCTCATTTAGCCTGTTGTCCCTAGTTATAAACCTCCTAGATTGCTACACATCTGTGACATTACCACACATCAGATTTAACCTTAGGGGGTATTGTGCAATGGTATAGATTGAATCAGATTCTTAACTGAAGCTTACGTAGCACACAGTAAATTTCTGCAGCTTGGTGGAAGCTCAGAATAACCATTATTCTGTATAATTTTAATTTGAGTTTGACCTCGTGAGTCGCAGTTAGTTACTCCGAGCCCATGAGTCGCAGTTAGTTTCTCCGAGCTCGTGAGTTGCAGTTAGTTAACCTCCTCTTACCTCAATGTCTTTGGATGTCTGCCAACTACAGAAAAACGTCTTAAGGGTTTTTAATGAGGCCCACAAACTAGCTCTGAATCACTAGATATGAGAAGACGTGCACCTCCTGCACAATGATGTTTGAGAGGTAGACCATTCGGCTGCACGTAAACCAAGACAGAGTCCGTTCTCCAGTCTATAAGTAATTATTGAATTAATGACCATCCTGAGGAGTATATTAAAGCAGTGATTGTCATACTGCCCATTCTGAGCTGTATATTAAATATTGATTGTCGTACTGACCTTTCTGAGCTATACATTAAATAGATTGTCGTACTGACCATTCTGAGCTATACATTAAATATTGATTGTCGCACTGACCATTCTGAGCTGTACATTAAATATTGATTGTCGCACTGACCATTCTAAGCTGTACATTAAGTATTGATTAACATACTGATCAATCTGAGGTATATATTAAAGCAGAGATTGACATACTGTTCATTCTGAGATGTATATTAAAGCAGTGATTAACATACTGACCATTCTAGATGTATATTAAAGCAGTGATTAACATACTGACCATTCTAGATGTATATTAAAGCAGTGATTAACATACTGACCATTCCAGATGTATATTAAAGCAGTGATTAACATACTGACCATTCTGAGATGTATATTAAGTACTGATTAACATACTGACCGTTCTGAGGTGTACATTGAAGCAGTGATTAACATACTGACCATTCTGAGGTGTATATTAAAGCACCATTCTGAGCTGTATATTAAAGCAGTTATTAATATACTGACCATTCTGAGCTGTATATTATAGTTATTAACATACTGACCATTCCGAGGTGTACATTAAAGCAGCGATTGACGTACTGACCATTGCGATGTATATTAAGTACTGATTAACATAATGACCGTTCTGAGATGTACATTAAATCAGTGATTGACATGCTAACCATTCTGAGGTGTATATTAAAGCAGTTATTAATATATTGACCATTCTGAGCTGTATATTAAAGCAGTTATTAACATACTGACCATTCCGAGGTGTACATTAAAACAGTGATTAACATACTGACCATTGCGATGTATATTAAATAGTGATTAACATAATGACCGTTCTGAGGTGTACATTAAAGCAGTGATTGACATACTGACCTTTCTAAGGTGTATATTAAAGCAGTGATTGACATACTAACCATTCTGAGGTGTACATTAAAGCAGTGATTGACATACTGACCATGCTGAGGTGTATATTAAAGCAGTTATTAACATACTGACCATTCTGCTCCAGGGTCACCTCTAACACCTCCTCCTCACAACCGCCAAATGTTGGATGACAGTCACATGGCCCCCGACCGCTACGTCACCAGCCAGCCGCGCGGTGCGCTCTGGGAGTTGTAGTTTTCATTTCCGGACGGACCGCGCTGACAGCAAGGAACCGCTGGTGAATCGGACCACAACCCCCAGCAGGCACCGCGCGCCCATCTCACACCCTGCATCCCTCCGTCTGGCGCATATAGGCTAATGGAGAACAAATAGTGCCGCCGTTCAATGAACCGAACCCCTCACTAAAAAGCAATAAAAACAGTTAACGTTAACTTTAACATGTTAATAATTTGTTCTACATGTTAAAATTGTACACTTGTGCTTCCAGAGTGGTTAATGTTGTTTTCAATCACGCCCTTTTTTTATATAACCGGCGGAGTGATCATGATGGGGTGGGACTGGGCTGGATGTACTTCCGGTGGATCACCGGAAATGATTGCGCGCCCCAATGGGCGGCCTGGGCTGGTTGCTAGGAGACGGTGTGCGGTGGATAAGAGGGACTGACAGGTAAAGTTATCGTAACAGAAAATGGTGGAAATCATCGGCAGGTCTGACAGTATCTGTGGATAGAGAAAGAGAGTTAATGTTTCCTGTCTGTGACCTTCCATCAGCACTGGGGAATGTTGGAGAGAGAGAGAATCCCATTGACAGGAGGGTCAATGAGACAGAGGGAGACAGATTGAAAAGAACCAGAGGGGAAGATTAGGAGAAATTATTTTATGCAGCAACTTGTTGCAATTTGGAATTCCCCAGTTGAAAGGGAGGTGGAAGCTTCAATAATAACTTTCAAATGGGGAATTGGATAAATACTTGAAGGGGAAAACAATGAGGGTGATGTGGGTATAGGGGGAGGGCTGGTGGGGGGCGGGGAATAGTGTCTAGCCCTTTCAAAGAGCCAGCACACAGGCTCTGTGCTGTTCCCCTTCCACCAAGAGTGAAATCATTGCTGTGGAAAACAAGAGGAACACAGCCTTCCAATCTTAATAAAGCTGGGATAAAAGCAAAATACTGCGGATGCTGGAAATCTGAAACAAAAACAAAAATAGCTGGAAAAAACTCAGCAGGTCTGACAGCATCTGCGGAGAGGAGTATAGTTAACGTTTCAAGTCCGTATGACTCTTCATCAGTAATACGGACTCGAAACATTAACTGTATTCCTCTCCGCAGATGTTGTCAGACCTGCTGAGTTTTTCCAGCTATTTTTGTTTTTGTTGTTAATAAAGCTGGGATTGTGTGGATTATTAGAGCACTTGTTGGACATGTGACAGTGCTGAGCCTGAATGTGCATGTTGTAAAGTCCTTCCAAGCTGTAACTTATTACTGTAACTAGAAAACAGAAGACTGATGTGTAACCTGTTTGAGGACTTGAAAATTATGAAAGGGTACATGTAGAGGAGATGCTTCTACTTGTGTGGGAATCCAAGGCTATAGGCAATAAATATAAAAATTCACTAATAAATCCGCCAGGAAATTCAGGAGAAAATTCTTCACCTAAGAGAGTGAGAATGTGGAGTTTTCTCAGGGAGTGGTTAAGGTGAATAGCATTCTGGTATTAAGGGAACGGAGAAAGGGGTAAAAAGTTATGATGTTAGGATGATGAAGAGGGATGGGGGGAGGTTTGTCTGGTGTATAAATTCCACAGGGTTTGGTTGGGCTGAATGGCATGTTTTTGTACTGTATTTTCTATGTAATGTAATTACTGTAAAACCATAATGTGGAGTTGGTCATTTTTTTTATAAATAACTTTCTGCTTTTTGTGGAAACTCCATACCCACTCCATCCCCATACCCAGAAAAAAATTGTTTGTCACATTAAAGTAGCATTAATAAATTTGCCCACTGTACAGCTCTTACTAGAAACATAGGAGCAGGAATAGGCAATTCAGCCCATCGAGCCTGTTCCGCCATTCAATACAATCACGGCTGATCACTCACTTCAATGCCTTTTTTGAACACCATCCCCATATCCCTTTATATCATTGGTATTTAGAAATCTGTCAATCTCTGCTTTAAACATACTCAATGACTGAGCTTCCACATACCTCTGGGGTAGAGAATACCCTCTGAGTAAAAAAAATTCTCCTCATCTCGGTCCTAAGTGGCTTCCCCCTTATTTTGAAATTGTGTCCCCTGGTTCTAGAATCTCCAAGCAGGTGAAACATCTTAACTGCATCTACTTTGCCTATCCCTTTAATTATTTTGTAGGTTTCAATGAATGATAATCTCATGCTTCGAAATTCTAGAGAATACAGGCCCAGTTTCTCTTCATAGGACAGTCCCGCCATCCCGGGAACAAGTCTGGTGAACCCTCGTTGCACTCCCTCTATGAAAATAATATCATTCCTAAGGTAAGGGAACCAAAACTGCACATACTACTCCAGGTGCGGTCTAACCAAGATTCTATACAATTGAAGCAAGACTTTGCTACTCCTGTACTCAAATCCTCTTGTGATAAAGGCTAACATGCCATTATCCTTCCTAATTGCTTGCTGCACCTGCATGTTAGCTTTCAGTGACTTATTGATGAGGACACTCAGATCCCTTTGTACATCTACACTTTCTAATTGCTCACCTTAATAAATACCCTGCACATCTGTTCCTCTACCAAAGTGATAACCTCATATTTTTCCACGTTATACTCCATTTGCCATGTTCTTTCCCACTCACTAAGTCTGTCCAAATCCTCTTGAAGCCACTTTGCATCTTCCTCACAACACACATTTCCACCTAGCTTTGTGTCATCCGTGAATTTGGAAATATTACATTTGGTCCCCACATTCAAATCATTGATATATATCATGAACAGATGGGGCACAAGTACTGATTCTTGCCATACCCCACAAGTCACAGCCTACCAATGTGAGAATCACCCCTTTGTTCCTACTCTCTGATTTCTGCCGGTTAACCAATCCTTAATCCATGCCGGTATATTACCTCTTATCTCGTGCTTTAATTTTGCTAACCAACCACCTGGAAGTTCCCCTCCAAGCCACTCAACTTCCTGACTTGGAAATATATCGCTGTTCCTTCACTGTCGCTGGGTCAAAATCCTGGAACTCCCTCCCTAACAGCACTGTGGGTGTACCTACATCACAGAGACTGCAGAGGTTCAAGAAGGCAGCTCACCACCACCTTATCAAGGGCAATTAGGGATGGGCAAAAATGCTGGCCTAGCCAGCGTGTCCAGATACCATAAATGAATAAGAAAAATCCCTGTCTTAAATTGGTGGCCCCTTACTTTTAAACTGTGACCTCTAGTCCTAGATTCTCCCACAAGAGGAAACATCCACTCTGTCAAGACCACACAAGATCGTGTATGTTCCAATCAAGTCACCTCTTGCTCTTCTCAACTCCAGCGGATACAAGCCTAGCCTGTCCAACCTTTCCTCACAAGACAACCCACCTGTTCCAGGTATTAATCTAGTAAACCTTCTGTGAACAGCTTCCAACGTATTTACACCCTTCCTTAAATAAGGAGAACAATGCTGTACACAGTACTCCCGATATGGTCTCACCAATGCCCTGTATAGCTGAAGCATAACCTCACTACTTTTGCGTTCAATTCCCCTCGCAATTAACAATAATATTCTATTAGCTTTCCTAATTACTTGCTTTACCTGCATACTAACCTTTTGCGATTCATGCACCAGGACACCCACATCCCTCTGTAACTCAGAGCCCTGCAGTCTCTCACCAGTTAGATGATGTGCTTTTTTATTCTTCCTGCCAAAATGGACAATCTCACATTTTCCCACATTATACTCCATTTGCCAGATCTTTGCCCACTCACTTAATCTACCTATATTCCCTTGTAGCCTCCTTATGTACTCTTCACTATTTACTTTCCTACCTATCTTTATGTCATTAGCAAATTTAGCAACCGTACCTTCGGTCCCTTCGTCCAAGTCATTTATGTAAATTGTAAAAAATGGAGGCCCCAGCACTGATCCCTGTGTAACATCAGTTGTTACGTTCCACCAACCAGAAAAAGACCCATTTATGCTTACTCTCTGTTAGCTATTTGCTAGCCAATCTTCTATCCATGCCAATATGTTACCCCTAAACCATGATTTTTATTTTCTGCAATTACATTTAATGTGGCACCTTATCAAATGCCTTCTGGAAATCTAAGTACAGTACATCCACCAGTTCCCTTTATCCACAGCAAATGTTACTTCTTCAAAGAACTCCAATACATTAGTTAAACATGATTTCATTCTCATAAAACCAAGCTAACTCTGCCTGATTATCTTTAATTTATCTAAGTGCCCAGCTATTACGTTTTTAACAATCAATTCTAAAATTTTGCCTATGACAGATATAAAGTTAACTGGCCTGTAGATTCCTGCTCTCTGTCTCCCTCCCTTTTTGGAACCTCCCCATAATTTAGGGAATCTTGGAAAATGAAAACCAACCCATCAACTATCTCATGAGCACTTCTTTTAAGACCCTAGGATGAAGTCCATCAGGACCTAGGGACTTGTCAGTCCGCAGCTCCAACAATTTTCTCAGTACCACTTCCCTGGTGATTGTAATTTTCTCGAATTCCTCCCTTCATTACATTTCCTGATTTACAGCTATTTCTGGGACGTTGATTGTATCCTCTATAGTGAAGACCGATGCAAAATACCTGTGTAATCCATCTGCCATCTCCTTATTTTCCATTATTAATTACCCAGACTCACTTTCTGTAGGACCAACACTCACTTTGTTAATCTTTTCTTTTTAAATACTATAAAAATTCATCTCTTTTCATATTTCTAGCTAGCTTTCTCTGGTACTCCAATTTTTCCCTCATTAATCGTTTAGTTATTCTTTGCTGTTTCTTATATTCTGTTCAATCCTCTGACCTGTCACCCATCTGTGTGTAATTATATGATTTTTCTTTAAGTTTGATACTATCTTTAACTTTTTTAGTTAACCACGGATAGTGGGTCCTCTCCTTGGAATTTTTTTTCTCGTTGGAATGTATCTATTCTGTGTATTCTAAAATATCCACTTAAATGTCTGCTGCTAAATCTCTATTGACCTATCCCTTATTTGCCAATTTCACTTTAGTTATATATTTTTTGAAATAAGGAGACCAAAACCGTACACAGTACTCCAGATGTGGTCTCACCAATGCCCTGTACAGCTGCAGTAAAACTTCACTATTTTTATAAAAACAGAAAATTGGTTGTGGGAGGGGGCGGTGGTGGGTGAAAAAAGGATAGAAAATGGGATTTAAAAAGGGGATAAAACTGCGGGTGAATGAATAAAAATAAAGTAAGTGGATAAAAAATAAAAATTAATGTAGAAGAAAGGGGATTAAAAAGGGGGGTGAGGATGGAGGAGAGAGTTCATGGTCTGAAGTTGTTGAACTCAATGTTAAATCCAGAAGGCTGTAAAGTGCCTAATTAGAAGATGTGGTGCTGTTCCTCCAGTTTGTGTTGGGCTTCACTGGAACATTGCAGCAGGTCAAGGATGGATATGTGGGCATGAGAGCAGGATGGTATGTTGAAATGGCAAGTGACAGGACGGTCTGGGTCACGCTTATGGACAGGCCGGAGGTGTTCCGCAAAGCGGTCACCCAGTCTGCGTTTGGTCTCCCTGCTGTAGAGGAGACCACACTGGGAGCAATTTGAATTCAGTAAAAATCTGGAATTAGAAGTCTGATGATGACCATGAAACTATGGCCCATCTCGTAAAAACTGGTTCACTAATGCCCTTTAGGGAAGGAAATCTGCCGTCCTTACCTGGTCTGGACTATATGTGACTCCAGACCCACAGCAACGTGGTTGAACAAGGGCATTTAGATGATGGGCAATAAAGGTTAATTGTTAAACATTAATTTCGTACCATAGAACTAAACAAAGGAATTATTTTTCTGCTGTTAGGCAAGAAGAATACAGGATTCCATTTGTTTCTTTCTGAAAAGATCAAACAAGTATATTATAAAACAGAAATGCTGGAAATCCTTTGTCAGAACTATACCAACACGTTTAGTATGCAGTAGAGTTGAATAGAAATGTATTAAAGATGTATTGAAATATTACAAGAGTATTATAATAGCTTAATAAGAGTGTGGGAAGGGAAACCAGTAAGTAAATTCCTTCTCAACAATTAGCCATGGAGCAGAATGGAGTTAGTTTGATGAGTTATCTAGTCTGCTAGGAAATCATGTAACATAAAGAGAGGGGAAAAGTAGCAAAACATGGCGATGAAAAATAACCAATGGATTGAAAGATTATATAGTGCATAATGTCCTAGGCCCAAACTTTTTCTACATGTCATATGATCTTTTAAAACTTTTCAGTGTGGCTGTTGAATAGTGATGCCTTGTGTTTGGGGTAAAACAATAGGAAAAGCCTTTCAGTATTTTATTGTCTTGGAAGAACAAACAGTCTATCCATGATTTTTTTAATTGGCTGATTACAGGGTCATTACATCCATGGTACAAAATAGCTGTAGGTAGTATTTCATTTCTTGGAGGAGTAAAAGCTTTGGGAATGGGCACAACGCCTCTTGCTTCTGTTTAGGGAAAGTTATCCTAATTTTCATTTGGTTTAAGTGTGTAAATAAATAAAGAAAAAATAATAAAATATAGTTGTTATTTATGTCATACTTCTTCCTCACCACCTTACCTAATTGCATAGAGGTTAGATATAGGTTGACAGGTGTGGACACCCCCCGCCCCATTAAGCATGGTACTGTTAGAGTTAAACACGTGCGGCTTACTACAATAGAGAATTGGCAAACTGAGATTGGAAAATCCCATCCTAAGTGATTGATTTACCTTTCTATATCCCTGGCTGACTGGCTGGTCAGTTATCAATAACATGGTGATAACATGGTAACATTTGATAAGGTGCCACGTCAAAAGCTACTACACGAGATAAAAGCACATAGTATAGGGTGTAACATATTAGAATGGATAAAGGATTGGTTAGCCGACAGGAAACAGAGAGTAGGGTAAATGGGTCTTTTTTCAGGTTGGCAAGCTGTAACGAGTGGAGTACCACAGGGATCTGTGCTGAGGCCTCAGCTATTTAAAACCTATATCAATGACTTGGATGAAGGAACCGAATGTATGGTTGCTAAATTTGCCAATAACATCAAGGTAGGTAGGCAGTACGTTGGCAGAGGAGGTAGAGAGTATGCAAAGGGATACAGACAGGTTAAGTGAGTGGGCAAAAATTTGACAGATGGAGTATAATGTGGGAAAATGTGAATTCGTCCACTTTGGCAGGAAGAATAGAAAAGCAGTATACTATTTAAATGGAGAGAGACTGCAGAACTCTGAGGTACAGAGAGATCTGGGTGTCCTGGTACATGAATCACAAAAAGTTAGTAAGGTATAGCAAGTGATTAGGAAGGCAAATGTTGGTGTTTATTACAAGGAGAATGGAATATAATAGCAAGGGACAGAAGGTGCTGGAAAAACTCAGGTCTGGCAGCATCTGTGGAGAGAGAAACAGAGTTAAAATTTCGAGTCCAATTCTTCATAGCTGAAGGGAGGTAGAAATGTGATGGGTAATATGCTATTGAAAAGGGGGGAAGGGTCAGGTAGAACAAAAGGGTAAATCAGGGATAGGTTAGAGGGCAAAGATGTCATGGAACAAAAGGCAAAGGGAGTGGGAATAGTAGTAATAAAGGAACAAAGCAATGGCCCAGAGAAGGTGTTAATAGCAGAATATGAGCCTGACTCTTTTTTAACTCACCTTTCAAGTTTCTGGAATGGGACTTGCACCCATGACCTTCTGACTGAGAAATGAGAGTGTTACCCACTGAGCCACAGCTGACACCTCATTGAATTGACTAATACATTTATGCAAATCTTCTTTGGTATGTTAGATGGTGTAACAACTAGATGCATTGGCGGACATCTGTAAGAACAGACATTACATTAAATTGACCCCGGTGGTTGCTTGCACTAGTTAAACACTTGGAAGAAATTGTTTCTACAGCCAAATGCATTCTGCAGTAACTGCGCTTAAATGTCCACATAACAAGTGCACCATTTAGGGGTATTGTCTGCAAAATA
This sequence comes from Cetorhinus maximus, assembly GCF_964194155.1. Taxonomy (NCBI): domain Eukaryota; kingdom Metazoa; phylum Chordata; class Chondrichthyes; order Lamniformes; family Cetorhinidae; genus Cetorhinus; species Cetorhinus maximus. Next base: position 14,129,878 of record NC_135892.1, read on the forward strand.
ATCCACAGACATGAGATACTGGGCTGATATCTCTTGTACTGCGAAGGCATGATTACACCTGTCTCCATTGGGCAGGGGAGGTATTTATGGTAGAACTCTTGCACTATGCCCTGTCTTGCACTTTCTTAGTAATTCAGGGACATGCTTGGGCAGCTGCAGGAAGTAACACCCAACTTTTGAGCATTGTTCTGGAAATTACATGTAAAAGAATGGAAGATATCAGCCAGCTGAACTACCATTATTTTAGACTTCATTGCACTATCAGTTCATGTTTGGAAGACATGTTGCACCAGTTTTTTCCCCCAGCTTCACAATTACCTGGTCCACAGGTAACTTGACATGTGGCATTTTTGGTTCTTGTTGCCTGTCTGAGTAATAATGGAAGTCCTAGAGGCAACGCTCTTGATTGATGGAAGACAATCTATTCCCTTCATCATCGAATAAACCTCTATCAGGTCATCCATAAATCTGTGCCTCTCTAAAGTTTATAGTCCCAACTCTTTCAGCCTATCTTGATAACCCAGTTGAGTGACCCTGCCTCACACTCTTTCCAAAGCTTCAATATCACCTAACATGTGAGGAGATCAAAACTGGACACTTTATTCCAAATGAGGTCTGACCAAAATCTTATACAAGGACAATTTAATATGCTTTGTCTTAGTCAATTATCCTTTAAATGTGCCCCACATTTCAGTTGCTCCAGCTATCACTTTTTGCAAGAATGAAGTTCAATTCTCCAAACCCTTGAGGCAACAATTGTGTAACTAAAACTGTAAGGTACATAACCTTTGATAAATGGAATTCTTATGTATGTCAACTGTTTTTTTCACCTTCTTATAGACTTTATTGGGACATTTCCTTTTCACTCAGTTTGGGTAATTGACAGATTAATGCAGACTAGTATCTGGGAGACAAGGAGGAAAGCAGCTTGCAGAGTACAACTTGTGCCATGTTGCCTGTATAGTGGGGGTAGATTCTTAATTCAAAGCAGGAATTCAGTTGATGCCTTCTTTATATCTGGGAGAGAATCGAGGGTCTAGATTACAACTAATCAAATATGATCCCAGTGGGAGCTGTGCTTGAACACTAGCAACTCTCTAAACTCGTACCCTTTTCATGCACAATTCCCCCCTGTGGTCAATGAATCATATAATCAGTTTACCCAGCTAGACTCTTCGGTTTTGGAACATGATTTTGAGAATATTACATCTATTCTTAAATCTTCATCAAATGAACAAAATGTTTGTCAGACTACAGCCAGACTTTGAGTTAGGAGTTAAAAATCCATTGATATCTTAAGTAACACTGTGAAGCTTTAAAGCACCAATCTCATGAACTTGCACAAACGATATTGCATGTTGGAACTTACTTCCTGCCATTTCAGCAATGGGGATACTTTTAGAGACTTGCCCCAGAATTCAGCAAGTGTCAGTGATGAAATAGCCACAGGAGGGCAGCATTCTCACTGTCAAATCAGCAATGAAGGAGCCTGGTTAACAGGTTGTGGAAATTGCAATTTGGTTGAAAACTGTGTCCAAATAAAGCCATTAGGACTCCCTTGACATGGTATTGAATCAGCAAGGTACTCCTGAGATACAGTTATATAGATGATTCAGTATGTTAGTGTACTGGAGTGTTGTGATGTAGAATACTGGGGCATGGGCTTGCTCCTGCAATTTCCCATATATGACTTCTCTATCGCAGTCAGGCTGGCTGATGGAGTGCGAAACAGAGATAAGGGAGAGAGAAATTTAACAGAGGAAATCAGAAACTGGATCATCTCGATCATAATTATTACAGTCTGTTATCCAGGTCCTGCTTACTCACTTGCCCTCTCAGTTGGGTGCTGCCAAAATAGGATTTTAAAATGAGTTGAACTAAAAAGAAAACTGCAATAAACCGTCACAGCAGATCATAACTGTGCTAAGGTTTGTTAAAACTGACCTATTTATGAAACCGTTATGGGGTTTTATGGGAAATGGACAAATCCCTAATGAAAGAAAGACTTGCATTTATATAGCGCCTTTCACAACCACAGGATGCCCCAAAACCAGTGAAGTACTTTTGAAGTGTAGTCTCTGTGTAATGTGGGGAATTTAACAATTCTGACAAAAAAAGTAACCTTCTGTGATGTAATCACTGTGCAATCTAATGGCCATGTGAATGTTAAGAGCATACAACATAATATGAACATACGAATTAGGAGCAGGTGTAGGCCACTCGGCCTGTCGAGCCTACTCTGCCAATCAATGAGATCATGGCTGATCTGCTTGTGGCCTCAGCTTGACATTCCTACTTACCCCTGATAATCTTTCACCCATTTGCTTATCCAGAATCTATCTAGTTCTGCCTTAAAAATATTCAAAGACTCTGCTTCCGTCACCTTTTGAGGAAGAGAGCTCCAAAGACTCACGACCCTCTGAGAGAAAAAATTTCTCCTCATCTCTGTCTTAAATGGGCGACCCCTTTTATTTTTAAACAGCGACCCCTAGTTCTAGATTCTCCAACAAGAGGAAAAATCATCTCCACATCCACCCTGTCAAGACCCCTCTTAGAATCAAGTCACCTCTTACTCTTCTAAACTCCAACAGATACAAGTCTAGCCTTTCCCTATAAGACAACCCACCCATTCTACAGATTAGTCTAGTAAACCTTGTCTGTTACTTATATACTCTACAGTGAAAACCGATGCAAAATACCTGTTCAATTCATCTGCCATCTCCTTATTTTCCATTATTAGTTCCCCAGGCTCATTTTCTTCTCTGAACTGCTTCCAATGCATTTACATCCTTCTGGTCTCCAATGCCCTGTATAACTGAATCATTATTTCTCTACTCTTGTATTCAATTCCCTTCACAATAAACAATAACATTCTATTAGCTTTCCTAATTACTTGCTGTACCTGCATACTAGCTTTTTGTGATTCATGCACTAGGGCATCCAGATCCCTCTGAATCTGAGTTCTGCAGTCTCTCACCATTTAGATAATATGCTTTTTTTATTCTTCCTGCCAAAATGGACAATTTCACATTTTCCCACATTATACTCCATTTGCCAGATCTTTGTCCACTCACTTAACCTACCTATGTCACTTTGTAGCTTCCTTATGTCCTCTTTGCAACTTACATTCCTACCTATCTTTGTGTCATCAAATTTAGCAATCATACTTTCAGTCCTTTCATCCAAATCATTTATATAAATAAAAAGTTGAGCCCCCAAAACTGATCCCTGTCCACTCATTACATCTTGCCAACCAGGCTCCTTAGACAGCACCTGCCAAACCCACAACTGCTACTATCTAGAAGGACAAGGGCAGAAGACACATGGGAACACCATCACCTGGAAGTTCCCCTCCAAGCCACTCACCATCCTGACTTGGAAATATATCACTGTTCCTTCACTGTCACAGGGTCAAAATCCTGGAATACCCTCCCTAACAGCACTGTGGGTGTACCTACACCCACAAGGACTTCAAGAAGGCAGCTCACTACCACCTTCTCAAGGGCAACTAGGGATGGGCAATAAATGCTGGCCTAGCCAGCGAAGCCCACATCCCATGAATGAATTTTTAAAAAAGACCCATTTATGCCTACCCTCTGCTTCCTGTTAGCTAGCCAATCTTCTATCCATGCCAATATGTTTCCCCCTACACCATAAACTTTTATTTTCCACAATAACCTTTGATGTGGCACCTTGTCAAATGCCTTCTGGAAATCTAAGTACACTACATACACCAATTCCTCTTTATCCACAGCACATGTTATTTCTTCAAAGAACTCCAATAAATTGGTTAAACATGATTTCCCTCTCACCAAACCATGTTGATTGACTCAGCCTGATTACATTGAATTTCTAACATTTTCCCTATGACACATGTTAAGCTAACTGGAATGTAGTTTTCTGCTTTCTGTCTCTCTCTCTCTCTCTTTTTGAATAAAGGAGATACATTCACTATTTTCCAATCTGATGGAACTTCCCTGAATCTAGGGAATTTTGGAAAATTAAATCCAATGCATCAATTATCTCACTAGCCATTTCTTTTTAAGACGCTAGGGTGAAGTCCATCAGGACTGGGGACTTGTCAGCCCGCAGTTCCAACGATTTGCTCAGTACCACTTACTTCCCTGGTGATTGTAATTTTCCTGAGTTCCTCCCTCTCTTCCGTTTGCTGATTTACAGCTACTTTTGGGATGTTACTTATATCCTCTATAGTGAAGACTGACGCAAAATACCTGTTTAATTCATCTGCCATTTCCCTATTTTCCATTATTAATTCCCCCAACTTACTTGCTGTGGGCTGAATTTTCCCCCCGTCGGGTGTGGTTTGTGCGGGGGTGGGCGGGAGCGAGCGCGAACCCAATCGGCACCCCCGATCGGGTGCACGCCGCCATTTTACGTAGGCAGGCCTTACAGTGTGACACACACCCAGAAGTGCTGTGCAGATGGGGGGTATTCCCGGAGTCGTGCGCGAAAGCGCGCAGAACTCTCCAAGGCATGGATGTGTCTCAGGGAGATTAGTTTAAGTTCTGAAAAATGTAATAAAGGTAAAAAAAAATTTTCAGGACATCTCGCCCGTGGATGAGATTTCATGAAAAATGCGAAGGCCGCCTGGGCTCTTCGCCTGCCTGCTAACCTTAAGGTTGGACGGGCAGCATTCTTAACAACTTTAATTACTTTCTTAATGGCCTTAATAGGCCTTTGATAGTTAGGCGGGCGCACAGCCACCGAACTGACAATCTAAGGCCCCGCTTGCCGACCAGACAATTCTTACAAGAACAAAGAACAAAGAAAAGTACAGCACAGGAACAGGCCCTTCGGCCCTCCAAGCCTGCGCCGATCATATTGCCCGTCAACTAAAGCATTTTGCACTTCCGGGGTCCGTATCCCTCTATTCCCATCCTATTCATGTATTTGTCAAGCTGCCTCTTAAACACCACTATCGTACCTGCTTCCACCACCTCCTCTGGCAACGAATTCCAGACACTCACTACCCTCTGCATAAAAAACTTGCCCCGCACGTCTCTATAATATTCTCCTCTCACCTTAAATCTATGTCCCCTAGTAATTGACTCTTCCACCCTGGGAAAAAGCTTCTGACTATCCACTCTGTCCATGCCACTCATAATTTTGTAAACTTCTATCAAGTCGCCCCTCAATCTCCATCGCTCTAGTGAGAACAATCCGAGTTTCTCCAACCTCTCCTCATTGCTAATAACCTTCAGACCAGGCAGCATCCTGGTAAACCTCCTCTGCACCCTCTCCAATGCCTCCATATCCTTCTGGTAATGTAGTGACCAGAATTGCACGCAATATTCCAAGTGTGGCCTAACCAAGGTTCTATACAGCTGCAGCATGACTTCCCAGCTTTTATACTCAATACCCCTGCCAATGAAGGCAAGCATGCCATATGCCTTCCTGACTACCTTAACCACCTGCGTTGCCACTTTCAGTGACCTGTGGACCTGTACACCCAGATCCCTCTGCCCGTCAATGCACTTAAGGGTTCTGCCATTTACTGTATAATTCCTGCCTGTATTAGACCTTCCAAAATGCATTAATTCGCATTTGTCCGGATTAAACTCCATCTGCCATTTCTCCGCCCAAGTCTCCAACCGATCTATATCCCGTTGTATCCTTTGACAATCCTCTTCACTATCTGCAACTCCTCCAACCTTAGTGTCGTCTGCAAACTTACTAATTAGCCCAGTTACATTTTCCTCCAAATCATTTATGTATACTACAAACAGCAAAGGTCCCAGCACTGATCCCTGCGGAAGTCCACTAGTCACAGCTCTCCATTCAGAAAAGCACCCTTCCACTGCTACCCTCTGTCTTCTATGACCAAGCCAATTCTGTATCCATCTTGCCAGCTCACCTCTGATCCCGTGCGACTTTCCTTCTGTACCAGACTGCCATGAGGGACCTTGTCAAAGGCCTTACTGAAATCCATGTATATAACATCCACTGCCCTTCCATCGTCGATCATCTTTGTCACTTCCTCGAAAAACTCGATCAAGTTAGTGAGACACGACCTCCCCTTCACAAAACCATGCTGCCTCTCACTAATATGCTCATTTGCTTCCAAATGGTAGTAAATCCTGTCACGAAGAATCTTCTCCAATAATTTCCCTACCACTGACGTAAGGCTCACCAGCCTGTAATTTCCTGGATTATCCCTGCTACCCTTCTTAAACAATGGAACAACATTGGCTATTCTCCAGTCCTCTGAGACCTCACCTGTAGCCAGTGAGGATACAAAGATTTCTGTCAAGGCCCCAGCAATCTCCTCCCTTGCCTCCCTCAGTACTCTGGGGTAGATCCCATCTGGCCCTGGGGACTTATCCACCTTAATATTCTTCAAGACGCCTAACACCTTTTTTGATCTCAACATTATCCAGGCTATCTACACACTCTTCCCTAGACAAATCGACTGCTAAGTCCTTCTCTTTGGTGAATACTGATGAAAAGTATTCATTTAGTATCTCTCCCATTTCTTCTGGCTCCACACACAGATTCCTGCCTCTGTCCCTGAGTGGGCCTACCCTTTCCCTGGCTACCCTCTTGCTTTTTACATATGTATAAAAGACCTTGGGATTTTCCTTAATCCAGGTTGCCAGTGACTTTTCATGACTCCTTTTAGCCCTCCTGACTCCTTGCTTAAGTTTTTTCCTACTTTCTTTATATTCTCTACGGGCTTCATCTGTTCCCAGCCTTCTAGCCCTTGCGAATGCTTCCCTTTTCTTTTTGACTAATCTCACAATATCCTTCGTTATCCAAGGTTCCTGAAACTTGCCATGCTTATCCTTCATTCTAGCAGGAACATGCCGGTCCTGAATTCTTATCATCTGACGTTTGAAAGCCCCCCACATGTCAGTTGTTGATTTGCCCTCAAACATCCGCCTCCAGTCTAGATTCCTCAGTTCCTGCCTAATGTAGTTATAATTAGCCTTCCTCCAATTAAGCACCTTAACCCGAGGACTCCTGTTATCCTTATCCACCAGTACCTTGAAACTTACTGAATTATGGTTACTTTTCCCGAAATGCTCCCCTACTGAAACTTCGACCACCTGGCTGGGTTCATTCCCTAATACCAGGTCCAGTATTGCCCCTTCCCTAGTTGGACTATCTACATATTGTCTCAGGAAGCCCTCCTGGATGCACCTTACAAATTCTGCACCATCCAAACCCCTAGCACTAAGTGATTCCCAGTCAATATAGGGAAAGTTAAAATCACCCACCACAACAACCCTATTGCTTTTACATCTTTCCAATATCTGCCTACATAACTGTTCCTCAATCTCCCGCCGGCAATTGGGAGGCCTATAGTAAACCCCCAACATTGTGACTGCACCCTTCCTATTCCGGAGCTCTACCCATATTGCCTTGCTGCATGAGCCCACCGAGGTGTCCTCTTGTCGTACAGCTGTGATATTCCCCTTAACCAGCAGTGCAACTCCCCCACCTCTTCTACATCCCTCTCTATCCTGCCTGAAACATCTAAATCCTGGAACGTTTATCTGCCAATCCTGTCCATCCTTCAACCAAGTGTCTGTAATAGCAATAACATCATAGTCCCAAGTACTAATCCAAGCTCTAAGCTCATCTGCCTTGCCTGTTATACTTCTCGCATTGAAACAAATGCATTTCAGACCCCCAGTCCCACTGTGTTCAGTAATTTCTCCCTGCCTGCCCTTCCTCTTAGTCCTACTGGCCATATTCACTAGTTCCCAGTCATTTATTTCACCTGCTGACCTATTGCTCTGGTTCCCACCCCCCTGCCATACTAGTTTAAACCCTCCCGAGTGACACTAGCAAACCTCACAGCCAGGATATTGGTGCCCCTCCAGTTTAGATGCAACCCGTCCTTCTTGTACAGGAGCCACCTGCCCCGGAAGAGATCCCACTGATCCAGATATCGGAAACCCTTCCTCCTACCCCATCTGTTCAGCCATGTGTTCAGCTGCACTATCTTCCTATTTCTAGCCTCACTGGCACGTGGCACAGTAATCCTGAGATTACAACCCTAGAGGTCCTGTTTTTGAACTTTCTGCCTAACTCCCTGAACTCTCGCTGCAGGACCTCGTCACTCTTCCTGCCTATGTCATTAGTACCAATGTGTACCACGACCTCTGGCTGTTCTCCCTCCCCCTTCAGAATATCCCGTACCTGATCAGAGACATCTTGGACCCTGGCACCAGGGAGGCAACATACCATCCTGGTGTCTTTTCACGACCACGGAAGCGCCTGTCTGAGCCCCTGACTATAGAGTCCCCTATGACAATTGCTCTTCTGTGCTTTGGCGCCCCCTGCTGAACAACAGAGACAGCCGTGGTGCCACTGCTCTGGCTACTGCTGTTGTTTTCCCCTGATAGGCCATCCCCCCCCCAACAGTATCCAAAATGGTATACCTGTTAGAGAGGGGGACAGCCACAGGGGATTTCTGCACTGACTGCCTGCCCCTTCTAGCGGTCACCCATCCATCTGTCTGTACCTTGGGTGTGACCACATCTCCAAAACTCCTGTCAATGACGCTTTCCGCCACCTGAATGCTCCTAAGTGCATCCAACTGCTGCTCCAACCGATCCATGCGGTCTGTGAGGAGCTGCAATTGGGTACACTTCCTGCAGATGTAGTTGTCCGGGACACTTGAAGCGTCATAGATTTCCCACATCCCACAGGTGAAGCACTTCATGCCAGCAACTGCCATTTCTAGAACTATTTAATAAATTAATTTAAATCTAATAACTGCTTATTAACTATACGCTCCCTAGGGCTAGATTTCTATTATAAATGCTAAATTCTAAAAACAGTAATCCCTTGATTCTGGTCTAGATGCCCTCTACTTATTAATTAAGTGATTAATTTATTTGGTTTAATTAGTTTAACAATGTTTTAGTTTCAAATTCAGTGTAAATTCCCTACCAGCCAATCAGGTCACAGATTTACGCCACTTTTAATTTTTTTTAAGACCCGAGGTCCACGAATCCCCGAGGTAAGGTTTTTATACTCACCTATCTGGAACTCCATCCTCCGACTCTGCTCCCTGGAAATCTCCTCGCGCTCTTTTATCCTGTGTCTCCACCGCTCTCCTTGCGCTCTTTTATCCTGCGTCTCCGCCACACTCCTCGCGCTCTTTTATCCTGTGTCTCCACCGCTCTCCTCGCACTCTTTTGTCCTGTGTCTCTGCCACTCTCCTCGAGCTCTTTTATCCTGTGTCTCCGCCACTCTCCTCGTGCTCTTTTATCCTGTGTCTCCGCCGCTCTCCTTGCATTCTCTTATCCTGTGAGACAAACACTCACTTTGTTAATTCTTTTTAAAATATCTATAGAAACTCTTATTATCTGTTTTTATATTTCTAGCTAGCTTTCTCTTGTACTCTAATTTTTCCCTCCTTATTAATCTTTTAGTCATTCTCTGCATTTTTTTATCAAGCTTCTGACCTGCCAGCCATCGTTTACATTTATATGTTTTTTATTTAAGTTTGATACTATCTTTAACTTTTTAGCTTTTTTGGTTAACCATGAATGGTGGGTCCTCCCCTTGGAATTTTTCTTTCTTGTTGCAATGTATCTATTCTGTGTATTCTGAAATATCCCTTCAATTGTCTGCCATTCCATCCATATGGACCTATCCTTTAACCCAATTTGCCAGTTCTCTTTAGCTAGCTCTGCTTTCATGCCTTCATAATTGCCCTTATTTATGTTTAAAATACTAGTCTTGGACCCATTCTTCTCTCCCTCAAACTGAATGTAAAATTCAATCAGTTGATGATCACTGCTACCTAGGGGCACCTTCACTATGAAGTGATTAATTAATCCTATCTCCTTGCACAATACCAGGTCTAGTGTAGCCTACTCTCTGGTTGGCTCCATAACATGCTGTTCTAAGAAACTATCCCAAAAACATTCTGTGAACTCATCATCTAGGCTACCTTGGCCCATCTGATTTTTCCTATCTGTATGTCGATTAAAATTCCCCATGATTATCGTCATACCTTTCTGACAAGCTTCCATTATTTCTTCCTTTATACTCCGTCTTCCCATGTGGTTTCTGTTAAGGAACATGTACACCACTCCCACAAATGACTTCTTGCCTTTATTATTTCTCACCTCTACCCAAACCGCTTCTACATCCTGGTTTCCTGAACCTAGGTTATCCCTCTCTACATTGCTAATACCATCATTAATTAACAGAGCCATCCCTCCACCTTTTCCTAGCTTCCTGTCCTTCCTAAATGTCATATACCTTCAATATTCAGGTCCCAATTTATGTCATCCTGCAGCCATGTCTCTGCAATGGCTATCAGATTGTACTTATTTATTTCTATTTGCATTATCAATTCATCTGTTTTGTTTCAAATACTATGTGCATTCAGATACAGAGCCTTTAGTTTTGTCCTTTTATTATTTTTGTAACCTCTAGTCTTATCTGCTGATTTATTCTGAGATTTGTACTCTCTGTCCCTTCCTGTCATGGTCTGTTTATCATTTCCTGAATTGATACCTTTCTCTTACCTTGTTTCTACTCTTTGATTTACCACATCTTCCCAAATTTGATCCCTTGTCCCCACTATTTAGTTTAAAATCCTCTCTACTTCCTTAGTTATGCGGCTCGCTAGAACACAGGTCCCAGCACAGTTCAGGTGTAGACCGTCCCAATGGTACAATGCCCACTTTCCTCAGTACTGGTGGCAGTGCCCCACAAACTGGAACTCACTTCTACCATACCAGTCTTTGAGCCACGTATTAATCTCTGTAATTTTATTTTCCCTATGCCAATTTGCATGTGGCTCAGGTAATAATAATCCAGAGATTATTACCTTTTGAGGTTCTGCTTCTTAATTTGGTGCCTGGCTCCTCATACTGACTATGCAGAATCTCTTTCCTTGTCCTGCCTATGTTGTTGGTACCTACATGGACCACAACAATTGGATCCACCATCACGTCGCACTCCAAGTTCCTCTCCAGCTCTGAGCAGATGTCCTGAACCCTGAGCAGATGTCCTGAACCCTGACAGCGAGCAGGCAACGCAGCCTTCTGGACTCTTGCTCTTTGCTCCAGAGAACAGTGTCAATCCCCTTCACTATACTGTCCCTTACTACCATTACATTCCTTTCTGCTCCCCCGCTTGAATGGCTTCCTGTACCATGATGCCATGGCCTATCGGCTCATCCACCTTGCATTCCCCACTCTCACCAAAACAAGCTGATAGAAGTCAAACTTGTCAGACAATTGCAAAGGCTGCACTCCTGCCCTCTGAGTCTACTTACTGCCACACTCGCAGTCTCATCCTCCTGTCTTTGACCACTGACCAAATCAGAAGACCCTGGGTGTGATTGCATTCTGGTACAAAGTGCCCAGGTAACTTTCCCCCTCCCCTTCCCTGATGCATTGCAATGTCTGCAGCTCGGCCTCCAGCTCAGTGACTCTAAAAACTGAAGTTCCTCGAGCCGCAAACACATACTGCAGACGTGTTTGCCCTGGATCACAATGGCATCCAGCAACTCCCACATGCTGCAGCCATGACATATCACCTGTCCTGCCATCCTCAATGTGTTTTAATTAATTACTTAATTATTTTATTCAATTAATTATTTTGCTTTTTTATACTTTTTATTAACCTTTCCACCAGTTTGTATACTATTTTAAATCTTAGGAATAGAATAGACCATAACCACTTACCAGATACTCACCAAACAGCTAGCTTCTTCCCCTGTAGTAGAGTAAGAACCAATTCCTACAGACTGAAAAAGTTAGAAAAAGCAAAGGAGCACTTCCTTCCCCCCTTTCCCCTAATTCCCTGACTCACCCAACTCCCAGCACTCTTGTTCAAAGTTGCATTCCAGTTCCTGCTTATTAATCTGGTTATGATCATTTCCTGTTCATTATTACTTCTTTAGTTCCAATTTTTACTAAGCCGCCATTTACTTCCTATATGGGAATGCCACATTTCTGGCCTTGAATGATGGTTGGGCTTATTGTAGTTTGATGGTTCAGGGTCTATGACTTCACTTTCTGTGAACCTGCTGAATCCTAGAGTTAATTCTTTCTTTCAGAAAGGAGTCACATTTCTAGATGAAAAAGGCATTATTATAACACAGCAATACATTAACTACGTAGAATGATCTATTTGTAATCTTTGCACAGTGAATGATGCGGAACACCAAGATGTGGGCAAACAACAAAGATTACAAATCGATCATTCCACATAGTTAATGTATTGCTGTGTTATAATAATGCCTTTTTCCTCTAGAAATGTGACTCCTTTCTGTAAGAATTAACTTCAGAGTTCAGCAAGATTGCAGAATGTAACACTTAGTAATGATGACAGTCTGTATTTTCCCATTTATACCATGTGGCATCGAACTGTGCCAATAGCTCACTCCATGGCATATGATGCAAACTGCTGTATAAGAACTAGTATTCCTGGTAAGATAGCTGTTAATGTTGTTAGAATGGAGTGACAATTATGATTCAGTCTTTTTAGCAGGCATTTTGCTTTGGAAGTTGTTCATTTTAACACTGCTCTCCTCCTTTTTGTATTGTACCAGCCATATGCCAAATACTTTAATTTTTCAAGATAAGCTGTAAACTAGTAATTTTGGAAATATTTCAGGCATTAGTCTAGAAGTTAGATTTTAAGTTTCTTGTAAAATAGAAATGATAGTTATCAGAGTACTGAGTGTATTATTGCACAGATAAGATTTGTTTATTCTTCCTCATTTCAATATGCTTGGCCATCCCCTGAAGGAAGTCTTTATTCAAAGCAGAAAAATGATGAAGCGCATAATCCTGTAAAGATGTATTAAATGATGATGATTCTGTGCAGTTTTTCCACCCCATGTAAGCCATGCCACATAAAGATACTGACAATTCTGTACCTTCTCCCCATCAGTAGTTGAGCACTCATTGTTTCAATTCCCATTTAGTGAAATCAGTTAAATGTTCATTGTTTCATCATTTTTGCAGCTCACTATACTTGGAGTGAATTATCACAAATGTTCAGATTTAAGTATTATATTAAATGATCCCCATCCTTTACAACCACTAATGGTTATTTGATCTGCCTCCTGTATTTAATGTCCAGGGATGATGGAGTTTTGATGTTCCATTTGGCTTTCCATTTTGGTTCAGACCTCCAAGGTAGAAAGCAGCTGTCTTGAGGTTTCAGTTCCCTTCCCTGTAGTTGGCAGTTTGGTACTCTTTGCTGCCATTCCACGTGCTGAAATTAGGACAGGACATTGGATCTCAATGTTGCAACACCACTTCTTGAAATTACTTGTGTCCTTTGCAATTTTCTCTGTTATCTTACTACTGTGATGTATGGAAAATGTGTACATTCAAAGGCAGAAAACCCTATTTAGTCTCCAAGTCAACTTTGCTTAATGAATAATGTGTAACAAATACTATTATGGAAAGCTTTTCCTTAGTCAGATCTATTATTATCACAGTATATAGTGTATAAATAAACAAAGATAAATATAATAGCCTAATATGATCTTTAACACACCCACAAAAGTAGTTAATTGTTCTTTCAGTTATTTAATGGTTTAGATATTTCTGGTGTGGTGGGGGGCACAATTGGATGGCATTGTTTCTCAGTTGCAAAAGAGGACAAAAGCATCCAATTTTGCAAAGTTACATCCCAAGAACCTGAGCTTATTTATTCATTTATGGGATGTGGGTGCCGCTGTCAAGGCTAGCATTTATTGCTCATCCCTAATGACCCTTGGGAATCTGGTGGTGAGCTGCCTTCTTGAACCGCTGCAGTCCATGTGGTGTTGGACCTTTAAAGGGACCATTGGCAGCCCTCATTGAAATTTTAAATTTACCTTCATGTGGACCTGGGAGGAGCAGGTGTGACAACATTCTGTGGACTTGGGCAGCTTGCTCTTAACCCTTCCCACAACCTCCCCGCCGCACCCCCGCCCCCAACCCCACTCTGCCAAGCTATTTCCTGTGAGCTACTGTGGCTTGGCAGCTGGCACACATTGGTCTTGTCAACGTGGATAAGCTGGCTTTGGAGGTCCAGTAGGCACCTGCAGGATTCTGGTAGTATTAAGATGAGGCCTTAAGCCCAAAATAAGATGTGCACAGGGCCTTCCAGTTTGGACCTGCGTACCAATTATTGTTTAGTGTTGCTGTCATTTCAAAATAAAAGCAGTAAAGGGCGTGTATGTAAATTTCTAGGAATTTGCTCAGCTTGCATCAGATTTTATGTGTACACCTTATGCATTAGCTTCCGGGTCTTACTTTTGGCACCACCCTGGGAATTAAGAGAGCTTTTCTTTGTGCTTTTCGAGTTTTAGGAACCCCTGACTTAGTAGCTCATATTTTATGAAGTTGGATTCAGGTTCAAAATTTGCAAAGTTTCACTTGGAGCACCAAATCATTAGAATTTTTCTAATTGCTGCAATAACTTAGCAATTCAGGTCTAAATCTAAGCTATAATTACTAGTGTAGAAAAAGCAGGGCAGCGGTTGCGTGACAGTGCACCCGCCTCAGAGCGTTTAGTACCAACAACTGCACTCTGAGCCAACTCTAATATTATCGGTGGAAAGCTGACAAAACGCCTTAGGAATAAAGCAATTATGTGTAAAAGTAGATCCGATGCGCCTACAGTTGTTTTGTTCATAAGGTCACAAGACCAGTGCTGAGTTTTTGAGGATGTAATTAGATTATATATTATTTGCATGTGAGTTGAAATCAACGATTATGTTAATTTGGAGTAAAGTAATGAGAAGTTTAATATTGAAAAATACTGAAACTTTGGGCCATTCTTTAGAAAAATAATTTTGTAGGAATTTTTAAACCTGACCAAGGCAGAATGGACCTGCCTCACCTTGATAAAAGCAAAATGCTGCGGATGCTGGAAATCTGAAACAAAAACAAAAATTGCTGGAAAAACTCAGCAGGTCTGACAGCATCTGTGGAGAGAAAGACAGAGTTAACGTTTCGAGTCCGTATGACTCTTCTTCAGAACTAAAGAGAAGTAAAAATGTGGTGAAATATATACTGTTTAAGGGGGGGTGGGATGGGTGAAGCTGGATAGAAGGCCAGTGATAGGGGGAAGCAAAGGAGAGATTGCAAAAGATGTCATAAACAAAAGATCGAAGGGGTGTTGATGGTGGTGATACTGGCTAAAGGATGTGCTAATAGTGACATTAAGAGTAGAAAGCAGAGCAAGTTGCAGATGGTCCTCGTGGGGGTGGGGTAGGGGGAGGGGACGGTGTGGGAGAAAAAATTGAAATAGGCTAAAAGTTGGGGATAAAACAATTAATGCATTTTAAAAATAATAATAATAGAAATAGGTAGGAAAAAATATATATATATAAAAATTAAAAAATAAATATTTGAAAAAGGCCTCACCTTGATCTAACTTTCAAAGTTAGTTGGCTGGTATTTCCATTCCTGTTAAAGCAGACATTTTGACAATGAGTATTTATCCACTTCTGTCTTAAATAACTTGCTTCCCTTTCCCATGGTGTTTTTGCATCTTTTTGTAAAGCCTTCAGTTTGCAGTTGGTATCTCTGAACAGACCTATCTTTACTGCCTTCACTGGAGTACTAGAGCTTATACCATTTGTTCTGGGTTGATTTCACGGATCTTTCCATATCTGTGAATGATACAGTGCCATTAAGTTTCTAAGCAATAGGATCCTTCCAGGCTACCCCAAAGGACAGCTGCCAACTAAGCCAGTCAACAGTTCATATCTACATAAAGCGTGTGATTAATATGCTATGTTTGTCAACTAGGAGAAAAAAACTTCATTCATTTCCTGCTGGATGGAAGACACCCACAAGTGGGATGCAGAACTTTTTCCACGAGCCAGGCTCCCCAGGAATAACTCCAACCCAGGTGTCCATTAGGCTGTACACATGACCGTTTACAGAAAGGGTTATCATTCCTTAAAAGTGCAGATAGTTTCCAATCAGTCAAATTTGATCTTCATGTATCATGTAATGCACATTATCAAGGGAACAGCCCCAATTGCTTTTGTTACACAGTAGTCTGATGTCGCTGCCTGCATTATTTGAAGGCCCTGAAAGAATGAATGGCTTAATCTTTAATTGGAAACTTAGTGCTGCACGCTTGGTTGGAGATGTGGGCTACCCTCACATCTATGGTTTATGGCCCCAATTAGAAGAGAGAAATAAATTAAAGATTTTTAATAAATTTGAACATAAATGAAGCTGTAACGTGTGTACTGGGTACAATCTGTTATATTTCAAGTGGGTGTCCGATTCAATTCCTTTTCCTCTCTGACACTCCATTCACACATATGTACTACCTCTATTTAAAAAAAAGTTTTTGACACTTAATCCTTAGTTTTTATTTACAATATCTTGAAAAACAACCAGATACTGTCAGGGGAAATGAGATGCATTGTGCTACTTGGGCTTAATAAATATGACCAAGGCATCCTTTAAAATTGTGACAAGGCAGATGTTCAGACGGTGGGATATGGCTTCGGCCAACTGAGCCACAGCTCTGAATAGAAATATCAAGGCCAAATCCAGGATTTCTAGAGCGACTAAGATTGTCAAGTTCCTTTTATTTGTTTTAGAATGTGTGTGATGCTAGGGTTATGTTTATTTTCCAACATGGCTACAAAGTACTACTATCATAACTTTTAACAAATTCCCAAACTAATCTCCATTAAGGCAACAGCAACCCATGGACTTAACCAACCACCAGGCAAAGCATGTTCATCTTACGAATTCAAAATAAGGTCCTTTTCACTTTGGTTCCTGTGGAGACAGCTGGAGGCTTACAGCCGCTTTTGATCTCACATTGCCTCTGCTCTACACACACAAAACTACTGAAGTTATATCTGGCACCGCTCA
Source organism: Cetorhinus maximus (assembly GCF_964194155.1). Classification (NCBI taxonomy): domain Eukaryota; kingdom Metazoa; phylum Chordata; class Chondrichthyes; order Lamniformes; family Cetorhinidae; genus Cetorhinus; species Cetorhinus maximus. The sequence continues at coordinate 14,146,725 of NC_135892.1, forward strand.
TTGAATATAAATTCTCATTGAATCACCAACCTCTGAACTTCACCTCTTTTAACAATAAAACCCCTTTCTTAGTACCAATTTTATTACTAATGTAAACATATTGCTTGGTATCTGCTAGGTAGGTGGTAGTTTTCACCCCACTTCTTGAATGCTCTATTCAAAAAAATGCAAATACATGCTATCTCTCTTATATATCAAAACTAGTACACATCAAAGCACCCAGACTAGCTGGCTTTAATCCAAGACACACCCACAGACTAAACCTCTATTTTAAAAGAAAAATATTTCCAATAATATTATATATATTAGCTTCATGACACTCTTCAGTTCTTTTTTGCAGCTGTTACATTTTGAACCAATCAATGGAAGTATGATGATGAAGGTGTGAGAAGTAAGATAATGTTGCATAACAGAAAACTTGCTCTAAATGCAAGACATAATATATAACTAATAAGTCTCCTGCGGCATCGCACACAGTCACGATTGTGTGTTGTCCAGGTGAGGTGGGATTAGAGAGTGGGAGATAATTGAACCATGGCTTACTTATGTAATTCCTTCCCATTTTAAAGTCATAAATTTTGTTATGTTGATTTTAAATGACTACATATAGTTAAATTAGGAAGGCATTTGATAGTTTGGGAAGCAAAGGGTTGAGGAGCTGGAATGTTGCCATCCTAAGGTGGGAAGTTGTAATTACAGCGTGACAAGTTTACAAAGACATTTTCCATTGTAAATATACTTAGGAATTTATGATAGAAAAAGTTACAAGAAGTGAACCTAGACACATTATTTACTGTTGTTTACCCTCAACCCTTTATGGGCTCTGTCACTCACACAGCTGAACCAAGTGTGCATATACTCATTTCACTGTCTTTTCAGTAGCAATCAAGATAAATTTTAAAATGTGAAGCATTTTTGCAAATATGACTGTGCATATCAACATGTGCATGCAGTCAGCATTATTAATCGGCAGATTTAATGCCAAGTTGTCATGCCGGTAGTGGCAAGTTTAAATAAAGTTGACCTGATGCAACAAAAACAGGAATTTGTTTGAATAACAGACATTGCTTTGTATAACGTTAGTGTTTTAATTTCTTTATGAATTCAACTGTACTAGAAATTCAACTGATTTTTAACTGTCCTTTATAGAAATTTGACACTGATATATTTTTCTTTCAACTCTGTTGCTGAAACTTCATCTTTGTCACCTTGTTTTTGCATTTCCTTTTTAGCCCTCAAGGTCCTTTCTAACATTCGATATGAACTTTTCAACTTTTCACACCCACCCTGACCTTTGTTATGCAGGGGCCTGTATTCTATTAAGCTTTAACTTTTCCCGTCCACCTTGTTTTGACTGTTTTTGCAGAGTATTGCATTTGCCTGGAGTATCAGTTGTACATGAGTGTTGGACTTCACTAATGTTGTCAGTGATTGACATACTGTACACATGATGCTTGCCATTTTTGTGAATAATGTTCACTTAAATTCATTCATCTGGATGTTCGTAATCCTGCCTTTTTTTCTGCTTGTCAGCGGTTGTCTTTCAAACAGTGTATCCATAACCACTTTAGAAGCCCTTATTAAATGTAGATCTTTCACTACAAATGCAGCCTTCTCCTGGGGTTAATTTTTGTGTCATATTGAACATCACACCATTCTTTTTCACAATATTACTCGCTGCTTTCATGTCATTTTGGTATTTTAATTAACATGCCCAATTTAAAAAAAACAAAAATTCTTTCCTAGCGTGAGTCTATTTCTGATCATTCGTTATTGTTTCTGCTTAAAAAGTGAATTATTGAATAATTTGAATTAAACAATTCCATTTTGCATGTGGATATAAGAATTTAGGATGACAACATTAAAAATAAGGACAGAATATCTGACTAAGGTAGGGACTAATCTGAAGACACTTGATCTTGAATGCTTGTGTGTGACCACGGGAGATTAACCATAGCTAACAATACATTCTTTCTTAAATTATGGTAAAAACTATTACTTTTACTGAATAACAAACTAAATTTTTTAAAGTAGTTTACTTGTGACTAATGTCAGTGGATGGAATATTACAAGTGTTGATGAATTTGCCTGTTCTTGCAGCCCACAGAAATCTGGGTTTTTGACCAAATAACTGTCAGTTTGAATTGTTCAGCCTATATTCATTTTAGTATGGCATAAAATCTGCCGGTGAAGCTAATTATTAGGGTGTTGGATCCAGCTTCCACTTGATGTGATTGTACACAGTGAATGTAGCTTTTCCATATGTGTTCATTAAGGACAATTCAGATGAGGTTTTGGATCTGGAGGTGAGATCTCAGCCCGAGTTCTTTTGATTGAGAAAGTTGTCTGTTTGAGATAGCTCTTACGATTGTTCTATCCAAGAAGGAATATAATGCTCAATCTGATTGAGGATGAGCAGGAGACTAAGGAAAACTGCATTTCCAAGTCAAAGGTTGTATCGCTCTAGAATCCATTTTGTTGGTGTGTTTCAAGTGCTGTATGTGAAAATAGGGTGGATTGAGGAGGGAATCAATGACTGGGATTGGTGAGTTGTTTCTCCGGCTCCAGGTACTGTTTCATTTAACCCGAGAGCTCTACCTGTGACAGTTAAAGTTATAGTTGCCTTGAATTTCTTTGCCAAAGGGTCTTTCCAACGTCCCAGAGGAGATTAGCATTTTACAGAACACAATGTCAGAGTGTACACAAGAAATAATTAAAAGGTTACAGCACAAAAGTTTCACACTTAATTCAATTTTTAAAAAAACAAAGTAACAAAACAAGAAATTTAACACATTTACAGAGTGTCAAGTGTAGAACGTCTTCAAGTGATAAAAGAAATTACAAATATAAGAGAGGAGTGAGAAAAGTTCATCGAACTTATTAATAACTTCATTCATTATACATTGCAGTTTCAATTACTAGTGTTTCTTGTCATGTACCAGCTTTCCAAGCCCCGTGCTGACTTCCTCACTAAGGTGTAGAGTCATAGAAGTCTACAGCACAGAAAAAGGTCCTTCAGACCATCGAGTCTGCGCTGGTCAAACAAGTACCTAACTAATCTAATCCCATTTTCCAGCACTACGTCCATAGCTTTGTATGCCATGGATCACAAGTGCACATCCAAATACTTCTTAAATGTTATGAGGGCTTCTGCCTCTACCACCCTTTCAGGCAGTGAGCTCCAGATTCCCACCACCCTCTGAGTGAAAAAATTCTTCCTCACATCCCTTCTAAACCTCCTGCCCCTTACCTTAAATCTATGCCCCCTGGTTATTGATCCCTCCAGCAAGGGGAAAAGTTCCTTCCTGTCTACCCTATATATGCCCCTCATAATTTTATACACCTCAATCATGTTTTCTCTCAATCTCCTCTGCTCCAAAGAAAATAACCCCAGTCTATCCAATCTCTCCTCATAACTAAAACTCTCCAGCCCAGGCAACATCCTGGTAAATCTCCTCTGCACTCTCTCTAGTGCAATCACATTCATCCTATAATGCAGATTCCAGAACTGCACGCAATATTCTAGCTGCGGCCTAACCAGCGTTTTATACAGTTCCAGCATAACCTCCCTGCTCTTATATTCTATGTCTCGGGTAATAAAGGCAAGTATCCCATATGCCTTCTTAACCACCTTACCTGCCTGTCCCACTACCTTAAGGGACTGGTGGACATGCACACCAAGGTCCCTCTGATCCTCGGTACTTCTCAGGGTCCTACCATTCATCGTGTATTCCCGTGCCTTGTTTGTCCTGCCCAAGTGCATCACCTCACACTTATCCGGATTAAGTTCCATTTGCCACTGATCAGCCAATCTGACCAGCCCGTCTATATACTCCTGCAATCTAAGGCTATCCTCCTCACTATTTACCACCCCACCAATTTTCATGTCATCCACGAACTTACTGATCAACCCTCCTACATTCAAGTCTAAATCGTTTATATATACCACAAACAGCAAGGGACCCAACACCAATCCCTGTGGAACCCCACTGGACACAGGCATCCAGTCACAAAAACACCCTCAACCATCACCCTCTGCTTCCTGCCATTGAGCCAATTCTGGATCCAATTTGCCAAATTGCCTTGGATCCCATGGGCTCTTACCTTCGTTATCAGTCTCCCATGCGGGACCTTATCAAAAGCTTTGCTGAAGTCAAAGTAGACTATGTCAAATGCATTTCCCTCATCTACACACCTGGTCACCTCTTCGAAAAATTCAATCAAATTGGTCAGACGTGACCTCCCCTAAACAAAACCATGCTGACTGTCCTTGATTAATCCCTGCTTCTCCAAATGTAGATTAATTCTGCTCCTCAGAATTACTTCCAATAGTTTCCCTACCACTGAGGTTAGACTGACTGGCCTGTAGTTCCCTGGTTTATCCCTTCCTCCCTTCTTGAATAACAGTACCACATTGGCTGTCCTCCATACTCTGGCACCTCTCCTGTGGCCAGAGAGATATTGAAAATTATTGCCAGCGCCCCTGCTGTCTCCTCCCTTGCCTCACTCAACAGCCTGGGATACATTTCATCCGGGCCTGGAGATTTATCTACTTTTAAGCCTGCCTGACCACTTAGAACCTCCTCCCTTTCTATGCTAATTCCTTTCATTATATCACAGTCCTTCTGCCTGATTTCCATACCCCCGTCGTCCCTCTCACTTGTGAACACCGACACAAAGTATTCATTTAGAACCCTACCTATGTATTCCGGCTCCACACACAAATTACCACTATGGTCCTTAATGGGCCTACTCTTCCCCTAGTTATCCTCTTACTCTTAATGTACTTGTAAAATAACTTTGGATTTTCCTTTATTTTACCTGCCAATGTTTTTTCATGCCCCCTTTTTTGCTCTCCTAATTTCCTTTTTAAATTCCCCCCTACACATTCTATACTCCTCTAGGGCTTCCGCTGTTTTGAGCCCTCAGTATCTGCCATTAGCCTCCCTTTTTCTCATTATCCAATCCTGTATATCCCTCGACATCCAGGGTTCCCTGGATTTGTTGGTCCCACCTTTTATCTTTACTGGAATATGTTGGCCCTGTACCCTCCCTATTTCCTTCTTGAATGAATCCCACTGCTCTGAAGCAGAGTTACCTAAAAGTAGCTGCTCCCAGTCCACTCTAGCCAAATCATATCTGATCTTATTAAAATCGTCCTTCCCCCAATTTAGAACTCTGATTTCTGGCCCATCCTTGCCCTTTTCCATAACAACCTTGAATCTAACGGAGTTATGATCACTATCTGCAAAATGCTCCCCCACTGATACCTCTATCACTTGCCCAGCTTCATTCCCTAAAATGAAGTGCCAGACCGCCCCCCTCTCTTCTAGGACCTTCTACGTACAGGCTTAAAAAGCTCTCATGGATGCATTTTAAGAATTCTGCTCCCTCTAAACCTATCACACTATGACTAACCCAGTTAATGTTGGGGAAGTTGAAGTCCCCCACTATTACTACCGTATTATTTTTATACTCTGATATTTGCCTACATATCTGCTCTTCTATTTCTCTCTGACTGCTTGGGGGCCTATAGTACACTCCCGGCAATGTGATTGCTCCTTTTTTGTTTTTAAATTCTACCCTTATGCCTTCATTTGAGGAGCCTTCCAAAATGTAATCCCTCCTTACTGCTGTAATTGATTCCTTGATCAATATTGCGATACCCCCTCATTTTTTATCTCCTTCTCTGCCTCACCTGAAGACCCTATATCCTGGAATATTGAGTTGCCAATCCTGCCCCTCTCTCAACCATGTCTCTGTGACAGCAATGACATCATACTGCCATGTGTTAATTTGTGCCCTCAACTCATCTGCCTTTTTCGTCAGACTCCTTGCATTAAAATAAATACCATCCAACCTTGCCAAATTCCCTTGTGCCTTAACTGGCCTATAATTTCTATGCCTTCCAGATTCACTTGCTCTCTCTTCTAATTTTGGCTGTGCATCTCCCCCTGCTGAACCTCCTCTCAGGATCCCATCCCCCTGCCAAGTTAGTTTAAACTCTCCCCAACAGCGCTAGCAAACCTCCTCGCAAGGTTGTTGGCCCCCAAAAATAGTCCCAATGTCCCAGAAATTTAAAGCCCTCCCTCCTGCACCATCTCTCCAGCCACGCAGTCACTATACTCACTAGCCCGTGGCACCGGAAGTAATCCGGAGATTAGTACCTGTGAGGTCCTGTTTTTTAATCTGCTTCCTAGCTCCCTAAATTCTGCTTGCAGGACCTCATCCCTCTTTCTACCTATGTCGTTGGTACCAATATGCACCATGATCTCTGTCTGTTTGCCCTCCCCCTTTAGAATGCCCTGCAGCTGTTCAGTGAAATCCTTGACACTGGCACCAGGGAGGCAGCATACCATCCTGGAGTTACGTCTACAGCAGCAGAAATGCCTGTCTGTTCCCCTTACTATTGAGTCTCCTACCACTCTTGCTCTTCCCCTCTTCTTCCTCCCCCCCCCACCCCCACCACGGTGCAGCTCAGCCACTCACAGTGCCATGAGAATGGCTGCACTCCCCAGAGGAACCGTCACTCTCACCATTTCCCAACACACAAAGATGATTCTCGAGCGAGATGCACCCTGGGGATTTCCTGACTACCTGCCTGACACCTTTGTTCTGACTGATGGTCACCCATTCCCTCTCTGTCTGCACTTCCGTAAGCTGTCGGGTGACCACGTCTAAAAACGTGCTATCCATGAAATTCTCAGCCTCATGGATGCACCGCAGTGCCTCCAGCTGCCGCTCAAGCTCCGAAACTCGGGGCTCAAATAACTGCAGCTGGTGGCACTTCCTGAACACGTGGTCGGTCAGAGCGCAAGGAGCGTCTAGGACTTCTCACATGTTGCAGGCAGTACATAACACAGGACTGAGCTGCCCTGCCATGCCTCTAGTTGAAAAAAAACCCCTTACTTTAAGTTAAATACAGCAAAAAAAAAGTTAAATTATTTATGCACTTTAAATAAAAACTAGAACTCCTACCTTTCCTTAGCTTAACCTATTTTAAACGGGAGAAAAAACTGGAGAAAAACACTTAACCACTACTCACCAATCAGCTCTCACCTTTGTGCTGACGTCACTTTTTGAAGCTTCCCCGCACTCGCGCTGGTTCTGATCTCTCCACCGCTCTCTCGCGCTGTCTTGTGATGTCATTCCTTCTTTCTTCCCATGTACTAGGTATGTCATTTGACCTACACTTAAACACTCCTAGCTCTCCTCCACCTTCTTTTGCACCCCAGTCATCACTCTGTCTCACCCTTTGCATAAACAATGGCCCACTTCACCTCACTGTCTCTTATTTCTTTTTTGCTCTCAAGATCTTTCTAATTGACAAGGTCATCTCAGACCACTTCCTTGACTTTGTTACTGCCAATATAGCCTTAACTCCACCCACTCCCACTTCCCTACAATCTATCCATACTTTATCCCTCACTAATTCAGGGCGGAATTTTCTGTGCCCGTTGGAGACAGGCGTATTTGGCGGCATGAGCGGACAATGTGGCGAGAAGGCCAAAAATCGGTTTCCTGACGTCATAAAACCTGTTTGCAATGATCCGCTCTGCCCGTCAATGGCAGGTCACGTTTCCTGCCGCCGGATGTCAGGAACTTAATTGTAATACATTTGCATATCATTATAAGCCCTGCTCACTGCAATCATTCCCCCCCTATGCTGGATCATCCGAGCACGCCGACATGTTTCACAACTGTACTTAAGCAATTTACACTTGGCGAGCTGCACTTTGCTTGGGACTTTGAGGTTTGTTTGCCTACGTTGCTTTAGGTAACAGTCGCAGTCATCAGCGCCAGGCTTCGTAGACAGCACCACATCACTTTTAGGGGGGGCTCCACAGGCAGTTCTCTACCTACCAGACCTGCCTTAAGGTGGGGGGATAGCTTTTCAATGGCTGCAGGGCTGGGGCTTGCATGGGAAAGGGGATGAAGTGGCCTCAGGCAAGGGAAGAGGTTCAGGGTGAGGGCTGTACTGGGGAAGGGTTATATCCTAGGGTGTGTGTGTGGAGGCACAAGTTGATCTCTGTCCAGGTGGCCTCAAGATGGTGAGGGCTGAAAAGGCAGTCTGCAGAGGAGATGAGGCCAGATGGAGATGTGAGGGTTTGTGTGAGAGAGAGTGAGTGGTGATGTCCCTTTAGCTGGCATGAGTGAAATGCTCGTGAATGTGTGATGGGCTTGAGTTATGAGATGGTTGCCTTACCCTGGCGGCACGAATGAGGTCAGTCATCTTCTATCTGCATTGGATGACCAACCTCTTCTGTGCAGCATTGGCACTGATCACCACTGCCACTGCCTCCCAAGCTGGAGTGGTGAGATTTCTGGACCTCCTGTGGCCAGAGCAGGGGTAGAGGACATCACAGCAGGCCTCCACTGCGTCCGAAAGGCGTTCCAGGGAAATGTTACTGAATTGGGGGGCTGCAGTCTTCTTGCTTTTCAGGGCCATGTCTTCTGTGCAGCAGTCCTGCGCTGGAAGCATTGAGAGGTGTGTGCGTGGCTGTACTTTAAATATGGCATCTGGCATGAGGAAGTGGCAAGATGATGGCATGGCGACCAAAGAGAGCCTGCCTGCCATCAAAACGGCATGTTTGTTGGGAATGCATGATTAACGAGGTAGGATTGGGATGATATGGCGTGAAAAGCTGCCACTGCGGTTGGTGAGTAAAACATTCTTTTTCCCGCCCTCTAACCATACTTAGTGCAAATCTGGGATGATTCTACACTCAATCTCAAACTCCCAACACCCTCAACTTTGGTCATCCACCTACCGCAACATTGCTGCTGTGAATCTTAATCCATGGAGGTTAAGAGAATCAAGATTTCTGCCAATACTCTATTTGACCCAGCGTTGATTACTTATTATTAATAATTTTCTCTTTCTTTCCCTGAACAAAAACGAACAACTTCTGCTTCGCACCTGCTCGACAATATAGACAAGATTGAGAACACACCATGTTGGGGATTGCTCTCATCCCCCCCCCCCACCCACCCACCCACCCACAGTTAACACATTATCTTCACATATTTTATATTAGTTGAAGGCCTGATTTCTGCAATCTGATTGATTCCTTAGCTGAAGCCTTGTAAAAACTGTGAAAATACAAGAATAGAAATCAGGTTAATACGAACATACAAGTTAGCAGAAGGAGTTCTTTGAGCCTGCTCTGCCATTCAATGAGATCATGGCTGATCTGATTGTAACCTCCTGCCTACCCCTGATAACCTTTCACCCCCTTGTTTATCAAGAATCTATCTACCTCTGCCTTGAAAACATTCAAAAACTCTGCTTCTACTGCCTTTTGAGGAAGGGAGCTCCAAAGACTCACTAATGGCTTCATTAAACCAGATGGTGGAATCTGATGTGAGCTTGTTAAACATCCATACATTAATACCAATAATAGTAATTTCTATCCTAAGGTGACTTATTTTGCTCCAACTTATTTGAGTCATAGCTTTTCAACACTTAAAATTAAACCCTAAATGGTTAATAGTTAGGAATGGTGCTTAACTGATAGACAATCGCAGTAGCTTATATTCTGGTTTTGGCCCTGCTCCCCTACTAACGTTCAGCTAGAAATCACAAGAATGGCAGAGATATAGGAACATCTAGTCCAGTCCCTGTTACTAAACAGTTGTATCTGATAATGTATTTCTCATTTAAGGCACTGGTTAAATTTTACCTTGATGTCTAAACTACAATCTCTCCCAGTAATCTGTTCCAGTAACCAACCACCCTCTCAGTGGATGCTGGAAATCTGAAGCAAAAGCAGAAAATACTGGAAAAATTCAGCAGGTTTGGAAGCATCTGTGGAGTGAGAAACAGAGTTAACGTTTCGAGTCCAATATGACTGGTATTCGCAACTGGATGCTCACTTACATCCTGCCTGAAATGATTTCTTCTCAGCTGATCTCCCCTTGCTCAGCTATCTTTTGCCAATCAAAATAACCCTAACTAATCTATATTCCTGAGCTTTAATATTTTAAATGCCTCTCAATCATATTCCATCCTTTTTTCAATGAGAAGGCTTCCACATGATTGAGTCTGCCTCCATATGCTTCATTCTCCAACCCCCTTTATCACCTTAGTCACTTGTAGCCATCCCAACTCAATCACATCCTTTCTGTAGTCCGGGTTCCAAATCTACTCTCAGTGCTCTAGTTAGGACCTGGCCAATGCCATTCATAATTGTAGGATTGCTTCCCTTAATCTGCTTACTCTTTTTTTTTACTCATCATCTCTTTGCCATCTCTTTGATGACAGCTGCCAGATATTGGCTTGATGTGTGAAACGGTATCGCTCAAACTGCCTTGAATCCATTCAAAATGAGCACACGAGCCTAACTCTGGCCAAACAGAAAGTAGAGGTAGCGTAGCAGGGTGTTTGTTGGTCTGAGGTCGTTCCTGGGCTTAGCCCCCAGCCTTGGACAGTTCTGGAACCCCCACTTGTCAGTTTCAAGGCACTCTGTCGAGTTAGCTATGTATTTATATTCTTCATTGCAATAATATTTAAATATCTTTTCATACTCAATGATTTTTCATTGCTAAAAATGATGTGCATATGACCATTTAATTGAGGGCAGTTTAGTCTCTGAGGCGTGACAGAATTGGAAAGAAATCTTGGTCAGTGGGACAGAGATTTTTGCTAAATTTCTGTTAAGAAATTTTGTTGTTTTTTATTCTGTATTGGGAGAGCACTTGTATGCAGGATTTAATTTATTATAAGCTGTAAGCAAGTTTGCACATGACTTTAAAATGAAATGCCAAGAAAGATAATAAGCATACTGCAGTAATAAGTTGGGTGTGGGGTTTCTTGCATGTGGTTGACAGCTTGTCAAAAAATCTGATGGGGATTCATTCTCTCTCAGGAGAACAGAGGTTGTTTCAGGTGTACAATAAACTAATTGCATTTCCCCTGAATGGACAATTGTCAGACTTCAGGACTCCTATCCAAATTTTCAGGAGTCTGATAACATTTACAATAGTTCCCTAAAAGTGTCTTGGGGTGATTTTATCTAAATTACTATAATGCAGCCAAACTCTTCAGCAATTTACATTATTCCTTTCTTTTATTTTTTGTTAACAGTTTATATATTTCATTTTCACCATAAACCTATATATTCCTATTGTTCTTGGTATTTTCATCATCTTTATTCAGTACCCAACGAATGCATTTCTGTTCTTTTACTAATCTTATTGTCTAACTTCTTACTTTGTGTCTTAATCCAAATTCCATAATTGTCATTGTTTTTGTTAGTGACATTGAAGAGTGTATATCTGGAAGATTAGCTTGATTTTTTTCTCTATTGGTATCAATAAACATTGCTAAAATTGTAGATTTAGGGTGGATGGCTGAGAGAGTCAGTGATAGACGTGACATGATGAAAGTTAGGGTATGTTTAAGGGTTGATTACTCTTGGTAGTGTTGGAAAATGGTTCTGCTTTTTCTGGTGCAGCTGAAGAGATACATGTTAGGTTTTTCTGTTCCCCTATTGTCTATGCGTATGTTGCCTGGATAGCACCAAGTGAGAAAATCAATGAAAGTAATGGTTCTACCTAGAAAAGTTTTGGAAATAATGAATTCCTTCATTAATCCAATAATGTAGTCATTTTAAACTTTTACCTAGTTCTAAATCTTAAGCTACAATAAATTATATTCTTGGAGTTATTACTTTATAGTATGCCAAACTGAGGAGATGGTTTTATTTGTATTCATTGTTCATGCAGAAAGGTCACAATAGAAAAATATCTCCAAGACATAACTTTTACACAAAATTCTTGTAAGATAACCATAAGCATGGAAATATTGATCTGAATGTCAAGAACTTGATGTCCACATTGATGAGTGTTGTGATCTTTCTTCTTGTTAAATGTCACACGTGTGCACATTATTATAGGATTTTATACTGCGACAGACAAATTGACTTGTTTATAACCCTTATTGCAAATATACTGTAATGATTTTAGAGAAAAAAAAGTGACATGATGTCCCTTTCTGTCCTGAAAGGAAAATGGTTATAATTTTGAATAGCTGTGCTACTGCTCTAGGATATTTTCCCTCAGCTGGGGAAATGTTTATTTGGTCCCAAAACCAGTCTCTAATTATTGTGCAGGCTATGTGATAACCAAGGGTCCGTCTCTGGATTGTGGGGACAACAGGTAGAACCTGACTATCAACAGATCAGTCATTCTTCATGTCAACTGATCGCAAAATATAGTCAGAGGCAGTAATGACATATTCTACAGTTATAGCTGAAGTATCACCTGTTCTTTATGCAAGGAGGGGGAGAATGGACTGAATATGTGTTCAAAAGAGTGGATCATTGCAACATAATCTATTATGTTTCCACTTCTCAGTTACTTCCCCATTTCAGAAATACAGCAAAAGTCATCACAATCAAATCCTGATAACATCATCCTTGTCAGTCATTATTAAACTTGAAAGTCATTGATAGTATCAGGCAAAAAAGGTTTAAGCAAGAATTAAGAGTTCTGAAAAGTTAATTTTAAAAGGATATGAGGATAACTGACCTGATCTTCTTAAGTGTTCTTAAAGGCTATGATCATGGATCTTTGTTTACTGATTTTAAAAAATAGCGACATCAAAGTCTTTCTGCCTGGAAAAGGATGTCAAATTAGGACCATAGCACAACAGCTTTCCAGTCTGTGATTGTACGGCAAATCCAGGTGATTTGGTCCTCTCCTTTTCAAAGATTTTGACCCAAGTCGAAATTTGGAAAACATATTTGCTTTACTTTTTACTTTATGTAGATTTTACGTAGCTTTCACTGTCATGTTCTCAATGCACCAATGTAAAATGCATTTGTTGAAATTTACAACTTAGAACATTTGAGGATTAAATCAATACTATCTAGATTACATTGAGGATTTGTAAAATCAATGTGTTTTTTTATGTTTATGACACCGTAGCTTCCTTTATGACATTTTAACTGTCTTTAAAAAGTGATCTAACTCCAGTTCTGGATTAGTTCCACTAAATGCAAACTGTTTTTGTGAAGGTGACACTTTGAGGGGGCTGTATGCTTTATTAATATGGTCGCTAACCTATTTAAAATAAATGGATTCATCAGTACAATAAAAAACACTTCAAGGAATTCTAGCAAATGTGTTAACCAGAGAATATTAAACAGGTGGGCATAAAAGGTCCCATGGCACTATTTGCAAAAGAGCAAAGGAGTTTTCGCATTGTACTGGCTGACATTTATTATACAGAATTACATGGAAGGTACAGCACAGAAAGGGGCTATTTGGCCCAATTGGTCCATGCTGGTGTTTTTGCTTCACAACAATGCAACTAAGTGGCTGGAGGATTGAAAATAGAACCTATTTGCTACTATGTTGTCGAACCACTTTCTATTGCTCCAATACATTGTTCCACCAGTGATACACAAAGTTGTGTTACAGTACATAGCTGAGGTTTCATAAGAGTATCCACCTACTGTATTCATAATATTTAATAGAGTATTGTACAACAATCAAAATTAAATAATACTTTCTTATGGGTAGCTTATGCATTAGACAAGAAGTACAACCGTGAAATTGACAAACTTGCAGCTTCTCCCAAATGCAAAGTATTACAAAAAATAGCACATGGAATTTGAGCCATTGGTTAATGGGTTTCTCAAACAGTGCTGCTTTCTGGGGCTTCCCAGTAGACTCAGCTACATAATAGCGAGCCCTGTGGGGGAAAAGAAACTGCTGTTCCTTTCCTGCTTTTTTTTCAGCTAATGGGGAGGAAGGCTAATGTGCTAATGTGTGCTAGTCCCCAGGTTATTGACACATTTTCATCTCAAAATATGGTTAATGAGGAACCATTTTGCAATTCCACTTGCAGAGATGTTTAATTTTATGCTTAATGGAGGCTAATTAATTTTCACACATTGGGTTGTTTCTTACTTTGACAGAGCTGAGTTCCATCTGCCATCAGATGTCTTTCTGCCTGACCGAGCTGCACCTGTGGTCTATGAAGAATACCTTACAAGTCAAGGGTAACGGAACTCCTGCATAGCCTTTCTAACTTTTGATTTAAATGGTTTTATTCTTTCTATTCTTGCATCTAGAAATACACTGAAGAGTTTTTATGCATATATTTTCCTGTAGTATTTTGTGATAACGGTTTTTTGAGTTGCTGTTAATATATTTATGCTACCTATTATGTGTTCATTTAAATTGAATTTGTCTTTCAATAGATTAGTACTATTTAAAGATTAAGTTATAATAGTCATAGAAATGCAGGTGTAAATTGCATTTCTTAATGCAGTTTACATTTGTATTTTCACCACTTTCACATTAAGGAATCTAAATGTTGATTTATGTTTCCTAAACTGTTAGAACATTATACATTATGGTCAATCAACTGATGAGCAGAATTGTCGTCTTCACTATAAGTGCAATGTGAGCCAAGGCCTGCAAATTATTTAATGATGTTTAGACAATTCTGTTTAAATGAAAAGCTTTACTGCTGTAGCTAAAAGAAAGTGTGAACTTTGATCAATCTTGTATCATTATTTTTTCTAGATTGGTGACACCACTTAGAATCTGCATCCATATTCAACATATACATAATATGCAATATTATTTAGCTTATCGATATGCTCCCTATTTCTCTTTCCCAGTTTGGAGATCTCCCAAGTGTCACTGACTCTCAATAGAGTATGGTCCAGTATCTCAACCATACGGGCATTTTTCCTGAGACCAAACAGGGTATTCAACGTTGAGGACATACAGCTGTACCTGGTCTTCAGGTATTCAGCAGAGAAGGTGCATAGCTAAGCCCATTCTAGTCCCCACGTGCATTTCCAGTAGGGGTCACTTGGTGTAGTGGTACTGTCACTGGAATGGTAATCCAGAGACCCACAGTAATGCTCTGGGGACCCAGGTTTGAATCCCACCGCAGCAGATGGTGGAATTTTAATTTAATAAAAATCTGAAATTAGAAGTCTAATGATGACCCCATGAAACCATTGTCGTAAAAACCCATCTGGTTCATTAATGTCCTTTAGGGAAGGAAATCAGCGTCCTCACATGGTCTGGTCTATACTTTTTTTAATTTATTCGTTCGTGGGATGTGGTTGTCGCTGGCTAGGCCAGTATTTAATGCCCAATACTAATTGCCCTTGTTCAGAGGGCATTTAAGAGTCAACCATATTGCTGTGGATCTGGAGTCATATGTAGGCCAGACCAGGTAAGGATGGCAGATTTCCTTCCCTAAAGGACACTAGTGAACCGGATGGGTTTTTACGACAATCAACAACAGTTTCATGGTCATCATCCCAGATTTTTAACTGTGGTTCAATGAAGAGTGCAGAAGGGCATGCCAGGAGCAGCACCAGGCAAACCTAAAAATGAGGTGTCAACCTGGTGAAGCTATAACACAGGACTACTTACATGCCAAACAGCATAAGCAGCAAGTAATGTACAGAGCTAAGTGATTCCACAACCAATGGATCAGATCTAAGCCCTGCAGCCTTGCCACATCCAGTCGTGAATGGTGGTGGACAATTACATAACTCACTGGAGGAGGAGGCTTCACAAATATCCCCATCCTCAATGATGGAGGAGCCCAGCACATCAGTGCGAAAGATAAAGCTGAAGCATTCTCAACAATCTTCAGCCAGAAGTTCTGAGTGGATGATCCATCTCAGCCTCCTCTGGAGGTCCCCAGCATCACAGATGCCAGTCTTCAGCCAATTCGATTCACTCCACGTGATATCAAAAAAATGGCTGAAGGCACTGGATACTGCAAAGGCCATGGGCCCTGACAATATTCCAGCAATAGTACTGAAGTCTTGTGCTCCAAAACTTGCCGCGCCCCTAGCCAAACTGTTCTAGTTCGGCTACATCACTGGCATCTACCCGGCAATGTGGAAAATTGCCCAGGTATGTCCTATACAAAAAAAGCAGGACAAGTCCAACCCAGCCAATTACCATTACATCAGTCTACTTTCGGTCATCAGTAAAGTGATGGGAGGGGTTATCAACAGCACTGTCAAGCAGCACTTGCTTAGCAATAACCTGTTCACTGACATTCAGTTTGGGTTCCGCTAGGGCCACTCAGCTTCTGACCTTATTACAGCCTTGATTCAAACATGGACAAAAAAGCTGAACTCCCGAGGTGAGGTGAGAGTGACTCCCCTTGATATCAAGGCCACATTTGACTGAGTGTGGTATCAGGGAGCCGTAGCAAAACTGGAATCAATGGAAATCAGGGGGAAAACTCTCTGCTGGCTGGAGTCAAACCTAGCACAAAGGAAGATGGTTGTGGTTGTTGGAGACCAATCACCTCGGTTCCAGGACATCACTGCAGGAGTTCCTCAGGGTAGTGCCCTCGGCCCAACCATCTTCAGCTGCTTCATCAATGACCTTCCTTCCATCATAAGGTCAGAAGTAAAATGTTTGCTGATGATTGCACAATGTTCAGCACCACTTGCAACTCCTCAGATACTGAAGCAGTCCATGTCCAAATGCAGCAAGACCTGAAGAATATCCAGGCTTGGGCTGACAAGTGGCAAGTAACATTCGCGCCACACAAGTGTCAGGCAATGAACATCTCCAACAAGAGAGAATCTATCCATCGCCCAATGACATTCAATGGCATTACCATCGCTGAATCCTCCAATATCAACATCCTGGGGTTACCATTGGCCAGAACCTGAACTGGACTAGCCATATTGGCACCTCCCCATGCCCACGCAGAAGATGCAACACCTGCCCCTTCACTTCCTCTCTCCTCACTGTCCAAGGGCCCAAACACTCCTTTCAAGTGAAGCAGCATTTCACTTGCATTTCCCCTAACGTAGTCTACTGCATTCGTTGCTCCCAATGCGGTCTCCTCTACATTGGAGAGACCAAATGCAAACTGGGCGACCGCTTTGCAGAACACCTGCGGTCTGTCCGCAAGAAAGACCCAAACCTCCCTGTTGCTTGCCATTTTAACATTGCCCACATGTCTGTCCTTGGCTTGCTGCATTGTTCCAGTGAAGCCCAACGCAAACTGGAGGAACAGCACCTCATCTTCCGACTAGGCACTTTACAGCCTTCCGGGCTGAATATTGAATTCAACAACTTTAGATCTTAAACTCCCCCTCCCCCCATCCCCACCCCGTTTCTTCCCCTTCCCTTTTTTTTTCAATAATTTATATAGATTCTTCTTTTCCCACCTATTTCCATTATTTTTAAATCTACAACTGATACCTTATCAGTCTTTCCACCCCACCCCCCTAGACCTGTGCCTTGAGTGTCCTGCCATCCATTCTTAATTAGCACTTTTCTTAGATAATATCACCACCTTCAACACCTCTTTGATCCTTTTGTCTGTGACATCTTTTGATTATCTGCTCCTATCACTGCTTGCTTGTCCCCACAACCACCCCACCCTCAACTTCTCTCCCCCTGCCCCCCCACCTTAAACCAGCTTATATTTCACCCCTCTCCTAACTATACTTCAGTTCTGTTGAAGGGTCATGTTGGACTCGAAACGTCAACTCTTTTCTTCTCCACCGATGCTGCCAGACCTGCTGAGTTTTTCCAGGTAATTCTGTTTTTGTTTTGGATTTCCAGCATCCGCAGTAGCTTTTTGTTTTTATAGCCATATAAATAGTGTGGCTACAGAGGCTAGGATTCCTGTGGCGAGTAACTCCCTGACTCCCCAAAGCCTGTCCACCATCTACAAGGCATAAGCCAGGAGTGTGATGGAATACTTTCCACTTGCCTGATGAGTGCAGCTCCAACAACATTCAAGAAGCTTGACACCATCCAGGACCAAGCAGCCCGCTTGATTGGTACCCTTTCCACAAACATTCATACCCTCCACCACTGACGCACAGTGGCAGCAGTGTGTACCATTTACAAGATGCACTGCAGAAACTCACCAAGGTTCCTTAGGGAGTACCTTCCAAACCCACGACCACTACTATCTAGAAGGACAAGGGCAGCAGACACATGGGAACACCACCACCTAGAAGTTCCCCTCCAAGTCACACACCATCCTGACTTGGAAATATATCACCGTTCCTTCACTGTCACTGGTCAAAATCCTGGAACTCCCTAACAGCACTGTCGGTGTACCTACACGGCAGGGACTGCGGTCGTTCAAGAAGTTAGCTCATCACCACCTTCTCAAGGGCAATTAGGGATGGGCAATAAATGCTGGCCTAGCCAGCGATGCCCACATCCCGTAAATGAATTTAAAAATTAGGAGTGGGAACAGTGGCAGATTTCCCCTTCCACTAAGGGCGTGGATGTCAATTGCAATACACTTCTGCCACGTTGGTGAGATTAGTTAACCTAGCACAACTAGGAATAAAACCTAGGATTTTTAATAATGAAACTCACCTATAAGCTACTTTTGAGACCTTCATAGCATGAATAATTTCTTTGGTCGTTGACCTAGAATTACATACACCAAGATACAATGATTAGATGGGAAATTATTTCAGGCTTCGTGAAAAGAAAACAAAAGAAATATTATGAAAAGTTTTTTTAAAAAAAGAAAATAAAATACTGAGTTAAGGAACTGTTCTATTTACCAAAGGTAGTATAACTTTACAAAATTCCAGATATTTAAAAAAGTTTAGATATAAAAGTTAATTGAAATGCACAATTACACGTTCAAGCTAAATTGTGTCTCAGGGTGTTTGAATCCAATCTCTACACATTAGAGTTTGAAGTTAGTCCTGTAGAGGGACATAATTGAGGATATATTTACATTATTGCAAAATTCCCATTATTGTTAAGCTCTCAAGTTTTGGTATAGACAGGCTTTTCAAAGAGTTAACTTCACAGTTAATGATAGCTTTTTATTGTTATCTGTTTTTGGAAGTTAACTTTAAATGGTATGTACTACTTTTATTATATCCAAACAGAAACATCTAGGATTCTTGACCTTTTAATATCAAAGTAATGTTTAATTCCAGAATATTTTGGCAGCTTTCTAAATTTTACTTATTTTCCATTCCAAATCATATGACAGATACCGATGTTGGCACCTATCAATACTATGATAAGAGAGAGGCAGGTAGGTACAAATTCAGATTGACATAAGAGTTACTTTGCTAAAAATGTGAATCAGCTTAATATGGTAAAATACTAGGTTCTATATTTAAACACCAGAATTCCAGCAGAGGGCATCGAAATCCAACTGATACGGATACAGTAGAGAACCCTTTGTCAGACTTGTTGAATAACGAAAAACATTTCCTAATCCTGGGAGATTGTTTGCTGGTTTGGTGCCCTTCTATCTAAGATTGTTTCTTGTTCTAGACAATGTTAAAGTGGAGGTCTGTGTGAACACCTTTTGGGGATAAAATTCAACTTAGGTGAAAGTGCAAAATGCACAGTAAATTAGGTGGTGTGTTTAACGAGCAATCAACTCATTACTGGGCATATAACAAACTCTCGAAGTTAAATTTCACTGCCTTTTTGTCGAATGTGGTACTGTCCCTAAGCGGACTCTGCTTCTATTCTGCATTTGAGATTCATAGCACTGTAACACTATAACATCAGTCCACCTTTTTAATTGCAAAGATTTTTTTTAGTGCTAACCTGTATTGTCATTATAAATCATTTGTGTAGTTTCATTTTTCTCACCTTAAATCCCTATAGTTTCACCGTCAGACTGCTGTTACTTAGAAGAGAAGCAGCATATGACAGAGGGTGAGTAATGTGGTAGAATGACTGAATATCATTTAAGACCATAATAATTGAAGTAAGTGTTCTTCCATCATTTCTGGCAACCATGTGTCTAGTTCCTCTACATAGCTATCACAGCTTTTCTCCAACAGAGAGAGCAGCTTCCTGGGAAAAAGCAAAGTGCTGACAAATGGTACACTGAATGCTAGCTGTCTAATCTTCATGTTCCCCTTGGAAACAGAATATTGTCTTAAATCATGTACCTCAGGTGTCACATTAAATATGCAAGCTTCATCTTTACTAAGCCCTTCTGCCTGAATCAAGTAAAAAGCAAAGAATCTACAGGTAGAAGATTTGTCTATCATAACCATTTCTTTCAAGAATGGAAACAAACACTTTTTTAAATAAATGACTAACAACAATAAATATAACTGAATAGTATTTAATAGTTTTGAGGCAGCCCATGAGTGCTTTCATTCATTCCAATTAGCAAAATTTAACACATAACCACACCAAACATGACCTTCACTAATAAGTGATGATAGTCACTAATAAATCCAATAAGGAATTCAAGAGAAACTTCTTTAGCAAAAGAGTAGTGAGAATCTGTGTCTGGGACCTGCGTCTGATGCCTGAAACTCATTGGTAAGAAACAGATGAGGCTGGCCATCTAATTTACCTCAGTCCTGCCGCCAGTTTTTTCAGTGCAGGCAGTGTGCACTGACCTGGGAGCATGCTGCGTATGAGTCAATTTCTAGGCCCATGTTTCCAAGCCATACATTCTCCAAATTTGCAGTTTTTCTTAATTTTGGCTAAAAATAGACATTTCTTAAGGTTTCCAACTTGCAATAAAAATGGAATGCCTGGCGTCCAAATTCTGCCCTGCTCACACATTGCATTACATCTAAAACTAATTTTCCAGCTGTATAATACTTCGATAAATCATAAATTTCCAGATTGTTTTAACATTGATTCATAGAATCATACAGCACAGAAGGAGGCTATACAGCCCATTGTTCCTCTGTCAACTCTTAGTTTCAACCCCTTCTTTCTCCATAGCTCGTAATATTTTTCTCTTCAAGTATTTATCCAATTCACTTTAGAAAATTACTATTGAATCTGCTTCCAAACACCCTTTTTAGCCAGTGCATTCCAGATCAATAACTCACTGTGTTTTTAAAAAAAATTCCTTATTTCCTTGGATTTTTTGACAGTTAACTTAAATTCGTCCTCTGGTTATTGATTTTGTTTTTATTTACTGGTTTTATTTGACAATGACTTTTTACTGTGTTCTTAAATACTGGATATCTGTCAAGCTTAGATTAATTATCAGTGCTATACTAATGGAATGATTTGGGTAAATGGTGTAGTATAATTCTCATTATAATAAAAAATTATGTTCACATTTTCTTTGTCAGCTCGAGAATACTTGTGGACACCCAAGAATAGACGCCCAGATAAACTTCGAGACACCCTCAAGGAGTTTGAGGTACCTTCCTAGTTGCAAAGTTGACAGTAAACAATTATACTTCTTTATTCATCTTTCAGCAACTTTAATTTTTGTAAAGGATCAGCCTGCACAAAGATCATAACCAGCCTCTAGTGCAGTGGCATGTTCTGAAACAGTTGCATCTTTGTTTTCGAAGTATGCTAATCTCTTCTGATTGGAAATCAGAAACACTTTAACCATTGGTGACAATGTATGCATCTGACATAGCCATCTGTGTTCGTGTTGTCCTTCAGGAACTGCTGCAGTGCAGCCATTGTGTGCTGAGCAAATTCAAGAACAAGAACTTTTGTCAGGTATATACTTCAACAATTATCTTGGATTGTTCATTTAATTTAATTGAACCTTTTCAGGCTTGGCTTTACAGTTACAAATAATACAACATATATAATGATGTGCAACATATATAATGGTGTCTCTTATACTTCATATCGGCTAAACTATCCAGATAATTTAAATACACCATAGACAGCACAATTTTTTTTACAAAGGTGCCCAAGTATTTATATATGTGTTTTTTAAAATGTTACATGAAATTAAATTGAAGTATAATTTTAAAACCATTCCCTGGACACTACAAGAAATAGCTATTTTTTTCAGAAAGCGCAAGTTGGCCTTGAACAGATCGACAAAAATAAATTTTGTTCACCCGAGACTTGAACTTATGAAAAATAAGCAATCAATTGAATTATGTCCACCAAAAATGTTTTAATCTTTTATCAATTCTTGCAGAATATGTTACCTTGGTATATGTCGTTCTTCAGCATGAATTTCTTCTTAGTATACATGATTATAAAGCAGGCCACTAAATATAACACAAACTTGGTGTTAACCTTTTGGACCATATTACAGATGTAAGATCAGAATAGGTGGTGGATTATAAACCTCAGATCACTAGTTACTAAATGTAGGTTCAGTGGGGTAGAAATTAGTTTGGGCCAGTTTTCAGGCTCCAGGGAAATTGGACCTGGGGTCTCAGTGTAATAAAGCAGTGAGCAGTGGGTGCCGTAGGAACTCTTCGGTCCCGGACTTCCCAATTTTGGCCAGCTCAGCTAAGTCCAGAAAGGAAAGGAGGTCATAAATAAAAGATGAATAAATCCAATAAGGTAGATTAAGATAAACTTTCTCCCAAGACAGTGGTTAGAATGTGAAACTCATTACCGCAAGGAGTAGTTGTGTTGATAATGAGGTCCTTGGCCACCCAACTGAAGCACCAACCTCATCAGTCAGTGTTACATTAATCATTAATAACTGTGAAAAGGAGGGCATGTTTGGGGAGGAAAGAAGAATAAACAAAAATGAAGTTCCTGCACCTTGAACAAATACTAAAAATTTTCAGCGAAACACAGAATGAAAAATAATGATAGTTTAATTGAGAATAAGAGGTTTTGGGGGAAAGAATGAACAAAAATATTGCATTTTAAAATTTGAAAAGTAATAGTTAAATAGTATTACAAATGTTAGAATAATCTCAGTGAGATTGTGCTCATCAGAGCTTGCAGGTCCCACTGAACCTAGGAAAGCAGGAGTTTGTCAGCATAGGAAGTGGCCAACTCCACTTCTTCTGACATTGGGGACTGAGTTTGGGTGGATTAAGTTTTTACCCTAGACAAGATCTTCCTCAGAAACTACCAGTGAAGGCTGAGACTCAGCACATGCAGTCCTAGAGCCAAGGCAGGAGTATGTCAGAAAGCAAACTGACATGAGGCAAGTATACAAACATACAAAATAGGAGCAGAAGTAGGTCATTTGGCCCCTCGATCCTGCTCCGCCATTCAATAAGATCATGGCTGACCTGTTTATATTTCTAATTCCACATTCCCATCTACCCCCGGTAACCTTTGATTCCCTTGCCTAACGTTTCTTTATGCAGTGAATTGCTGTAATCTGAAATGTGTTGCTTGAAAGGGTGGTGGAAGCAGATTCAATAGTAATTTGCAAAAATGAATTTGATAAATACTTGAAGGATAAAGATTTACAAGTGGGGAAAGAGCAGGGGCTGGGTTAATACCAAAGAGCTGGCAGAGGCATGAAGGATCGAATGGCCTCTCTCTGTGCTGTATCTTTCTATGATTCTAAGCCCTATAAATTTTCATAACTTTGTGTATTTCGTTATCCAAAATTTAAAAGGAATCCCAGATGTTGAACACTCAACTTCATATCTTAGTGTAAAAACAACTGTAATAGACTTGCTAACCCAACTTTGAAAATATTTAATGGTTCTTTGGTGGTTTAATGAATGCATTATCCAACTTGATGCTTTCAAAGAATACACTTAACATCATGTCCTGTCTGTTTCAGCTTTTCTTTGGTTCAGGTGTACTGGTGTCATTAAGCCTCTCTGGGCGACATCTGGAAAAAGTCATGATCGACAGAACTTTAGTGGGAAGGTTCATCTCTGACACCATCAATGATGGTAATTGTATCCACATGAAAATCAAATGTCTAAATTAACAGCGACAGATGAAAAATGATGTGGCAACAGATTTACTAATTACTCTCACTCAGTGCTCATAAAAGCAACAAGTAACTGCATGTATTGTCATAGTTACAACCTTTCAGTTATAAATTATGAATATGCTTTTGTATAGAGAGATTTTCAGATCTTATTTTTTAACACATATTAAATCAATTTCTAAAAGTTTCACCTTTCTTCAACAAAGCTGCTCACGGTCACATCAGTAATGGCAGATTCTGGAACACAATAGTCTTTAAATCCAATATTTGGATACTGTAAACGCAATACTACTACTTTTTCATTTAGTCTTTTTCAATATTGTATGTTATGTCAGGGATTATTTAAAATCAGATTAACAGCTACTGCTTTTTGGGGAAACATTTTTCTAAAATATGAAGGCAATTTTGATTTTTTTATCAACTATTTAAATATGTATTCTTCAATCTCAAATTCAAAGCATTTGTTTATTTAAACAAAGTGTGCCATTAAATATGGAAAGATGTTTGCAAGAAAACTTGAAATTTAGTTGTGAAGAACTATTTAATAATACCTATAGATTATTTTATTCAGATACAAATACTGTAGACTAAAAGACTAATATCAGAACTGTAAAAAAAATTAGAACCAAAGTGCTGATGAGGTAGGGATGAGGAGGGGAAGCGAGGGAAGAAGGGAAAGGGAGAAGAGGAGGGACAGGCTAATGGGGTATGAAGAGAGGAGAAAGGGCAGAGGAGAGATTGGGGAAAGGAGGAAGTGGAGGACAAATGCCAAAGGGGCAGGGGATGGGAGAGAAGGAAGAGGTATAGAGAGGTGAGGGGAGGAGAGAGGAAGGGCTCAGAGGGAAGGAGAAGAGGCAGGAAAGGAAATGGTGGGCATAGGACCAGGGGAAGAATAGGGGAAGGGAGGAGAGTGGAGGGAGAGTTTAGGGAAAAAGCATGGGGGAGACAGTAGAATAAGGGTTGGAGAATGGGATAGGAGTAGAGAGGGCATCAGGATAGGGAGGGGAGAAGATAGAGGAAAGTGGAAGCGAATAGTTAGAGAGGAAGTAGGAAAAGGAGAACAGTAGGAAGGAGAGGGTAGGTGTAAGTAAGGGAGAATGGAGTTGACAAGAGGAAGAGCAGAGAGGGAATAGAGGAAAGAGCATGAAGGAGTAGGGATGCTATGGGGAAAATAGGAGCAGCAAGAAGAAGGTGGTCAGAATGGAAGGAAGTGAGGAGGATTGGGAGAATGTACAAAGGGAGGGAAATGAAGAGCAGTGAGTAAGAGAAATTGAAGAGTGAAGAGTTAGGGAAGAGGAAAAGAGAAGTGGGAAGAAGGGTTGAAGCACAGGGCAAAGAATAGGGAGGGGAGACGAGGAGCGGGAGGAGGAGGGAGAGAGGGGTTCAATACTTTCCTCGGGGTTATGCTGGTGATGTCTTTTTCAGTTGGTAGGTGGGGGTGGTGGTGAGATTTTTCAACATGCTTTTGCCTCAGTGATGGGCAGGGGTCCTGGATGAAGAATACTGTGCAGACCTCTTGAAGTAGCAGTGCGAGGTCACCAGTGTGAAATTGTTGGCCCAATGGAGGGATGGAGTGTGAATTGCTTCAGCTTTGAGGATTGTTTATAACTCAGCTGTTGGGGGAGGTGGGCGTATTACTGGTAATTACTTTTTCCTCAGCTGCAAGCTGTTTAGGTTAGAGATCTTTTGCACTTTTTTCACAAAATCATAAGTAAAGGAAGAGGCCATTCTGCCCATCGTGCCTGTACCAGCTATTTGAAAGAGCTATCTAATTAGCCCCATGCTCCCATTCTTTTCCCATAAACCAGCACATTTTTCCTTTTCAAGTATTTATCCAATTCCCTTTTGAAAGTTGTTTTTGAATCTGCTCCCACTGCCTTTTCAGGAGGTGCAATCTGGATAATATCAGCTTTTTGTGTTTATAGAAAGAATCTCCTCTTCAAAAGTTCTTTTGCCAATTATTTTAAATCTGTGTCTTCTCGATACTGACCTTCCTGCCACTGTTTAATTTCTCTTTACTTGCTTTATCAAAACCTCATACAATTTTGAACGCCTCTGTTGAATTTTCCCATAACTTTCTCTGCTTTAAGGAGAACAATCTCAACTTCTCTAGTCTCTCCACATCACTTTCTTTAGAATTTTTTCTACTTGTGTGTTTCAGAAGGTTGGCTTTTTTTAATCATTGGTTTTGGCAAAGAACTTTATGGGCCGAGTCTTCGGCTCGGCAAGTGGGGGTGGGGCCCGCTCACCGAGGCTTAAAATGACGCAGGGGGGATGAGGTTTCATGAATGATTTAAAATTTTGAGAAAAATTTTTATTAAAATTAATGCAAAGGCCCCAGCTCATGTGTCAGTTTCGCATGAGGGGACACGTCATTAAAAAATTTTCAACAGTTTATTAAACTGTTTAAATTTAAAACTAATCTCCCTGAGGCACCTCTGTTTATTAATAAAACATTTATTAATAAAAGAAAAGAATAAAACACATACACAAGACTTCAGTTCGCGCACATGCGTGAAAGAGCGCACTCCCGACTCAGGCAACCCCCCCCTCGCCCGCACAGGGAGCGCACAGCGCTTCCGGGCACGCGTCATGCTGGGCGGGCCTTAATTGGCCCACCCATGTAAAATGGCGGCACCCAGCTGATCAGGGGCCCCGATAGGCTGCGTGCCCGCCCCCACACAACCCTCCCCCCCCTCGGACAGGGAGAAAATTCTCCCCTATATGATGTAACACAGATACCTGGCTCATGTACGTTAACCATGTGCCATTTTTAATCAATGATCAATAAAGTTTAACGAACAGGGTTTTCCCTGGGAAGAGATAAAATATCAACTCAGGCAAAGTTTGCAATTTCCCCTCTTGAGCATAAGTGTTATATGTCACCATGCAAACGTCAATGGAGCAGATTTAGGTTGTGGATAATATTTTTCCAGCTGTTGATATTGAACAATGTTTGAGCAGGTCACCTGTGATAAATGTTTTTTGCTGTAGCTTGTTTGCTAATCATGACATTTGAGTGGGCAGTACATTAAACTTTAATGGTGATAATTGGATGTTAGATGTACTAGCATTATTTGCCAAGGGACAGAGAAGACTAGCTTCTCTTGGCATTGTGTTCATCCCCAGTGGCACTAAAACAACTGCAGATTCACTATTCCCCATTTCTCTCAACTGCCAAAGACCAGTTTTGCACCCAATTTTTTTTTATCACTACCAGAAGACATAAACTTGGCCGGCAACAATGTATTTGTGAGTCATGGCTACATTGCCAGGAAACTGACAGCCAGTGTTTCTAAGGTCGATAAAGTTATTAACAAACTTTGGAAACCAGATTTTAGATGAGTCAGACTGCAGAAGAGCAAAAATATAGAAAATAAATGAATCTCATGATTTTAATCTTTTTGGCTCTGTCTAGCTGTACTTGCAGACAATTTTATGATCATTGCTTTTCTGGAGACCAGCAAACTTTGTTTTGTTCAATTTACAAAGAAACAAAGTTCCCCAGATGTTGACAGAAGAATCGAAAAGCTTTCCTCTTCTGATCTTAAGGTATGTGCAACTATTCTATAGAATTTTACCTGTATTGACTTCATTCATTTATCTTCTATATACTATCAGACACTTGGCCACTGGTGAAAATCACTGGGAAAGTGTCCTGCTAGAGCATTATACTCTGTAAAGTAATGTAAGAATTGTTAGATCTTTCCACATTTGAACCCAGCTTAATCATATTGAATAAGCTGAGACAATCTGCAATAAAGGTTTCATTTAATTTTGGTGTTGGGGAAGCTTCTAGAAACAATAATTCAGGACAAAACTAATAGTCAATTAGGCAAATGTGGGTTAATTAAGGAAAGCCAGCATGGATTTGTTCAGGGAAAATCACGTTTAACTAATTTGCTGGAGTTTTTTGAAGAGGTAACAGAAAGGGTTGATGAAGTAATGCTGTTGATTTTATGATATGGCAGGTGGTATTTGCCAAGGGAAACTTGGTCACGCTACCACAATGGTTATGCAATTTATATTTATTGCGAGAAGGTTTGTGCACTGAATTCAGAAGTAATGAGTCCACTAACACCTTTAGGGATTAAATTAAAACATTTATTAATAAAAGAAAAGAATAAAACACATACACAAGACTACAATTGCACAGTTACTTAATATTATAACAATTCCCAAAATTCCTAATTAGCCAGACTCCTGACTACACACCCCCTTTAAGGCAACAGTCCAAAATAGATTTTAAATTTATAGAGACAATCCAGCAAGGTTACCACCCACACCCACTCGACAGTGGAATTCCAAAGGCTTTTAACACAACTTTGGTTACTGGAACAGCAGGCTTCTGAAAAGTGGCGAAAGGCTTTTTCCCCCCCAGGTCTGTTTCACACAGTGTACCTTTCAGATCCCACATGGCCGCACCTCATGCAGCCTTCCATCCTTCTTTAAATATATTATTTCTTCTTCTTTGATTTGTAAATCCCATTGTTCCCCCATGTCTTTGGAAGTTACTTCTCCCATAATATAAAAGTCTTTTATGTTATCATTATGATCAGCATTTTGGGGGAAAAAATCAACACAATAAGCTTGCTCTATTTATTTTGCCAGTCATAAAAACCTTATCATGTCTCTTTGAAAATCCAACAACTTTCCAGTTATCTTAAAATACAAATTTAATTCGCACCCTATCTGCTGACTTTACCCTAGCTCGCTCATTAGCATTTCAAATGTCTTTTTACACCTAACTATTTTGATAATTTCAACCTTGCAGCCTATGCGTCTCTAATTTAATTAAATCATCCACATGCAGAACCACACACACGCACACACATAAGCCTACTTTACATTATCCCACAATAATACTATGAAAAATATGATTGCCACAAAACTATGTCGTATACATGGATTTCCAACAGCCATTTGAAAAAGTACCACACAACAGACTTGTGAGCAAAGTTATAGCTTATGAAATAAAAGAGATAGTAGCAACATGTATAAAAATGGTGGCTGAGTGACAGGAAACAGAAAGTAGTGGTTTGTTAATGAATGTTTTTCAGACTGGAGGAAGGTTTGTTGTGATCTTCCCCAGGGGTCGGTGCTAGGACTCTTGATCTTCCTGATTATATATTAATGTCCTGAATCCTGGTGTACAGGGCACAATTTCAAAATTTGTGCATGATATGCAACTTGGAAGCATGGTGAGTTGTGAGGAGGACAGTGTAGAACTTTAAAAGGACACAAACAAGTTGGTGGAATGCACAGACAGGTGACAGATGAAATTCAATGCAGAGAAATGTGAAATGATTCATTTTGGTAGGAAGAACGTGAAGAGACAGTATGAAATAAAGGGCACGATTCTAAAGGGTGTGCATAAGTCATTGAAGGTGGCGGGACATATTGAGAGTGTGGTTAATCAAGCATACAGTATCCTAGGCTTTATTAATAGGAGCACAGTGTACAACGGCAAGAGTGTTAAACATGTATAAAACACTGGTACAGCCTCAACTTTAAGAAAGGTGTTAGAGAGGCATTAGAGAGAGTGCAGAAAAGATTCACCAGTGGTTCCAGGGATGAGGAACTTCAGTTGCATAGATTGGAGAAGTTGGGATTGCTCTCCTTGGAGAAGAGAAGATTGAGAGCAGATTTGATAGAGATATTCAAAATCAGGGGAGCTCTGGACAGAGTAGGTAAGGAGAAACTGTTCCCATTGGTGGAAGGATCAAGAACAAGAGGGCACAGATTTAAGGTAATTGGCAAAAGAAGAATGGTGACATGAGGAAAAACCTTTTCATTCAGCGAGTGATTGGGACCTGGAATGTACTGCCGGAGAGTGTAGTGGAGGCAAGTTCTAGAAAGGCATTCAAGAGGGAATTTGATTATTATCTGAAAGGAAGAATATGCAAGGTTACAGGGCAAAGGCGGGTGAGTGGTACTAGGTGAATTGCTCATTCAGAGCCAGTGCAGGCACAAATGGCCTCCTTCGTGCTGTAATGATTCTGTGATAATGTCCTTTTTGTTTCAAATCAGTAAAGGGGCTGAATTTTCAGGGCTCCTATCCAGTGCAAGTGAGGCTGTAGCACCCCAAGAATGGTGGGCAATGACCAACGTGTCTTGCCACTGCTGGCACTGTGGCCACACAACGTTATCCCGCAAGTACCACTGGGCATCAGGAACCATCCTGAGCCAGACAGTACTTCCATCTCATATTAATTTGGATCTTATAACATACATAGGACCCGACTTGCAATCTTGCAGCCTGTGCTGGGTTGTGAGCTGTCTGATATTGCTGCTGTGCGGGGCGGGTGAGTGAAGTGCCACAGGTTGGATGGGTTGGCTCCGGAAGCCCGACCTCTGAATGCAGTTCCCTGATTCGATGCTAACAGCCTTTAAGCCAGGATGTTCTGCCACAAGCTGCCTGAAATCAGTCTGGGGATAATGTCCGCCCCAAGATGTTTTCAGTGCAGTTCAAATTAAAAATGCTACTATAAATGTGCATTCAACATTCCTATTTTTGTGTGTCCTGTCATGGGACTTTTCCTTTGAAGATTGGATGACTTTACTCAATCTATTTTCAAGGAAGTTGGCCTTCGGAATTGAACTCTAGTCCATACTTAAAAAGCAGAAACACTCCAGTTCAGTCAGAGCTTCACCTTTTATAGGAAGACATTGGTCATGTTAAAGAGCGCACTCAGGATAGTGTTCATATCTCCCATAACTGCGAGAAAGCATTGTTCTTTTCCAGCCTTTCTGATGTATATGCCTCCAAATCTTGGCATCAGCTCCTCTGCTCTAAAATGTGAGACTACCTGCCTTAAGTTGCTCTGAGGCATGCAGGATCATCAATTTCTTCCAAATTCTTTCTTTCATTCAGTACCTGGGTTAGGAGGGTGTGTGTAGATTTGGCTTAGGAAGCTCTTGGGTCAGTTTTGCCTAGCTTTAAGCAAAGCAAATAAGTTTAACAATCCTGGTGCATTACCAAGGAGACCTTCTTTATTTGCTCATTCGTGGATTCCATCGTGATAATCAAGGTATAATGAAGTATGGAAATTTCGCTGAATACTTGGGAAACAGCATTTAATTCTAGTTACTTCACAAATGAGGATGATTGCCTATCAGATGGACCCTGGGTAATATTTATGCTTCAGTTAGTGGCTCAGATTTAAAGTTTAAAAAAAATAGGCATTGATTTCCCTTCTTCTGAAGATGTTCACTTCTTGCAGCTGGCTGGAATTTCACCCTGTCAGACTGCCTGTTATTCGTGTGAGCCTAGACACTGGTTGTTTTTTTTTGCTCATTCAAGGGATGTGGGCTTCGCTGGCAAGGCCAGCATTTATTGTTCATCCCTAATTGCCCTTGAGAAGGTGGTGGTGAGCTGCCTTCTTGAACTGCTGCAGTCTATGAGGTGTAGGTACACCCACAGTGCTGTTAGGGAGGGAGTTCAAGAATTTTGACCCAGCGACAGTGAAGGAACGGTGATATATTTCCAAGTCAGGAATGTGAGCAGCTGTGACCAAACTGGGGGAAGAATAGTGGGATTACACCTGATATTCATATGGATATGTGTTGGTAGGACCTGAAAACCTGACTGTTTCCCTGCCCTAACCCAATCGTGTTGAGCAAATCGGCGAGAAAACACGCCGGTGAAGAACACATCTTGACAAGCGTGACGTACAGAAGTTGGGACCTACCGTCAGGGCTTTGATCACATTGCGGACATCTGAGGAGCAGAAGACGCTAGACCGCTACAGCAATGGGACCCTGGAGGAACACATGCATCACTTGCTGGGTGGATTCTCGTGGACATGGCTCCACTGCAAAGCAGCTCACAGAAGGTGGAAGATCGCTGTTGAGGGTCTGCTTCGGGACATCAGTGTCTTGGCCATGGTCTGCTACCGATGATCGTCTAGGAGGTGAAGAGGAAGCTGCAGGTGTCCCAGGGTTGGGAGGGGGGCGGAAATGATGGTGTTGGGGGGCAGAGAGTAGAGGGAGGAGGAGGGTGTAATGGGGGGAAAGCGACATCTGGGGAGGTAAGTGTAAGGGAAGGAGTCCGGGGCAGGGGAAGGAGTCCAGGGCGAGGGGTGGGGGGAGGTATCCAGGAGAACATGCAAGGGAGGAGTCTGTGGAATCGATGGCTGCCTCCTGGGGAGTGAAATGAGGGTGAGCGTGGTAGGAGGAAATGGTAAGAATAAGAGAGGGCAGAGTGAGCTGCTAGGGTGGGAGAGTGAGGGTCTGATGGAAGAAAGGATGACAAGGGTGGTTGGTGAGCACTTGGAGGTAGATAAGGACTCTGAGGGTGGGAAGGAGGATGTTGGGGAGGTCATTGTGGATGGGAGTGGGATTCTTGGGAATGCACGTTCACCTCGACGTCCCGGAAAGAAAAGGGTTCTGGCTGGTAGGTGATGTTGGGGAGGTGGAAGGTGATGCTAGAGGGGTCGAAAGTGATGGGGGAAAGAACATGGGTGACTGGGGGAGGGGAAAGGATGGAGGAGCTGAAGACAACCTTACCAATACCATGCTTCTAAAATCGAAAGTGAGCGGAGCCTCGTGTTGAGTGGGAACAGGTGCTGCTTGGGAGTGTGATCAGTGGGTGGGTGGAGATGCAGCGCAGCTCAGATGCACAACTGAAAGAGAACCCCAGCAGGCAGCATTGAAAATGTTCAGGACATTGAGATGAGTGCGATGGGGGCAAGGATTCACGTGCATGGGAAAGGGCTTGCACGAGGCTCCAAAAGGCCCTGCCACACACACACTTCTCCCTCCAGAATCACTCGTGGGCTGGCTGTGTGAAGCTGAACAGCTAGTGGGGTGGTGTGGATTGTGTGTGCAGGAGGAGAACTCAATGCCTGTAAATGAAGCTGAAAGACACCATTACACATTATTCAGTGAAAGTGAATCTGTTTTCAGATTATAAGGTGACAAAATGTGTTCACCCGTGCAACCACTTGTGATCAGAAATTCTTAACTTTCTAGGCCTACCACTTATAAATGCTGCCCTGACGTCTGCAGCAGGGGTGAGGTCAACCTGTGCAGTGGTTGGCCCCATTGCCTCCGATGACTTCGGTGTGCGTCCTCTGTAGAGCCGAGGCCTTGAGGCCCCTGACTTGCTTTGGCTGTCTTCCTGCGGGCCAGCTGTTCGCTCTGCGGTGACAGAGGATGAGATTGAAGAGGTCACGTGCAAAGGGGACTCGGAGGGAGAGGACAGCCTCTGAGATTCCTGAATGAATGACCCAGGGGTGTCCAGCTGCCACTCCTCTTCCCTTCGGGTGCCTGAGTGCCCCAGCTTGACTCCTTGAGGGGAAGGAGCCCCTGGAGGAACATCAAGGTGCCCCATTTCCCTCTTGCGTTGCCATTGCAGGAACTCACCCATGGTTGCCACGATGGAGTGCAGGTCTGTGTGCATCTCCACATTCTGCTGGACCAGGATTTCCATGGTGTCCGCCATCCTTCCCATGAAGGCCTCCATATGCGCAAATGTGGGCACCAGTTCATCAGAAAGCAGGTGGACGCACTCCTCCAACTCGCGTGCCACTCAGGGCTTCCAACAGCTCTGCGTGACGTTCCCCCCGCCTTCTGCTGACTCTCCAGGATGAGTTGGAAGGCTGAATCCAGAGGCTCGTCATCTGACTCGGATCTCACAGATCTCTCTTCCCCAGCCGTCCTCCGAGTGCCGGGGAGCTCGGCTGAACCTGCCTCCTCCTGCTGCGGACACGTGTCCGTGCGATGACCACCAGATTGTGAACCCAAGCCTGCTCCAGATCTAGGTCCCACTGAGGTGTATGGCTTTGCGCTGGTGGACGGTGTGGCTAAGCACTGTGACGGGTCTTCCAGGCTGCTTATTTCCAGTTCTTCAATAGAGGAGGTGTCCTCTTGGCTGGAGGTGAGGATGTGGATGGAGCTGAGGGACTGGCTGGTTGAGGGTGTCGGCGCTTGGCAGAGCTCCCTGTGAACTAAAGTAGAGATTATTAATGCATGGCAGCAAAACCAGAAGAGAGAGCACTCAGATTGCATTGAGAGAGGGATGATGTGGTGCAGGATCCTCACCTGGGTGTTCGGTGTTGACCTCACCGTTGCCACAGGCATGGTCCATGTCCTCACCAATCAGCACCATGTCACGCTCCTCAAAGTGAGTGAGGGGCCTAATGTGGGCCACTCCGCCCCTCCAGTCTGGGACCTCTCCCTGATGTTGTGAGCCAGCTTCTCCTGCATGAAAACAGATGGACAGAGTATAGCAGGACATATGGCACTGTGTAGAATGTTTGTGTGGTGAGCAGAGCCATAGACAGGATGAGGACATGAGCTCCAGAGGATATGAGCCTGATGGAGATGTGAGAGTGTGTGTGAGAGTTAATGATGTTGTCCCATAAGGTGTGAGATCCCTTTGGATGTATGATGGGTTTGTGAGAGTGATGAGAAGAGTGACTTATTTTGGTGGAACGGGTGAGACATATCATTTACAACATCACAGTAATATTGAGGAATTTCTTTGTCACAGTGTGAGATGAAATTTTGCCTATTGTGTGGGGTTGTCTTAAGAGGTAATTGCCTATTATACACAACATTGTGATTAAAGGTGCTATATAAATATAACCTTGTTGTTACTTAGTCATACTCATAGGATCTGAGTTCAATTCCTAATTTTTCCAAGGTTGCTCAGCTCAGCTCAGCCGGGGTGGCTGAAGGAGTATCACAGTTGGTCTCTGTGGCCCAGGGCTCAGGAACCAAGGAATTCCTGTTCCTGATTACTATCTGTTTATTCCTGCTGGAAAGCTCATGTATCTGGAAGTTGGGCATAGTTAAAACAAAAACCTGTTGTTAATTTGCTGACGAGGTTTATACATAGAGAGCCAGTCAGGGGAGGTAACTGTGGCTCAACCTGTTTATTTCTATGCAACCTGTTCAGTCAAGTGCACATAGTAATAGTAATTTTATTGGAATATGTAGTTTTACATGCCATGCTTAAAGTATGCTTATCAGGAGTTCAACATTAAGGTTTTATTCATTTTAATTGATAATATTTAGTCTTATGGCACCAACTGAAAAACTGTAAGTTCAATTGTAATGGCATGAAATTGTGCTGTGTGCATGTAAACAAACACAAGTGGTCAACACATTGGGCTGAATTTTGTCAGGCAGCAGTGGCCTGGAAAACCAGGGCAACTCTGCCTTGGCCATTTCAGGGAGTGCTAACTAGATTCTGTGGCAGTTAGGCAGCTATTGAGCTGTTGTCAAAGCTCTGCCCTTTAAGGAACGAGATCTTGCCTAAAAATACCAGCCAGTTGGAGGATTTGCAGCTCTTCAGTTCCAGCAGCACCACCAGAAGCAGTGGCTACTGCTGGGGCTGCATGCAACCAGGAGAAGCAACGTGGAGGCCACCCTTGGTAGAAGGTAAGTGGGGTCAGGGTTGCTGGGACTGGTCAGGCAGCACCTTCGTTTGGGGTGTTGTGGTGGGGGGGGGGGGGGGGGGGGGGGGGGTGTGTGTGTGTGGAGGTGGAGGCAGCAGCTGTGTTTGTGGGAGGAGGGGTGAGGGGGTGTGGTGGCACAGTGGTTGGTGAAGCCCAATCACATAAAGTGCCAGCAATTGTGGGAAGTGGCCCTTAATTGGCTACTTAAGGACCACAGTTGGTCTCTGGGCAGGAAGGCCGTCCGCCGCCTTCCCTGCTGCTAATAAAATTCCAAGGTGATGGGAAGGCGACAGCCACTCCACCTCCTGCCTTCCCTCACTATTTTACTGCACCCCCTCGCCCCACACAACCTCCCAACCTGCTCCTGAGGGCCCCATTAAATCCTCTCATTATTTACAATTCTCTTGTTAGCTATTTTAACAGAAATATGACCCATTTATTTTAAACAGGTGATGTCTCTGTTAAAGTAGCAGAAAGATAAATTGTGTATGTTTAAGCAGTACTGAGAAACATTTACATTAATACTGAGGGATGACAATGTCAATGTTGAATTTCCATAATTAATAGAATCCCACAGTTGAGACGCATCTCCCGAGACTTGGTGTGGTGTAAATTACTAGGGGGACACAGCAGCAGGCGGCAGCATTGGTTCCAGCATCCAGTAATGTTCCCTCAGCCTCTATTACTGTGAGCGCAAGAGGTAGCAGTAAGATTATTATAAATGCAGTGCTTATTCTTTGAATTAATTTATAATCCATCAGCTATATTTCCTTTTCTGCCTTCTGGAATTTGCCTGTGGGGTGCCATTGCTGAAAATTTACATTTTAGTTGTGCTTAGTTGTATTGTAATATCAATGCCGTTTAATAATTAGAGTATTATAGATTTATCCTCTCAATATTGAATACTATAATGTGTTACAACTCTTTTAATCCCATGGTATAGTTTTAATGTTTCAGTTTCTATCAGTTTATAGATGTGTCATATTAAACCTACTCTGATGAATTAATAGAATAGTCAGAGGGGTTATTCCTACTGACCCCCCACCCCACCCCCCACCTTCAAAAGTACTGGGAATAGCTACCTGAAGAGGCCACTATTATAAATCATGGAGGAAAGCTTGACTGATTTCAAATTTTAAAAACATTTCTTTAAGAATTCCAGCCTACAAACCTCTGAGATCTGTGCTTTGCTCCAATTCAGGAATATTATTAAGAACCATCTTTTTTCACCCAGTATGCTCAGAGTGAATAACAGACAGATCTGGGTTCTATGCCTATAACAGTCCAGTAACTGCCTATGGGCAGAATTTTCCCGTTGGCGTGTAAAATGATGCGCGGTGACATTGGGCGAGCGTCCCGATGTCACCGCGCACCATTGCGATATTTCGCTGGACGGGCGTGCGATGATACCCATTGCGTGCCCGCCATTAATTAACGGGCCACTTAAGGCCCTTGACTCACTAATCGATGCCGATTTTTCAGCGTCCGTGCAATCTTCAGGTCAGCGCATGGGCAAAATGGGCAGGCGGGTAGGACACATTTGTATAAACCTCATCCACGGGCAGGATAAGAGGGCTCACTGGGGTCACGAGTGTGCTCTGTCAAATATTGATTCTTCAAAATTTTTGGAACTTGCCTGTGTGATCTGCAATATTTCAAAACACACACCAGCTGCTTGGTCTGGACTCTTAACCTTCAGGTCAGCACTCTGCAGTGAGGAACCTTTTTTGGACCTGCAGGTTTCAGGAAGCCTTCCCCTTAGCCTGGGAATGGGTGTTGAACTGTCCACTGGAGGCACCTCCCCTGAGGAGGAAGGGAGGGCTAGAAGCGGGAGGAGGCCAGGAGTGCACATCCAGCCTCCAGGGGAGCCACCTTTGGGAGGACAAGCGCAGGCACAAAGGGCGCATGGCCAAGAGGGAGACCAAGACGGCAGAAGACGCCACTATCCTGATGCCAGGGTATACAGCCTGTGAAGCAATATGTCTGAGGTGCAGTGCCGAAGGAGGCTCCGTCTCTCAAGGGAGACAGTCAACTATATCTGTGAGATGATTGAGCCTGAGATCTCCACTAACTGTGTGGGTGGACACCCCATGCTAGTGGCTCTAAAGGTCACAGCTATCCTTAACTTCTATGCCTCTGGCTCCTTCCAGGGGTTGGTGGGTGATTTTTGCGGTGTCTCCCAATCAGCTGTCCACACTTGTGTCAAGCAGGTTACAGACGCTCTGTTCAGCTGTACATTGACCTTAATCCACTTCCGTTGGGACCTGGCAAGCCAGACACAGTGAGCCAGAGGCTTCGCGGCGATTGCTGGCTTCCCCTGCGCCCAGGGTGCAATAGACTGCACACATGTGGCCATCGAGGCACCAGCGGGTAAGCCTGGTGCCTTCGTCAACAGGAAGGGCTTCCACTCCATGAACGAGCAGATAGTGTGTGATCACAGGATGCTGATTTTATAAGTCTGTGCAAGGTACCCAGGCAGCTCCCACAACGCCTACATCCTCAGACACTCCCAGGTGCCGGGGCTCTTCAGTGCTCCAGCCCAGCTTGATGGATGGCTGCTGGGTGACAAGGACTATCCCCTCAGAATGTGGCTCATGACGCCTCTCCGCCATCCAAGAACAGAAGCTGAGCAGCGGTACAATAGGAGCGATGCCTCCACAAGGGATGTGGTGGAGAGAACTATCGGTCTTCTCAAGATGCGCTTCCGATGCCTGGACCGCTCGGGGCGCATTCCAGTACCCCTCCAGATCGTGTGTTGGTGATATTGGTTGCATGCTGCGTTCTCCACAATCTTGCGCTGGAAAGGGGGGACGCAGCGGATGATGAAGACGTCGATGCAGTGGCTGCGGCTGCACACGATGAATCCAGCAGTGAGTCCGAGGATGAGCACACACAGGGAAATGTTGACCCGGGCATGCTGCAGGGAGGCAGGGACACCTGGAAGGCTTTAATCCAATGAACCTTCAGGTAATGCACCACAGATGGACCTCCAGGACAAGTCTGGGCAGTAGGCTCCATTCACGATACCCAAGTGCCAAATCTGCCAGGTTAGGAACAGTAACTAAGGGCCTTGTTAATAAAGCTGAATTTCCCACAAAGCACTCATAACATTTTTGGGAACCATGCACATGCAGAAGAAATGAGACATCCTCGGCCATGGTCACATGTCTGAATTTAATATCACAGGCCAAGAAACTTAAGCCAAAAAAATGACAATAGTGTTCCAATTCAAAGCAAATCATAAAGATCTCATCTCAGGCCAACACAAAAGCACCAGTGATAAACCCGTGTTGTGCCTAAGGTGCCTTATGTTTACGTTTCCGGGTGTTGCGTCTTGGTCCTGCCCCATCACTGGGAGTGGCATCTGAGACAGCCTGCTGACTCTGGTGTCCTATTGGCCTCGCTGACTTTGGCGGTCGTCCTCTGGCCTGTGGAGCCTGTGCTGGCCTTGCCTGGAAGGGATCTGCCAGTTCCACAGCTGGCATCTCCCCAATCGTCGCAGCCTCACCAGATGCTACGGTCACTGGGAGAGGGGCGGAGGAGCTGCCGCCCTCATCCTGAGTGCCCTGAGAGGCACCCGCAGAGACGACAGGCAGCTGCTGCGCCGATGTGAGGTCGCTTCGGACCACCCTGCTCACCGTGGATGGATGGGCACTGAGCTGGGGAACTTGGTGCCCAGACCATCTCCCACACTGGCACTGACCAGCTGAGGTCAATGCCGATGTGAGGGCTTGCTGGTCAGAGCGCATCCCCAGGAAGCCCTGATGGGTCTCCTGGAGAAGCCTCTCCCCGAGAGTCGCCACTCTCTCCATGGAGGACGCATGACGCTTGGACATGTGGCTCATTGCTTCAGCGATCATCTGCGTAAACTCCTCCACCACGGTGACCAAGCCAAGCATAGCCTCATGTATCTCTCCCAGATGCTCCCGCACACCCGGCCGCATTTCCTGTGTTTGCTGCATTGCAGATGACTCCAGAAGTACAACATCAGGCACCGACTGAGCATGTGCCTACTCCTCTGAAGCCCTCCGGCTGCTGGCGCCATGAGCACTCTCTGTCTCTGCCAGCTCCTCCAGCAACTGTGAAGTGCCCTCACCACTGTGCCCTGGGACACTAGCTGATGTTCTAACTCCCACCTAGGTGCCAGTATCTGTGCTGGTGCTTGCCTGACAGAGATGGTGTGATGCTGGTGAGACTCCAGGGCCCTCAGGTGTGAGAGGGGGCCTCTGCTGCTCCTCCTCCCGGCCCTGCTCCACTGATGCTGAAAGGAAGAACAAGGGTATTGTCTCCACGTTAACTGATCCAATGAAAAAGTGCATCCCTGTACCCCCCGGATCATTATGCGCTCATCCTTTCATAAGCAAAGGTCAAGCCATGTTGCAAAATCAAATCACTTAACGTTCAGCACTGCTATGACTGTTGGGAGAACAATGCTGACCTCATTGCTGGCCATACATACCTGACTGTGGCACCCCAGCCTCACCGACACCAGTGGACCTGGGCGCATGGCGCCTCTCCAAATCCAGGGCCCCCTGCTCAAACCGGTTGAGAATGGCCAACTATACCAGGCCGCTGCCAATCCTCACACACTCTGCAGGATTATGTGCATTCTTCTCCTTAAAATGAGAGAAGAGCATTGATTAGTGCTACTTGTACCTGGAATCTCTTTGCGCACGGCCCACCCCAACCAGAGTGGGACATATCAGGACTCCAGTGCCTCCTCACCCCGCTGCTGCCGAACACTCACACAAAGATGCTAGACCTGCTCCCCCCCCCCCTCCCCCCCCAACCACCCCCCCCAACCACCCCCTTGGACACATGCTGCCTACATCACATTAGGCACCACACGATATATCCTTCCATAGCAAGGAGGCGCAAGCACTTGGAGCGCAGAGGGCAGCAGATAGTTTGTTGCTATGCCACCTTGAAGCTCCCCTCCCAACATCTCATCACCCTGACTTGGACATGTCCTGCAGTTCAAGCACAGCGCCTAGGTGCAGCTCCTCCAGGTTGCCCCCAAAACAGTCATGTGGGTCTCAGTGTACCACATGCTGTGGGGGCAGAACCCATTTCTTCACCACCCTCTCAGGGTGACCTCAGCATGGGCAATATCTGCTCGCCCACCCAGCAAAGGACACATGCCATCAATGATTCAATGCAGTCACTAAACTCAGACTTATTGTGGGGGCAGGGGGCGAGGGGTGGGGGTGGGGTGGGGGGGGGGTGGGGGGTGTGCGCGGTGGGGGCAGAGGGGTGGGTGGGTGCGGGGGTGGGTGTGGGGCACCGGGGGGAAAGCCGACCTGCTGGGTTAAGTGACCAATACCAACATTGTCCTCACCCTTCCTGAGCGCAACAGGTCGTTGAAGCACTTGCGACACTGGATCCAGGTGCGCCGCACCACATCGCTGGAGCTCACCACCTCCGCCACCTCCTCCCAGGCACATTTCGTCATGTGGTGGGGGGGCCTCCTCCTCCCGTCCTGGGGAACCAGCACCTCCCGCTGTGCTGCCACCTCCTCGAGGAGGGCAGCAAGGCAATCATCAGAAAAACGAGGGGCACACTGCCCCCCCCCCCCCCCCCACCCTACCTTCCAGCCTGGCCTGACCTGCCCCGATGGCCTACCCTCCGGCCTGACCTGCCCCGATGGCCTACCCTCCGGCCTGGCCTGCCCCGATGGCCTACCCTCCGGCCTGGCCTGCCCCGATGGCCTACCCTCCGGCCTGGCCTGCCCCGATGGCCTACCCTCCGTCCTGGCCTGCCCCAATGGCCTACCCTCTGGCCTGGCCTGCCCCGATGGCCTACCCTCCGGCCTGGCCTGCCCCGATGGCCTACCCTCCGGCCTTGCCTGCCCCGATGGACTACCCTCTGGACCTGCGTCACCTCCATTGTCCCTCTGCAGAGCCCTTTGCCCAGCCATTGCGAGCAGCCTTTCTAAGGCTGCCAGGCCTTCCTTTATACAGGCCGTTGGATCACCATTGGACCCGGCGGGCTGAGTGTGCCCGCCGCCACCCGCCCACTCCCGTTATGCACAGGAGTCATGAAGTACGCTGGATGGGCCTTAATTGGCCTGCCTGCGTAAAATGGCTGCGTGGACCCGATCACGGACGGCGATCGGGTCCTCTCCCGCCCCGCTCCCCCCGCCAGCCAGAAAATTCAGCCCTATGTCTAGGCAGTGTGCCCTTTCACACTGTAATCACACGCTAGTTTCACCTCCCCCTAACCCCCGCAATCCCACAAATTGTTGAATTACTAGTCTCTTATATGAGTCTCTAACTGTTTAAAGGGAAATATGTGATGGGTGGAAAAGTGTCGAGGGTGTTTAGTAATTTGGTAAGTTCTCTACCAGCCAATCAACAGTAGCAATTTGGATGCAAGAAAACTTGCATTGAATTAATCTAGACCAAGTGAGATACCTGAAGTGTGTGTAGATATGCAATTTGTAAATTATAGGTAGATTGATTCATACAGATAGGTCTTGCAATGTATTCTAAAAAGTTACAGCACCTACATGTCTTCTACTGGAAAAAATGCTTATTTGATTCCCTGAGTAAAGAGCCACTTCCCTTTGGGAGATATGCAGAGATTTATTAATTTAATTGTGATGTGTTGGGATGGTGGGGGCAGGGAGCACACACTCATTTATTTGTCCACCTGCGGTGGATGAGGAAAACGCTGTGGCAGTAATTTTCACCATCAATCCCCATGCATTAATACAGCACCTGTTGTGGAACCTACTCGATTCCAATGGGATGAAAATCAGGCTGGTTCTACAACAGACTGTCAGACAGTGACAGCAAAAATGATGCCCCATTTATTTATGCTCATGGAACCATTGTCTTGCGGAAATTCTTTAAAAAACTTCCTTCTATACCCTTTGTTGTGGGGTTGTGTATCCCTGCTGTGTTCTCAAACTCCCAAGGGAGCATACACCTTGCAAACACAAAAGCTGACTCACCACAGGAGAGCAGCTAGTATATGTTGAGATATATGGTGCATTGTTTGTTTTCAAAGGTCTCGTTCTTTTCATGACTTCAGCACCGAAATACTGGAGGAAGGGACTGCATTCTGTACGTGTGTACTATATTCCATAATTAGATATACTTGTGCTTTTGTATAAATGAGCAGTAATGTTGTTTGGGATTAGTTGTCGTCAACAACCACAGCAACTTGAATTGATATAGGTTCTTTAATGTTCCATGGCACTTTAAAGGACTTATCAAGATTTGACACTGAACCACATGGGGAGCTAGTGGAAAACATGAACAAAATCTAGGTCAAAGAGGTGGGTTTTAAGGAGCACCTTAATGAAGGGGAAAGAGTAGGAAAGATTCAGAGAAGGAATTCCAGAGGTTAGGGCCCAGGCAGCTGAAGGCACAGTCACCAATGGTGGAGCGATGAAAATCTGAGATGCACAAGAGGCTAGAATTGGAGGAGCAAGAAGATCTTGCAGGGTTGTAGGGCTGGAAGGGTTTACAGAGATAGGGACAGGTGAGGCCACCAAGGGATCAAAAAAAAGGGTAGGAGTTCTAAAATTGAAGTATTGCTGGACTCGGATCCAACATGGGCCAGCGAGCACAGGCATGATGGATGAACAGGATCTGGTGTGTTAGTATGCAGGCAGCAGATCTTTGAATGAGCTTGTTTAGAGAGAGCATAAGGTGAGAGGCCAGCCAGTAGAGCATTGGAATAGTCAAATCTAAAGGTAATAAAGGCAGGAATGAAGGTTTCAGCAGCAGATGAGCTGAGACAGGGACAGAGTCGGTCCATGTTACTTGGGTGGGATTTGGTGGTCTTTGGTAGTGATTGACAGTGCACAGGGAGAAGGATAGAGTTGGTGACTAGGGAACAAGGTTTGTGGCAGGAACTGAAGAAAGTAGCTGTGATTTTCCCAATATAATTAGAAAAAATTCCTACTCTGCCAACGCTAGGTCTTGGACAAGCAGTATGACAAATCTGAAGCAGTCCAAAGATGGAGAAAGTTTTTTTATTCATTCCTGGGATGTGAGCATTGCCACCATTCATTACCCATCTCTAATTGCCCTGTTGTAGTGAGCTGCCCTCTGGAACTGCTGGAGTTCAAGAAGGCGGCTCAATATCACCTTCGCAAGGGTAATTCGGGATGGGCAATAAACATCCCATGAATGAATAATAAAAAGGTATAGAAATTACTTACATTTTTTCATATTATGTATTAAAATCCAGTTTTGATACTCTAGCTCTTTAGGAATTTGAATAAAGATTAAAACTGAGTAGTATTTTAGTAAACTTGTTAAATGCTTTGCAAAACTACTCCATCAAAGTTGTCGTGATATAATTGCTTTTTTACACTTTTAATAATTAAATCTGCATTTTTTAACTGGAGAATGTCAATGCATTATTGGGCTTGACTAATTTGGTAGTGTGTGGAGATGCAATCATGCTAATCCTTCCTCTGTCTGATAGGTGGAAAGCTCATTGAACGTTTATTATGTTGAGAAAATTCAAGCAATTGGGATAAAATCTATGTAAGAAATGAACAGTGGAATGGTTTAGATAACTAACACAGTATGATGAGTTGAAAGCTTTGAAAATTCTGGGTAGGTGGACAGCATCAAAAGTTTTTCTACAATTTGTAGCACCTTTTTGATGTTCACTCAAGGCGTCTGAGAGCAATAATATTATGACTGCAAATAGAGAAGACCTCTGTTTAACTGCATAAATGCAGCAAAGGATTTTCAGCGTTAACCCTGCTATAATGGCCTGAGACAAGTGGTGAGATCACAATTTGGATGAGCGTGATTATTTGCTAACTACAATACATAAATGGAACGGGTTCTTAACACCATGTGCACTCTGGCATTATCGCATTACTGGGATCCTTTGTTGCTTCCCAGACAGGAATATAAAAGCAATCTATCCCATAGTGAAACTGGCTCCAGAAGCATTTCCCTGATAAGGGGAACCCCTGCCCTTCATGAGTGCCTGGTCCAGTGGGCTTAGCTGTATGGCTAATCCTCAGAAAATGGTTTGATTATTGCTGACCAGAAATAGCAAAATGGTATTTTTTCTTGCTATCAAACTATATTAATTCCTTAGGTAGGTTACAGCACAATTTCTCAAATGACATGTAGATGATACAATGTTTGTATTTTAATAATGTTGTGCTGGCAACCTTTTTACAGGGGGACAGGAGAGAAACTGAAAATTATAATTTTAAATGTACCACTAATTCTGTCACTATTATAACGCCAGAACATTTGCCAACGCAGTACAGCCACTATATGTTTCCTTAACAATGCAGATTTCAGGTTAGTTTTATACATTAAAAGTCACCTCTACTTTTTTTCTGGGTTAGATAACTTCAGTGAAAGATGATCAAATTGAAACAAAGTGAAAACAGGAATGATGCTATTATGCCAAGTATTTTCATACAAATCCAGGCAATTTTAACATGTAAATTCTGTTTCTTTGTAGATTTCTTACATTGATTTACCAGGACCTACAGGACGGAGGGTGGAACGCCGTTTGGCCATTAACTATATGCAGGATATGGTGATTTGCTGGTGGAAGACAGCTAATGGAGACGCTTGGCCTTGGTCTCCAATATCCAGCGAAAGTGACCGAGCTAATGTGGTGTTGTTAAGCTGCACAAATGGCAGACTTGAGGTAAAATATTTCATAAACTACGATTACAGTGAAATTAACAAATTTATGTTACATGATGTGTTTTCCCTTTTTATCC
This sequence comes from Cetorhinus maximus, assembly GCF_964194155.1. Classification (NCBI taxonomy): domain Eukaryota; kingdom Metazoa; phylum Chordata; class Chondrichthyes; order Lamniformes; family Cetorhinidae; genus Cetorhinus; species Cetorhinus maximus. Next base: position 14,191,465 of record NC_135892.1, read on the forward strand.
CAGGTCTATAGTACTATTTTTAAAATTTCTTATGGAGGGTATTTTGATAAGTTTTTCTTTATTCTATCTGCTACTCTAGTTGCCTGACAGAAGCCCCAATAACTGAGGATCAGGTGCACATTCCGTTTCCAGACTGCCGCAATGCCCATAAGACCAGCTTTTTTGGGACCCTGAAACTAACCAGGGATGATCCAGTTGATATGGGCATCATCGGGAAGTGAACCAGGGGTGATCTATCCAATTGATATGGGCATCATTGGGAAGTGCACCAGGGGTGGTCTATCCTGTTGATATGGGCATCACTGGGAAGTGAACCAGGGGTGGTCTATACTGTTGATATGGGCATCACTGGGAAGTGAACCAGGGGTGGTCTATCCAGTTGATATGGGCATCATTGGGAAGTGCACCAGGGATGGTCTATCCAGTTGATATGGGCATCATTGGGAAGTGCACCAGGGATGGTCTATCCAGTTGATATGGGCATCATTGGGAAGTGAACCAGACAAATACGATTCTGCTTCCATTCCTAACTCATGGCTTTACAGTTATTTAGATCTGTTTTATATTATACTTGGAGCCAATTGTAGGTAAAACTTTGTTCATAATCCAGATGTAACATAAAATTTTATTACAAGATTTTTTTTTAACTATATGAAATGGATTTTCTGTTCATGTCTAATTAAGCTGATGATTGTGATTATGTGTGCCACAGTGTGAAATCAAAACAGCTACTTTGGTTAACACACCCTGAAATAAATCAATTCTCAATTTTTCTTCAGAGGGCCAAAGATTTCAATCATAGCCATCTGACTTATATGTTTTCTTTGTTGCATTTTCAATCTACAAGTTAAGCCAATTTTCTACTCCGAATGTACCGTTTGAACCTATTATTTGCTCTGGTATGTGATTTTCATGGACCTTCTTGCAGTGCCTGTGCAAAGGATGTGTAAAATTGAAACTCATAAACATTGCACTTTGAGGTACTTTACTTGATTGTAAGTTTAAAAAAAAACATTAATGGGAATTGCTCAATTGCAGGAAGATAATCAATCACTGTGCTTTCTTTGAATGAATGTGATTCAGAACCTGTGACAACTCATAGCTCTTCTCCTAATATAGGCTAGATATATTTTAAATGGTTTTGCTCTGGTCTTTATTGAAGGTGCACACTTTCATCACACCTTCAGCCAGCACTTTCCTTGCTATATGCATTTTGTTTTACCCCAGTTGTTTTCATCCTTATCTTCTCAATAATGGCCATTGATTCCTTTCCTATTGCCTTGTTTTAAGAGTAAGAGAGATGGAATTATACTTATCTGCAAATTGCAAGTCCAGGCTTATAGGTAAATAGATTAATCAATACCTGTTTTCTCAGGGCTTTTATGTAGTTATTTTTACATTTTAAATCACTTCTTAATAAATGGTTCCATGACAAAAATTGGCTTGAAAAAGCTGAAATTACAATGACTGTATAGTCTTTTCAGATTCTGCTGTTTCTCGAACTGCCAAAGATTAAGTCCTGCTTAGGGATTGTTAATAGCTAATGTTTTTTTGTAGAAAGTTAATTAGTAAAAAGGTCAAAGGATCTAAGAGGGCCAATATCTGTATAATGGTGTAGATTTTCAGGTCTGTATCTGGGCACAGCAGGATCTGGTACTGCCTGATTTGTAAAAAGTGTTGTCCCCACAGGAACCTCTCACGTTAGCCTAATTTTAATACTTTCAATAAAATTTTGACTTTTAAGGGCTGCTGACAGAAGATGAAGGGAGCATCTAAAGGGATGCAACTATGTAATAGTAAGTGGCCACGTGAGGCAAATATTGTTTGTTTTCAAAAGGCTATGCATAATTTCAAAGCAGATTTGAGTCTTTTTGAAGGCCTTTTGTGATTGCCAATATACAGTGACCAGTACAATAAATGTAACATGAATCAGAATCTTGGGCTAGTGGTAATGAAGGACAGAACTCAAACTTTGTTTTGTCTTCCATTGCTCGCCACCTCTCCTCCCTGCCCGGTCCTCTTTCTTCTTTCCCTCCCCCTTAGCTCCTCTCCAACCACCTTTCACATTCCTCTTTCCTCTCCCTTTCTTCCTGTTCCCCACATCCCTTGCTACCATTTCCCTCTCACCACCACCCATCCACCTTGCCGACATGGACCCAGTTGTCTTACCACTTTCTAACCTGCTTTACATGAATATTGGACTGCGATACCACAACAGATCCACTAGTGTTCAATTCAAAGTTTAAATCACCCTACCACGTGCATAGCTGAATACATGGGAATGATTCTAACCCTGCTTGCCTGATGGGAAACACTGCAGTGCACTTCCCACTCAGTTTGTGTAATGTTCCCACTGGCCGCTGTTTTAATCAGACTTTTTTTTTAGCTGTTTGAGGCACTGGCTGGGGGCAGACAGTGATATCATGAATACAGGAAAAATTGGGTCCCGGGGTGCAACAGAACCCCAGTGCCATTTTAACACAAAATTATTGCCCAACACCACCCTGCCAGTAATATCTAGCGGGACTGGTCTTTTCAGAACCACAGAAGCAATATTTAAAGGGGCACTGGCCTACAGGTAAGTGGATCGCAGGACCTGTGCTATTGTGCTGTTGGAGGAGGATTTCTAGCTTCCAAAACATTTCTTTACGTGACCTTTTTGCTTTGCTGTCCCCTCAGTGAGTGCTGCCCACTTATCACGGGCACTATTATTGCCAGCTCAGTTTTGATGGAGAAAGAATTGTCTTGTTAGATGCAGTAACCTCAGCACAAATGGCTGCTGCACATAGTAGAGGACAGGGGTGAGAGGGTGAGGTGTGATGCTTGGTAGAGGCTTTCCCTAGCACTGAGCATTACAATGCATTCATGGATGTATCTGAAGAGCCATGCACCTAGAGGCTGTGTTTCTCCAGGCAAGATGTTACAGACCTTCACGGCCTGCTGGGGTCGAAAAATTGGCCTGCTTAGTCCCATGAAGATCCATGACAGAAACTGGGAGTCGAGGATGCGGCGGACCTGCAAGGGACCAACCCTGAGTGGGAGAGTATAAATTGGGCCCAAGGCTCAAGGCTTACATTTACCTGGGAATCAGAGAGGCGGTGGACCTGTGAGGAACCAGCCCAAAGCACGATAATATAAATTGGGGCTGAGGCTCGAAGCCTACACCTACCGAGGAATTGGAGAGGCACACCTGTCAGCTGCTCAGAACCAGCCCACACAGACTTTGAAAGAAGAGTGGAAAAAAAAGTGACATCAAAGCAAAGAAGCAATTTGATTGGTTGGAGAAGAAGTTAGCTGTTTGGTGAGTATCTAGTGGGTATCTAGTAAGTGGTTAAGGCCTATTCTATTCCTATGGTTTAAAATAGTATAGGAACTGTATTTTTGGTCAGTAAGGGGTGCACAGTCAGGAGACTACGCCTGATTGAGACATAGACAGAGTGAGTAGTAAATTAGGTTCATGTGGGAATTCTGTGTACGGGGGAAATGTTGCTTTAAGTAAGGCATATTGCAACTAGTAAAGTATGTTAATTATTCAGATTTACCGGTACTACTAAGGTTTATTAATAGTTCTAAGGTTTTTAAGTTAGGGCCAAGTGAAATAAGGCTAACATAAACAAACCAAAGTAAAATAAAGTTAATGTAAGTGAAGTAAAGACATGGCAGGGCAGCTCAATCGCATGGAATGCGCAGCCTGTAGTATGTGGAAGTTCGTGGCTGATACCCATGTCCTAGACAATCACATGTGCAGGAAGTGTTACCAACTGCAGAAACTTGCGCTCTGGGTTTCGAAGCCGTGCCTGGAGTTATTGTGGCGCATCCGCAAGGCTGAGAGCTACTTGGATACAGAGAGGTAGTCACACTGCAGGTTCAGAGCATGGAGCCAGAAATGGAATGGGAAAACCACAGGCAGTCCAAGAGAACCAGGCAGGTAGTGCAGCTGCCCCTGAGGTCACGCGGTCCTGAAAACAGATTTCAGGGAGCTAGGAAGGATATTGAAAAGCAGGACCTCTAAAGCAATAATCTCAGGATTGCTTCCAGTCTCACATTCTAGTGAACATAGAAACAAGAGAATTGAGAGATTGAACATATGGCTGGAGAACTGGTGTGGGAGGGAGGGCATCTGGTTTCTGAGGTATTGGGACCGGTTCTGGGGCAGGTGGGACCTGTACAAGATAGACGGGCTGCATTTTAGCAGGGCCAAGACTAACATCCCTGCAGGGAGATTCATTAGCGCTGTTGGGGAGGGTTTAACCTAGATTGGCAGAGGGATGGGAACCTGAGGGGGAGCTCAGATTGAATGGAAGCAAAACTGATAAAGGGAAGTAAAAAAGCAGAAAGCAAAAATAAAAGGCAGACGAAACATAGGCAAGCATCAAATAGGGTCAGAATAGAGAATAATGTTAAAAAAGTAGAGTTAAAGGTACTCTATCTGAATGCACGTAGTATTCGTAAAGATGATGATTTGGATGCACAAATTGAGACAAATGGGTATGATTTAATTGCCATTACGGAGACATGGCTACAGGCTGACCAGGATTGGGAATTCAATATCCAAGGATATTCGGCATTTAGGAGGTATAGGCAAAAAGGAAAAGGAGGTAGAGTAGCACTCTTAATAAGGGACAAATCAATACATTGGTAAGATAAGATCTTAGATGTAGAATCAGTTTGGATGGAGCTCAGAAGCAGCAAGGGGCAGCAAACATGTTGGGAGTTGTTTATAGGCCACCAGACTGTAGTGGTAATGTTGGGTATGGTATAGAGGAAATTAAAGTTGCATGTAACATGGGTAATACAGTAATAATGGGCGACTTCAATTTACACATAGACTGGGTTAACAAATCAGCACTAATGCTGTGGAAAATGAATTCCTGGAGTGTGTATGAGATGGGTTTCTGGAGCAATACATTGAGGAACCAAGTAGGGATCGGGCTATTTTGGATTTAGTGTTGTGTAATTAGAAAGGACTACTTAATAACCTAGCTGTAAAGGAGCCTTTGGGAAATAGTGACCATAATATGATAGAATTTTGCAATAAGTTTGAATGCGATATAGTTCATTCTGAAACTATGATCTTAAATCTGAAAAAAAGAAATTATGAAGGTATGAGGGGCAAGTTGGCTGTGCTGGATTGGGAAAATACACTAAAAGATTTGACGGTAGACAGGCAATGGCTAGTATTTAAAGATATATTATACATGGTCTACAATAGTTTTACATTCCTTTAAGGCACGAACACCCAAAAGGAAAGGTAAATCAACTGTGGTTAATGAAAGAAGTGAAAGATTGCATTAGATCAAAGGAAGTGGCCTATAAGATTGCCAGAAAAAGTGGTAAACCTGAGGATTGAGAGCAATTTAGAACCCAGCAAAGGAGGGCCAAGAAACTGATTAAGAAAGGGAAAAGAGAATATGAATGCAAACTAGCGAGGAACATAAAGGCAGACTGTAAAAGCTTCTTTAGGTATGTGAAAAGGAAAAGATTAGCAAGGACAAATGTGGGCCCATTACAGGTGGCAACAGGAGAATTTATAGTGGAGGACAGGGAATTGGTGGAGAAATTTAACAATTACTTTGTGTCTGTCTTCACGGGAGAAGATACAGAAAATCTCCCAGATATACTGGGCAACCAAGGGATTTGTGGAACTTAGGAACTAAAAGAAATTAGTATTAGTAAAGAGGTAGTACTTGAAAAGTTAACTGGACTGAAGGTTGATAAATCACTGGACCAGATGAGCTTCATCCCAGAATGTCGAAAGAGGTAGCTAGAGAGATAGTGGATGCATTGGTGGTTATCATTCAAAATTTTATAGATTCTGGAAAGGTCCCTGCAGACTGGAAAGTAGCAAATGTAACCCCACTATTTAAGAAGGGAAGAAGAGGGAGAATGGAGAATTACAGAGATAAAAACAAAAAACTGCAAATGCTGGAAATCCAAAACAAAAACAGAAATACCTGGAAAAACTCAGCATGTCTGACAGCATCGGCGGAGAAGAACAAAGTTGACGTTTCGAGTCCTCAAGACCCTTCAACAGAACTAAGTAGAAATAGGAAAGGGGTGAAATATTTCATCCCTTTCCTATTTCTACTTAGTTCTGTTGAAGGGTCATGAGGACTTGAAACATCAACTTTGTTCTTCTCCGCCGATGCTGCCAGACCTGCTGAGTTTTTCCAGGCATTTCTGTTTTTGTTATGGAGAATTACAGATTTGTTAGTCTGACGTCAGTAGTAGGGAAATGTTAGAATCCATTATAAAGGATGTGATAGCTGGTCATTTAAAAATGAATAGTAAAATTGGGTGGTCAGCATGGATTTATGAAGGGAAAATCATGTTTGATGAACTTTTTGGAATTTTTTAAAGATGTTACTTGTAGCATGGATAAAGGAGAACCAGAGGATGTGGTGTATTTGGACTTTCAGAGGCTTTTGATAAGGTCCCACACAGGAGGTTAGTGAATAAAATTAGAGCGCATGGGATTGGGGAAAATGTACTTGTGTGGATTGAGAATTGGTTAACAGACAGAAAACAGAGAGCAAGAATAAATAGACCATTCTCAGGATGGCAGGCTGTTACTAGTGTAGTACTGCAAGGATCAGTGCTAGGTCCACAAAATGATTTCGATATGGGGACCAAATGTAATATTTCCAAATTTGCTGATGACACCAAACTGGGTGGAATGTAAGTTGTGAGGAGGTTGCAAGGAGGTTTCAAGAGGATTTGGACAGACTAAGTGAATGGGCTAGAACATGGCAGGTGGAATAATAATGTGAATAAGTCTGAAGTTATTCACTTTGGCGGGAAAAAAAGGCAAAATATTTCTCAAATGGTGAGAGATTGGGAAGTGTGGGTGGCCAAAGGGACCTGGGTGTCCTTATGCATGAGTCACTAGCATGCAGGTGCAGCAAGCAATTAGGAAGGCAAATGGTACGTTGGCCTTCATCACAAGGAGATTTGAGTACAGGAGTAAAGATGTCTTGCTGCAGTTATATAGAGCCTTCTTGAGACCTCACCTGGAGTATTGTGTATAGCTTTGGTCTCCTTAACCAAGGAAGGGTATACTTGCTACAGAGGGAGCGCAGCGGAGGTCACCAGACTAATCTCTGGGATGGTGGGATTGTCATACGAGGAGAGATTGAGGAGACTGGGCCTGTATTCTCTAGAGTTTTGAAGAATGAGAGGTGACCTCATTGAAACTTTAAAAATTCTTACAGGGCGTGACAGGGTGGATGCAGATAAGATGTTTCCCCTGGCTGGTGAGTCTAAAACCAGGGGACACAATCTCAGGATAAGGGATAGGCCATTTAAGAATGAGATGAGGAGGAATTTCTTCACTCAGAGGGTTTTGAATTTTTGAAATTCTCTACTCCAGAGAGCTGAGGAAGCTCAATCTTTGAGCATGTTCAAGACAGAAATCGATAGATTTCTGGATACTAATGACATCAAGGGATATGGAGTTAGTGCAGGAATGTGGCATTGAGATAGATGATCAGCTGTGATCTAATTGAATGGTGGAGCAGGCTCGACGGGCTAAATGCCTACTCATGTTCCTATTTCCTAAGCTTGCAACCCGAGAAGACATTATCCTCGAATCAAGGGCCAGCTGATTATGATGGCCTCCTGAACCAGGACCTGCTGCCTGCTGCACCAAGGGTGCCAAACTTTGCCAGTGACTCTCAAAGTCACCACAGCTCTTAACTTCTTTGCCACTCACTTTGCCCAGTCTGCTACAGAGGACATCATCTGAATTTCCCAGTCTGTAGTACATAACTATATTAACTAGGATACCAATGACCTGTTTGCCAGGTCAGATCGGTGCATCAAATTCCTCATTGACCACATCAGTCATTAGGAGAGTCTGGGGATTTGCGAGAGTGGCTGTCTTCCCTTGCATCCAGGTGATATGTTTTAGTTTTTTAAAAAATGATGCTGCTTTGAATGGGAGGAGGTTGTGTGATGTGAAAGAATAGTGGGATTTGGAGGTTTGGCTTCAAAAGATGTTTAAAAGCAGCACCTCAAGAGGTTAAGGCCGTTAAAGAAGAATATGGGGTTTTATGGCTGGAAGTATAGAATATAAGAATTGAGATGTAATGTTGAATCAATACAGAACCTTAGTTAGACCACAGCCAGAGTAGTGTGTGCAGTTTTGGACTCTGCACAATAGGAAAGATGTTGAGGCAATTGAGTGGGTACAGGGCAGATTCATTCAGAGTCATATGGACTTGAAATGTTAACTCTGTTTCTCTCTCCACAGATGCCATCAGACCTGCTGAATTTTTCCAGCATTTTCTGTTTTTATTTTAGATTTCCAGCATCTGCAGTATTTTGCTTTTAACTTCATTCAGATACTGTCTTGTTTGAGCAAATATAAATACAAAGAAAGATGAAAATGTTGGGCTATTTTCATTGGAAAATAGGAGAGTATGCAATGATTTGGCAGAGATGTTTAACATTATGAAGGTATGAAATAGACTATTTCTGATAACTGAGATTTCTAGAATGAAGGGACATAGCTGTAAGATCCATTATAAGAGATATAGGACAGAGTGTAAAAGGTTGTGAAGCTGTGGAATGTACTACTAGCGACCAATGGTGTACCTTTATCTTCAGTGGGGGTGTGGGGATGGTGGGTAACATGAGCAGTAGCAGACCAGCTACTCGATATACACCTTAATGGACAGGATTGTCTGATGGGTGCATCATGGATCCCCTACTACCCATTTTAAGCTGCCTGCAAAAGATAACTAGCTAAATTGATCTCGCAGAGGACAGACATGGACGTGACAGGCTGAATGGCCTCCTGTTCTGTATCATTCTATGATTCTAAGATTCTTCTATGATACTAAGATGAAAGGTTTACCCCATTTTAACATTTAAGAATAGATTAAGTAGATGGGTGAAGGAAAGGGAGAATAAAGCGATGTGAGAATAGCAGGGGAGGGGACAGGGATTAGGACCAGGTGTGGAAGATAAGCTCCAACTAAGACTGTTTCTGTGCTGTAATTTCTATATGGTCCCAGATGGTGTGGAGGTGAGTCATTCTTTCAGCAGCATTCATGTTTCTGGCACTCAATGGCTCTTTGTGGGGATGTAGAATTAGTGCTAACCATTAGTGCCACTGCCCTCCAGACAGCGCAAATGACTCCCTGCCTACCAAATGACTCCCTGCCTACCAGAGCCATTTTCTTCTTGTCATTATCTCTGCCAGCATTATCTCCATCAGAACTTCTGAGAATCTTTCGACTTTGGTGGTTGCAGACCTCACCTCTCCCATTCTTCCTCCTCTCCCCACCACCCCCCACCCCCAGCTCTCCTCCAATGAAATTCCTCTTTCTGTTATTGCTTTTCAATTCCCAGCTCCAGCTCCCATGCTTGCACCTGTCTGGCCAAGCAGCTACTTCAACCATTCAACTGCTGCTGCAAACCTGGTTTCTTCCTCTGCCAGCAGTGGAGACCCAGTCACGAGCAGGATTCTCACTGAAACCTCCCCTCGCATATTACATTACACCCTTCTTGAAAACATGAGTTGGGTGCCAGCAGGATCAGTGGCCTGTTGTAAGTTCTGCCCATGACTTTTCTGCTGATATCAGGAAAATCCAGCCATTTGTATCTGAACATTTTAAAATATTTTGAATTATTTTAGCAACACAAGTGCTGTAGAGTATTTTCCTGTGAGTTGTCGTCTGATGTCTGAATGTATAAGTAAGAACAATATAGCAACTGCTCAGTGTCATATTAACTATTCACCTTATTTAATTTGTGTAATGTTTCTCTTCCTTTTCAGATTTTAAGCTTCATACGCACAGAAGGTGATCCACTTGATGCTGGTTTCAGTATTAATCAGCCCTATCAGGTCCATACAGTAGAATGCTTTATTGGTCCAGACAAAGAGCCAATGGCAGATAGCTGCATCTATGAGTGTGCTCGGAATAAATTGCAACGTGTCGCAGTCGTTAGCATCCCATTGAGGTCCAAAGCCACATGCTGCAGCAGAAATATTATAGAAGACAAGCTTGCATTAGGTTGTGAGGATTCTTCACTGATTTTATATGATGCTCACCGCAAAGTAACTTTACTAGCTCAAGCTGATCTGATCCCTTCTTTGATAGCATGGCATCCTGATGGTGCATTAATTATGGTGAGCAGTTGTCAAGGTGAAGTTCAGTGTTACGACATGGCACTGTCGCCAATGAAGATGCAATTGTTAGAGGAGGACATAAAACCTGTGAGCAAGCTTCAACTCAACCAACATTTTGCTATAACAAGCAGGTTGGTTCAAATTCAGTGGACAGTTCCCCCGGTAATTCCTCCGAGCAACAACAGCCTCGATGTGCATGATCTCATGTTTCTGAGATTTGATAAAGGACCTGTTGGAGTATTTTGTTTGAAACTAGGTGAGTTCTCTGTCACTTGTCAGTACATTTATTCTCTCCTTTGTAATCTTCTATAAAAAAAATGTAAATAGTTTAAGTTCTTCAGTTTATAATTTTTTTGATTATAAGTCCATACCATATCATCAATTAATTAGCATGTCCAACTTTATGTTGTGAAATATACTTGCACACAATAGGCTGGGTTTCACTGTCAGTAGCCAAGCAACGACGCTCACTGCTGACCTTGTAGAAAGCTGCCCACAAAAATCTAGCAATGTCTGGTGTGGATATCCTCTTTCCTGCTATAAGTTTGAATCAGGCACCAAGTCAAGGGGGACCTCCAGACATCAGCAGCAGTGTTATCAGCCAGCAGGATAAGCAGCTAATCAAATTGTTTTTAAAAATTATTTTGTGGGATCTGGGTGTCACTGGCTAGGCCAGCATTAATTGTCCATCCCTAATTGCCCTTGAGAAGGTGGTGGTAAGCCACCCCCTTGAACCGCTGCAGTCCATGTGGTGTCGGTACACCCACAGTGCTGTTAGGGAGGGAGTTCCAGGATTTTAATCCAGCAACAGTGAAGGAATGGCGATATATTTCCAAGTCAGGGTGATGAGTGGCTTGGAAAGGAACTTCCAGGCGGCGGTGTTCCCATGCATCTTGTCCTTCTGTGTCGTAGAGGTCACGGGTTTGGAAGATGCTGTCAAAGTGGCCTTGGTGAGTTGCTGCAGAGCATCTTGTAGATTCTGCTGCCACTATGCACCAGTGGTGGAGGGACTGCATGTTGAAGGTAGTGGATCGGGTGCCAATCAAGTAGGATGGTCCCAAACTTCTTGAGTGTTGTGTGAGCTGCACTCATCCAGGCAAGTGGAGAGTATTCCATCACATCCCTCACTTGTGCCTTGTAGATGGTGGATAGGCTTTGGGGAGTCAGAAGGTGAGCTACTAACCGCAGAATTCCCAGCCTCTGACCTGTTCTTGTAACCACAGTATTTATATGGCTGGTCCAGTTTAGGTTCTGGTCAATGGTGACCCCCCCCAGAATGTTGATAGTGGGGAATACAACAATAGTAATGCCATTGAATGTCAACGGGAGATGGTTAGATTCTCTCTTGTTGGAAATGGTCATTGCTTGGCACCTGTGTGGTGCAAATGTTACTTGCTGTTATCACCCCAAGCTTGAATGTTGTCCTGAATTTGTTGCATATGGGTACAGACTGCTTCAGTATCTGAGGAGTCTCGAATGGTGCTGAACATTGTGTAATCATCAGCAAATGTCCTCACTTATAACATTATAATGAAGCAGCTGAAGATTGTTGGGCCTAGGACACTAACTGGAGGAACTCCTACAGTGATGTCCTCGGACTGAAATGATTGACCTCCAACAACCAGCACTATCTTCCTTTATGACAGGAATGACTCTGATCAGTGGAGGAGTTTCCCCCCTGATTCCCATTGGCTCCAGTTTTGCTAAGGCTCCATGATGCCACACTTGGTCAAATGCTGCCTTGATGTCAAGGGCAGTCACTCTCACCTCACCTCTTGAGTTCAGCTCTTTTGTCCATGTTTGGACCAAGGATGTAATGAGATCAGGAGCCGAGTGGCCCTGGCAGAACCCAAACTGAGGTCAATGAATAGGTTATTGCTGAATATGTGTCACTAGGTAGCACTGTCAACAACTCCTTCCATTACTTTGCTGATAACCGAGAGTTACACTGGGGCTGTAATTGGCCAGGCTGGATTTGTCCTGTTTTTTATCGCCGGGTGGATGCCAATGTTGTAGCTGTACTGGAACAGCTTGGCTAGGGACGTGGCAAGTTCTGGAGCACAAGTCTTCAGTACTATTGTTGGAATGTTGTCAGGGCTCATAGCCTTGGCAGTGTCCAGTGCCTTCAGCTGTTTCTTGATATCACGTGGAGTGAATCGAATTGGCTGAAGACTGGCATCTGTGATGCTGGGGACCTCGGGAGGAGGCCGAGATGGATTATCCACTCGGCATGTCTGGCTGAAGGTGGTGATCAAATTTAAGTATTCTCACAGACAGCAAACCAGAAAGCTGAATTCCTTCGCTTTTCATTTACATTTTCAGATAGCAAAATAAATACTTATGATTGGTTTATGATAGAAGCTAAAATGTATTATAAACAAAAAATAAAATTAAAAACTCTTTATTTTTAATGGAGAGATTTGACATGCCACAAATATAAATTAGCTTTTCGGGTGTCTAGCAGTAATTCGGAAGTTAGTACACCATTAAAATTGTATTTACACATCATTCAAAAAGCTGCAATTTTTTGGAGAATGATCCAGTGTTCTACTTAACCACGATGTTAGAATTTTTTCCCCAATTGTTTAAAAAAAAGTCTCATTTTTAGTTTCTCTTCAAACAAAGTTTACAGCACAGGAAGATGCCATTTGGTTCATGAAGTCACCTCTTGGCTTGGTTCTTCAGGCAGGAACAATGTCAGCTCTGAGATTGGATAGGTGAATGAGGGATAGTTGAACAAGATGGGCAATGTTATTTGGACTATTTTCTCTGGCGGTGAATAAATATTGATAGAAATATTTAGGGTGAATGGCCTGTTTCTACATTATAATTTCTATGGCTTGCTCACACTGAGAATTTATTACTTGGGGATTTGTACTGCAGACCCCCACAACTTCTTATTGATATGTGGCACCCTAGTCTGGTAGAGCCATGAGACCTGGACCCAAATTTTCACCAAGTCGACCCCTTGCCTTAGTCAAAATGGCATTAGGCTCCAATTCCAGAAGTCCTGCCCCCAAGCCCAGCACCCATCATTTTCGCTGGGGGGGTGGAGGGGGGGGAGAGAAAAGAAGAAGAGTGGGAGGATGGGGGTGGAACATATTTTGCCCATCTGCAGTTCACAGAGACAGCTGCACATTTAAAAGTTCAGCTGCTTTCACTCAGAAGCAATTTTGGTCACCCAGGTTTCTTAAACATGACTCCTGGGCTTTAGACATTTGAGGAAAAGGCCTAAACCTGCCAAAGTTCTTTGGAGGGGTCTGGTACCCCTTTGGGATGGGTCCCGTACCCTTTTGGGATTGTTAAGATTAGACATGAATGTGGGTAAAAACTATATAACGTCTGTGGACTGAGATGAGGAGAAACTTCTTCACTCAGAGGATAGTGAACCTGTGAAATTCTCTACCACAGAACGACATGGAGGCCGAGTCACTGAATACATTTAAGAAGGAAATAGATAGATTTCTGGATTCCAAAAGCGTCAAGGGGTTTGGGGAGAGAGCAAGAGTAGAGCGTTGAGATAGAGGATCAGCTATGATCATATTGGCGGAGCAGACTCGAAGGGCCGAATGACCTACTCCTGCTCCCGTTTTCTGTGTTACTGTTTCTAAGTCATTTAAATCCCCTGCTCTTTAATGTTTTGAAAAAAAAGCCTGTAGTTGAAAAAAATCGGTGCTTGCAATTTCACTAGCTATTTGTTGACATAAGCCTGAGGGCTATCATCAGAGGATCAGCTTGCAATCTAAGCAAGCCATAGAAATTACAATGCAGAAACAGGCCATTAACCCTAAAAAGTTATATCAATATTTATCCATCACTAGAACAAATAGTCCTAATAACATGGCCTATCTTGTTCAAATATCCCTCATCCATTGATTTAAATGGGGTCCCATATCAATAATAAGTTGTGGGGGTCTGCAGCACAAATTCCCACGTAATGAATTCTCAATCTGACTGCTTCCACAACCTATCATTATCACAGTGGGTGGGGATCTGTAAGTTCACAGTTTGATTGACAGCTCCAAGTGGTTATAAAGAGACAGCTGTCTTTGATGTAGGGCTATGAATATAAATGTTTGTTTTGTAAAGGATTAAGTACTTGAAGGGATTTAAATTTATTGAATGGGCTTTTATCAATGAGAGCGTTTTTTAATATAGAGAAGTCTGTAATAGATACTTAGAACTTTATTTCATCTCAGCATGGCTTCTGAGGTCTGCCCATGGTGAATATTGGGTGAGTTGGCATGGAGGGTGTCAGGACAAAGGGTGGTTGGTGTGGGGGCATGGGTTGGTAATGATTGGCACTAAGTTGGCATGGAGGGTGTGTGGGCCATTGGGGGTTGGTGGGGAGCATGAGGTAACATAAGTTGGCATGATTGGGGCATGGGGAGTGTGTGGGAGGTGAAGGGGTGGGAGGGTTGAGGGCTAGAGAGCTGTTTTTGGTTATTATTTTTATTACCATGAGAACAAACTCCCAGAGCACCAAGGCAGGCCTTTTAACCAGCCTGCCTCGGCACCCAGCTGCCCCTGTGGCTGCCTCCACACTGTTTCCAGGTACAGCAGGACCAACTTCAGTTAGCACACACCCCCTACCACGGAGTGAAAATCCAACTGTTCGGGGCACTTTCTCCCAAGTCGGGATATTTGAACCTGTTAGTCAGTTCAATCTGCCACCAATCTGTTTGCTTATTAAGGACTGAATTTTCAGTCTTGAGTTGAGTATGCAGAATCGGGATATTTCCCAACTTGGGAACGAATATTCGGCCCTTAATATGCAAACAGGTTGATGTCAGATTGAATTCATCTACAGACTCAATAGTTGAATCCTCAGCATGTCATGACATAACACCCTTACCTGTGGGTTCAGACCAGCATGGTCTTCTGCAATTCAGATCCCAAAGGACAAAATTGAGCAGGGCTAGGGAGGAAAAAATAATCATCATATCTAAAATCAATCCATATTTGTTGTCCCTCCTGAGTATAATGCTAAAATATTTTTTACAGCTCCAGAATTAATTAAGTAGTTTTATGCACAAGCACCATGACTTCACACAAACATCAAGATGTCACGATATGGATGAATTCCATCAAACTCCAATCGTTTTTGGTGCTGCCAGTATGATTTGATCCTGCGAACTCAAAGTAAGCAAGGAAGTAATTCACTCCAAGTCCAGTTACTGGCCTGTAAATATGCTGCACTGCCGTTTTTCATTACTTCTTTTAAAGTCATTTTGAAAAAGTTAACTTTTTTATCACAGTATTCCACTTCTATCTTGCCAAAGGCTGTTGTGGGCAGCTGTATTGTGTTCTGAAGCACTCCATTAATTACAGTTGCATGTTTGATTCATTTCTCGATGCTGCCCATTAGAAAAATGATAAATCACCTGGTTACCTGTGAGGCATACTGCTTTCTCTAGGCACCCACATAGCTTTTTTGCTTTCCCTAGTGGTTTGACTCATGCCTGCTTCTCAGAAATCTACAGATTTTACTTCATATTGCAAGCACATTTCATTTTATTTTCATTGCCAGCAGGCTGTGAGAGGGGATTTAGAGTTCTAGCTGCTAATTGCCAGCTTGTAATTTTAATTGGACTGCTTCCCTGAGCACTGTTCTTAAATCAATTAGGCAATGAGTTGTCTGTCACTTCATTCTCCTGTGTAGGTCATTTGGAAGCTCACCACCCACAAGAGGTCAATCACCCAGATGGAAGAGTATTGACAGCTACAATTAACATCTCTCACATTTTGTGATTTCTGGTACCCATTTGCCTTAAACATTCCAAAAATGTAATGACAACTTTTTTTCCCTAACAATATTGCATTGTTACAAGTCACAAGACCACAAGCGCCAGTGAGTCCTACTCTTCTGCCATAGTTACAAGGTTAAGCAATGTGCTGATTAATCACTCCTTGTTACTAAGATCAAATGAATTCTCAGCATTAATCGACTCCTAAATAATTAACCCCTTTTGTTCATGACCTAGTTGTTAGGAGACTATGTGACTGACATAATTGCCTGGACCTACAGTATTTAATTCAGCGGTTTACCCCAAATTAGCATCAAACTGCTAATAAATCAAATTTGTCCTGTAAATCGTCTTATCTCAGATGTGCATTTTCTTCCCATGACAGGTGCCATATTGAGAGGACAGCTGGGTCCCACTGAACTCATCTGCCAATATATTCGTTATGAGCAAATCAATGAGGCTATTAATATCTTGTGCGGCATGAACTGGAATACTGTGGGCTCACAGTGCTACATTTGCCTCATTGCCATTGTGGATCACCTCCTTAAACAGAAGCTTACACCAGAAAGAGAATGTGAGATATGCACAGAATATTAAATTCACTCCAGTATTCTCCAGTTGTTTAATTCTGTTCTTCACTTTGTCTTTGCATGCTGTAAGGCTTTAGTCTATGTTGAATGGAGGTCTCTTAATTCTTATAGTGTAGCCTTGAAGCTCCTCCATGCCTATAGGTTCATGTGATGTGAGCTCAACTACAATAATAACAGATTGTATTTATATATTGTTTTTTAATGTAGTAAAACTTTCTAAAGCACTTCACAGGAGTGTTAACAAACTGAAAATTAACAGTCAAAGAAGGAGATATTAGGATAGGTGACCATAAGCTTAGTCAAAAAGAGAGATTTTAAGGAGCGTCTTAAAAGAGGATAGAAAACTGGAAGAGCAGAAAGGCTTAGAGAAGGAATTCCAGAGTTTGGAGTCTAAATGTTGAAGGCACAGCTGCCACTGATGGAGCAAAGGAAGTCAGGAGGTGCACAGGTTCTCTGAGGCTTGTAAGTTCAGAACAGTTTAAAATGATAGGGAGGAATGAGGTCATGGATTTGAACATGTGGATAAGAATTTTAAAATTGAGGTATTGCTGGGCCAGGAGCCAACATAGGTCTTTGCACCTGCAGAGGGGTGGTGTGCTTTTGTTGCTTTATAACAGGCTACTGGAGATGCATTTAGAGATGTGTAACCAGTATGGCCACACCTAGCTCCTGGGAGCAGGGATTGGGGGAGGGGGAAAGAAAGCAAGAGGGAGTTGAGGGGCTCAGCACTTGGGGACCTGGGGTCAGGGGCGGGATGGGCGAAAGAGCAGGAGTTGACAAAAGTCTTCAGATCTGCATTGGACACAGGCATGGACTCCAGCTCTTTCCAACTCCACATTCAGCCAAGTACATTTTACAAAACTTGGAAGTTCAAATACCTGAACCACCAACACAGGCAAAATGGGCATAGGTTTAATGTTTCATGTGAGAGGGGAACCTGCATCAATCCAGCACTCCTTCTGCACTAAGTTGGTGGTTCAGTCTAAATTGTGGGTTCAGGTCCTTCAGCAGCAGGTTTGAAACCACAGCTGTCTAGTCAAAAGTGAGAGTGTTACCATGTGATTTTATTTTGTGTTCTACAAGTTGGGAGAAGTTGATGCTGGGAAATGAAACATTTCCCCATTTCAAATATCAGGTATTTATTACACAGTTTGATACAGAGTGAAGCTTTGTCTCCTTTGTCCTGATGATATATTTTGATCCCAGCCTCAGAAATGCACCAACTCCTGAACCATTTTTTTCATCTCCCAAACGTTGACTTGTGGCAGTTTTAACCCTAGTTTATCATGTCCCACGCCCATTAGTAACTGGGCCAAGACTGCTCCAAAATAATTCTTCATTTCCAAATGTAACTAAACGCTTATCCAAAGACTGCTGTTGTATTTTTGATTTTTAAAAAATTATTTTTCTCCCTTTATTTCTCTCTTTACTTCTCATACTGTAAATTTTTTAGTCGTGGCCCTGCTTATATCAGTGCTTCCTGGGTACCTAGAGCAAAGGGTTTTCCAATTATCCTTTCATTCCTGACTTCTGCTCAGCATTCCACAATAGTTAACATTGTTGCACATGAAAACGTTCTATTGTAATATGTTTTGGAGGGAAGAATAAGGAGGGAAAATAGAAACTAAATGATAAAGCTTTTAAAGACATAAAAAAGCAGAGAAAGGGTTTACATTCATTAATCTTTAAAAGTGGAAGCATAAGTTTTAGTAAATTGGGGCAGAGAGTACAAAAGCAAATACGGAGTGGCAAACTTAAACAAATCATTGGACAGGCCAGAGAATATTCTGTCTGGTTTTAAGCACCCAATTGGATGTCAAGGCCACATAGAGGCTACAGAATATATTTGCACAGGATACCAGGCTTTAAGTATGAGGAGAAACCAGAGAATATTGACAGTTAAGAGGCAATCTAATTGAGATATTCAAAATGCTGAGGGGTTTTGATAAAGGTAACTATGGAAGAATATGTCCACTGTGAGTTGGGGCACTCAGCTGGTTAAAATGTGGCAAAATTAAACTCCTCTTCACCCTAACCCTAAATTGTTGACCCCATTCAAGTTGTGGGACTGGGTAGGATTGACTAACCCTCCCAGATTGGAACCCGGATCTCCTGACTATTGCTGCTCATGGCCCAGGAGATCTCAATTTACATTTGCTGTTTCTGTCACCCTCTGCAATATAGAGTGCCAGACCGACTGGTGTGTCTGAACAATCGGGGGAAGAGTTGAGGAATTGGGTGGAGGAGGGGTAGAATTTGGGGAGAGAAAGAGCCTGAAAAATGGCAGTTGGGCAGTGGCAATGGGAGGGGTAGAATCCATGTCTATCTCTGCTGCAGATCTGAAGACATTTGCCAGCTCTCATTCTTTCCCCCGAACCCTGGGTCCCCAACTGCTGAGCCCCTCAACTCCCTCTTGCTTTCTTTCCCCCTCCCCCAATCCCTGCTCCCAGGAGCTATGTGTGGCCATACTGGTTACACAAATCTAAATGCATCTCCAATAGCCTGTTATTAAGCAACAATAGTGCACCACCCCTCTGTAGGTGCAAGGACCTATGTTGGCTCCTGGTCCAGCAATACCTCAATTTTAAAATTCCTATCCACATGTTCAAATCTATGACCTCGTTCCTCCCTAACATTTTAAACTGTTCTGAACTTACAATCTTCAGCGAACTTGTGCACCCTCCACCTTCCTTTTCTCCACCAGTGGTGGCTGTGCCTTCAACATCTAGGCTCCAAGCTCTGGAATTCCTTCTCTAAACCTTTCTCCTCTTCCAGTTTCCTATCCTCTTCTGAGACACTCCTTAAAAATCCCTCTTTTTGACTAGGCTATGGTCACCTATCCTAATATCTCCTTCTTTGGCTCTGCTAATTTTCAGTTTGTTAACACTCCTGTGAAGTGCTTTAGAAAATTTTACTACATTAAAAGTGGGTGGTGTTGGGGAAGAAGGTGATGCAAAATGGCAGCGGCAGGGGTGGTGGTGGAGAGAGAGAGGGAGAGACTGGGGGTTAGGGAGGGGAATTAATACTTCCTTGGGAAACCAAAAGGCTGACTGAGGAATGGGCTGGATATGTGGATCGATGTTTTCTGCAGAGCCGGGAGCAGCAGCAGCAACTTGGTGAGTGGGAGCATTACCAAAAGAGATGCAGCCAGCTGGGTAAGTGCATCCTGGAGAGCTTACCAACGGGATTGGTGACAGGGGTTTTCCACTGGGAAAAACCAAGACCACATATGACTAGTGAGGCAAACTAGACTATCATTTAAAAGCAAATGGGATCAATTTTTTAAAAGATGGAATATGAAAGGATCCTGGAGTTTAACCTCTCCACTGTCCTCAGATTCCCTTCCCTCTCTATGCCTCGCATTGTTTTCCCCTCTCCGTTTCCCCTTCCAGTTTCTCCGCCCACCATTATCCCTCTTCACCCACTCACCGTGGCACCTGGTTCTCAAATCTTTTCGCACAACAGCTGGATGTAAGGGAGGTTTTTAGGTTTTATTTTTAGTGTTTTTTAAAAAGAGAAAATTAGTGGGAAAATTGAATTCCAATTTTTAAAAAAGTTGCATTTTTATAGCACCTTTCATTACCAACAGATATCTCAAAATGCTTTACAGCCGACGAGGTACTTTTGAAGTGTAGTCACTGTTATAATGGTAACAGACAATTTGCTTAGAGAAAGCTCCCACAAACACTAATATCATAATCACAGATAATCTGTTTTTGTAATGATGATTCAGGGATAAATATTGGCCAGGGATAACTCCCCTGCTCTTCTTTGAAATAATGCAATGCGTTCTTTTATGTACACCTGAGAGTGCTGACACAGCCTCGGTTTAACATCTCATCTGAAAGAAAGCACCTCCGACAGTGCAGCACTCCTTCAGCACTGCACTGAGTGTCAGCCTTGATTTTTTTTTTACTTAAGTCTTGGAGTGGGACTTGAACCCGTAACCTTCTGACTCAGGTGAGAATGCTACTCACTGAAGCACACGGTTTACCAGCCATATAAATACTGTAGCTACAAGAACAGCTCAGAGGCTGGCAATTCTGCAGTGAGTAACTCACTTCCTGACATCCCAAATGTTATGATCCCAGCTGAGGTTACTCCTGGACAAGCTTGATAGATCCTAATTTTTATTTATTTGTTTAGATATGTGGAGAATAGCTACTGAATAGAGGCGTAGGAGTCAGTTTTAATAAAAGGATAAAACATTTATTCAACAAGAAAAGATGAGTTATATTACAATATTCCTTCATCCACAACTATACCTTTACAGATGTATACCGAATTGTAAGGATAACACAAGCTACAAAAACTATCTTATACTCTAATGTTCACAGTAAGTACCCCAGCCCATGTAAACCTATGGCACCCTGTGGTCAGACACACCACACTCTGAAACCAAGTGACAGATGCCACCTCAAACAGATGCTATGGATCTCTCCTCAACTCCCTCCAGACGCTTATCACCCCTGAGCCACCCGGTCTCACTGCACTCTGTCCTTCACATGAGGGTTTCCAATTCCATTCTCCAAGACCTCGCCTTGGAATCTTCTCCTAAACCGACGCTTTCTCTCAGATGCTTTCCGCAAGGGTTCACCTCCAGGGTTTCGAACTCTCCTTCTGATGTTCCTCTTCCCTGGGTCACCACATGCATTCAAGCTGTCTTCCATGCACTCTCTCTCACCAACTCAGTGTTAACAGTACACCACTGCTTCACATGCCCATAGCAAAGAGTTACAGACCTTCAGTTGTCTCTTTGGACCTCCTTGCTTCTTGCAAGCTGTTCTCGCTTTAAATCTTCTTTCTGCAGCTTTTGTCTCTTTTTAAGTCTGAAGCTTGGAGCCTTTCTCTCTGCCCCTTACTCTTAACTTCACTTAAAAGAACCTTTTCTCAGATTCCTATCCTTCCTTTGACTAGAAGGTCTTTGGGCTTTCCCCTCTTCTACTCTCCTGGATTTCTGGGGTTTTTCTTAGCTTGGGACTGCCATCTGCCCTTTCTAGGCTGCTTCACAGTTGTCTTCAAACCAAGTGAATTCCAACAGCTTCCAAATCAAAACTGTTGTTTCTCTTTTTCTGTGTCTCTCTGTGGGAGGGACCTGCCTCTCTGGCCCCCTGTTGCTAGGCAACAGTCCAATCCTTCTACCCTTGTATGTTTACCTTTACTTTATAGGAGTCGTAAAACTCCTCATTAGAAATGCAAGCATCCTTTTAAAGTGAAACTAAAACTCCATTTGACCTTTCTTAACACACAGATACAGAAATACAAATCAAACTTAAACTTTAAAGCTAAAACTCATTCTTAACATCCCTACATACAAATATAACTTACTTAAACTATCTCTATTTCCTAACACCAAAGCCTGTCCATCATCTACAAGGCACAAGTCAGGAGGGTGATGGAATACTCTCCACTTGCCTGGACGAACGCAGCTCCAATAACACTCAAGAAGCTTGACTCTATCCAGGACAAAGCAACCTGCTTGATTGGCACCCCATCCACCACCTTCAACATTCACTCCCTCTACCACCGATTTACAGTGGCAGCAGTGTGTACCATCTACAAGATGTACTGCTGCAACTCACCAAGGCTCCTTCAGCACCACTTTCCAAACCCGTGACCTTTATCACCACCTAGAAGGACAAGCAGCAGATGCAAAGGAACACCATCACCTGCAATTCCCTCTCCAAACTACTCACCATCCTGACTTGGAACTATATCACCATTGCTTCATTGTCGCTGGGTCAAAATCCTGCAAAGGCAGCGCAGCTCACCACCACCTTCTCAAGGGGCAATTAGGGATGGGCAATAAATGCTGGCCTAGCCAGTGACACCCACATCCATGAACAAATAAAAAAAACTGATAGACAACCAGGTAAATTGATGGCAAATTTTGAACAAGAAAACAAGCAAGAGATTTGAAAAAGTTGCAGTTAAACTAAATAATGACCCACAGATATTTACATGGTTTATTGATGTCACTTTCATTAGGCTGATCAGGCTTAACCTAAATAGTTTATTTGAATTAAAAGTAAAATTGAAGAAGCTATAATTGTTGAACCTTTTACCACTGCAATGGTGAGATAGTGAAGATTGTGCTGGAGATTCAGCACAAGGATCAGTTATTTTTTTTTAATTCTTGGGATGTGTCCATCACTGGTTAGGCCACCATTGAGGCATTTAAGGGTCAGCCATGTTGTTGTGGGTCTGGAGTCACATGTAGGCCAGCAGATTTCCTTCCCTAAAGGACCAGATGGGTTTTTAACAACAATCGACAATGGTTTCATGGTAATCATTAGACTTTTAATTCCAGGTTTTCTTTTTTATTGAATTCAAATTCCACTATCTGCCATGGTGGGATTTGAACCCAGACCTCCAGAGCATTGGCCTGGCTGCCTGGATTACCAATCTAGTCACAATACCACAATGTCACTGCCTCCCCTTATCTATTTTAGAGGTAACAATGCCCTTGGTACATGGCCTAACTCAGCCTTTGATTTCTATTTTGTAAATCTTGTAAAAGATGTGTGAAATAAGTCACCAAGGAAGGCAAATATGGGTTAATAAGTTTTTAAGCACAAAATTACTGCTGTGATTTTGATGGTTTTATTGCAAGTTTCTTTTTAAAATAATGCTTTAATTCTGCAGCACATCTTGAAGCAAGTCTTGGAACATTTTATGCCCCTACAAGATCCTTGACTGATACAACTGTGTTAGAATACAGGGATCCGATCAGTTGCTATGCCAGGCGTTTTTTTCACCATCTGCTCAGGTGAATAATAATATCACTATCTGCACTTGGTGATTGTATTTGTTATTTTCATAGATACTGTAGGTTAGAAAGAATAAGTTGAACTACAAGAGACAGACTTCATCTTTTATAATGTGGGTAAAGTTGAAGGTCACTTAACACACCTTAATGTTAAGTGTTAAAATGTTTCAGCCTCAACTGAATCAGCTGGGTTGGAGGTGCAGGGAGCTTATAATGTTATTTAATAACGGTTCCAATTCTATGATGTGTTAAAGCTTATGCATGGGAATTCATTAGTTCCCAATTTAGAAACCCCTGGTCAAACTTGTGAATTATGTTTATTTTTTCCCAGTTTGTTTATGATAACTACAGATTCTCCACTACTGTGCAATCGAGGCTTTTGTGCCAACATTACTTGAGCAAAGCTAGCCTGTAGTGCATGAACTAACTGGCCCTAAATTTCCTCCTGTCAGCCTATTTGAATAATTATTCATAGTTGCTTGTGCAGTTTGACCTCATGAAAGGACAAAGCCTAATGGGGGAAGTGGGAAGACTGGTCAGCAAGCCCAGTTAAAGGGATTTGAACTCTTAAAGGTAAGTGGATGTGTATGTGGGGGGAACTAATATTCCAGCTGTTATTAGCCTGGGTAGTGAAGATGGATAAATGCTAGGTTTTAACAAAATGAAAGGAAGAGTTGAGGCACATGACATTCTTTGGGGAAGTGATGGAGTATTGCAGTGCATGTTTGATGGATGACAACTGGATGTGCAACCATAAAAGTAATGTGCAAGGAGGGCTGCCCTTCTTCAGGACAACCTCTTGAGAGGACAGCACTGCACCGTCCAAGCAGCTGGTGGCAATGAAGCTCAGTGTTAGTGACACTACCCGCAGGTCTTGGCAACAGATGCAGCAGATGGCGGCACACTTAAAGAAACCTGACAAGAAAAGACTGTGCGATATTAACAATTTCAAAAACAGCCCAAGATTTCATAGCATAAAGTGTTGACTGTCAGCATATTCCATTTTTACTGCTCACCCATTGAAAGCATCATGAGCTGAATTTTTTGAGCCCCCCTAAAATGGGGATGGTAGGGGAGGAGGGGCAGCGGTGGGTGAGGCATTGAAAATAACGGTGCTGGGCAGTGTCGATTTCAAGGCATCAATTCCAGTGCCAGCAATAATGACCAGTGCAGGGAAGGGTGGAACAGGAATCCCACTCTCTCTCCAATTCAGCACAATTAAGATAGTTTAAAAGCTCGTTAGGAGCTTAAAAAGTTCAACTGATTTTTAAAAGGCGGACAGGTTACTTGCACCTTCAGAAACAATTTATCTGAAGGCAGGCAGGTACAGAGTGGGGAGCCATTCATGGCTCACCCAGGACATCACCACAGCCCAATAAGAGGGTCCAGGTCAGTGAGGCATGCTGAGTTGCACAGTTGGCAGAGTGGACATGGCATCCAAGCTTTGAATAGGGTCGACAAGCCCCCCCCCGCCCGCCCAGCATCACAGGGGCAGAAGAGCAAAGGACAAGCTTGCTAAAGACAATTAGGTGGTACCTGCCCAGAAGGCAGTCTCCAGCTGGCAATCGGGGCACGACTGTCAGATTTTGGGTCCAATAATGATGAGGGGAAACACCCTTTGTATGAAAGGCGGAGCCCCGTGCATCAGCAGGGCACAGGAGAGGGAAAAGAGGGTGAGAAGACAAAGGAGGCCAAACCCTCAACACAGGATCGACCAACGAAGATGAAGCTACCTGGAGTTGAGAGACCTAGTGCTGCAGGAGACTGCGACTCTCCAGGAAGATGGCCACAGACCATTTGTGTCCTTGTCACCAAGGACCTCAGATCTCATGGTGCTAGTCACCATCCACAACCAGTGGCTATCAAATCACAGTGGCATTGACCATCTTTGCTTCTGGTTTCTTCTGAGGATCAGTTGAAGACTTTTGTGGCATCTCAAAAACAGCTGAAAACCAGTGCAGCTCGTGGTCACTGATGCCGTCTTTGCCAAAGCTAGATAGCGCATTCATTTAATGACAGACATGGGCTCACAGGCATTGCATTTCACCTTCATTGCTTGGTTCCCCTGGGTCCAGGGCATCATTGATTGGACCCATGTGGCCATCAAGGCACCCAGCAACTGGCCAGTGAGATCCCTCAAGAGGAAGGGTTTCCACTCCCTCAATATCCAACTGGCCTGCAACAACAACAAGAGCTTCCTCCATGTGTGCACTGCTACTCCTTCAATCTCTACAGTCCAGGCTGCCTCAGATTTTCACTCCAACCCCCAAAGTGCATGGATGGATCCTAAGGAACAAGGGAAATCCCTTGAAGGTGGCTACTGACACCTCTACGGAAACCCAAGACAAAGACATAGAGGCAATACAACCAATGCCATTGAGGACAACCATTGAGTAGGTCATCGGGTTTCTGAAGATGTGATTCTGGTGCCTGGATCGTTCAAATGGTGCCCTCCAATATCTCCTTAAAGGATCTCAGTCATTGTAGTGATCTGCTGTACCCTCTAGAGAGGTGTGAAATGTTAGGATTCTGAGGCCCAGGTTCATTGAGGGTAGAGTAGGAGGTAAAAGAGGAAGAGGAATTGGAGGTAGAAAGAGATGATGCTGAACAGAGAAGTGCCCCTGCTGCATGATGAGGTGGTGTCCCCCTGCCACACTCTGGGAAGAGGACCTCCCTCTTCTCCCTGATGGATTCCAACATTAGGTCCAAGTTGGCACTGATGAAACTAGGGTCTGCCCTGCCCTGGATGCCAGTCTTCCATTTCCCCACAACATCTTGCTTCCCTCTGGCGGAGTGGAAGGCTTTGGCACAAAACTGCAGATCTCTTAATCCGGACAACCAATATCCTCAATGATAGCTGCCGTGGGTGTCTAAATGGGTTCCACACTCCATCTGACCCACCTCCATTCCTGTCCCCACAACTCTAAGTGGACAGGAAACCTGCCTCCATACCAATTAAGAGCTCACTGCTGTGAAAATCTGAACTTTAGTCAATTTCCCACCAGAAATAGGGTTCTGACCCAAAAACAGACCTAGCTCCTGTTTCCCACCTTGTGGCAGAAATTCATCCCCTATAACAGCACTTCCATTGCATGTTCATACCTCAGTAGGGTACACTTTCAAGATGCAACATTCAGAAAAATCTTGCCATATTCACATCTGCTAAGACCATAATATCGCAAGCCTTTGTAAAATAACATAGCTGCATGATTGTCTAGTGGTAGCTGTGTGATACAGTCACTTGCAGGCACCCAGGTTGGCATACAAGTTGTGTATCTTTATCACTATGCATCTATTCCTTCAACTTCCAGCACCTCCAGGATATTTTCCTGCTTCCATATCAAAAGGGCATCTTGAGAGAACCATTGTGTGCAATGTAATAGTACATAAACTACATTTATTTTAAATGTTAGATTATTCTGTAGTTCACTGTGTTATGAAACTTTAACTTGTGATACATCACTCTCTTGAATGTTGATGAAATTCTGCACAGTTAGCATTTCTAATAATTTTCTCTATTTTGACAGGTTCCAGAGGTTTGAAAAGGCTTTCCTGCTGGCATTAGATATAGGTTCACGAGACCTCTTCATGGTGAGTCATTTCCTGTAAATTTCTGTGTCATCTGCTAGTTCCAGTTCTGGTGCTATTGTCAACATTTGTGCTTTTTAAAGCAGATCAGTGTCAGCCAAGTGACACTTACATATACCCAGCCATTATGGTCAATAGTTCGACTGTGTCCTTTTGACTTGCTGACAATTTCTTACCATGGCCTTGGGCCTGCTTTGTATTTTGCAGATAGCAATTCAGACATTCTGGACTTTTATCTTTTTTTGGGGTAATGCATGTAGATGACACCTTTCAGTCCGACAGACTTAACATTTCTAATCCACTCCCTAAAGAGATACAGCTGCAGCAACCAAAATACAGGGGCGGAGCATGCTTAGGAAACTGAAAGCTCATGTCACTCTTCACAAATTATAAAATCTTCTACAGGTATTTTTCAAACAAGAAAGCTAAAGTACGAACTCAAAGGCTTTGACACTTAACCCTTTTTTTTTGGTCCTCCCATTTAATTAGCTACAGAAGTAAAATTAACCTGCGTAGAAAGCCTTGTGTGAAACCCAGCATGTGCTCCTTGTTTTCAGAGATCTTGCACCACAATGCCACAGTGAGGTTGGATGGACAAAGCTGATAGCACTTTCCTAAGTCTCACAGCGTGTATCTTCTGTGCAGAAGCTTTGATTGTATATAAAAGCATGAAAAGAAAAAGGCCATGTTTGGCAGGGGGGAGGGGAATCTGTGTAAGTGTCTGCTGTTACATGACAAAGACATTCTATAAGCTTTTCTGCAATTCTAGAAAAATGTTACTGTTAATTCTACAATGTTATAAAGTTCTTTTGGGTACCTTGAGGAAATAACTGGTTCAAAAGAGAAAATGGAGCAATCTTTGTCAATTGTTCTGTGGCTGTTTTTAAAACTATCTTTCAACATAGTATAAAGTACTTTTGTCATTGTAACTACCTGCTCTCAAAGCTGACCTGATGGCTTCCCACTTGGAAAGCCAGCTTGCTGTTGGTATTGCAATGCTAACAACACATCACAATTTGAAAGGGTTATTTGCACCTTAATTGCTATTTGTTTTTGCTGATTGATTTATTTTATTGCCACTTTTCTCTCTAGGACTTCTTTTGTATCACCTGCCTTTAAACTAAAAGGACAGGCTGGAGGTATGCTGCTCAGCATCTGCCATGTCACTCTAAACCAAGCCACTAGTAGGCATGAAAGATCCAGCCTGTGTGCTTTGTGTTTTAATTTGACTTCCTTGGCTGTGACAAGGTTGTAAATTTTATTCTAATTGACATGGTAGAAATTAGGAACCTGCTGTGTAGATAACACTAGTTCTGAAGCTGCAGTATAATATATTGCTGCCCTCCCACCTCGTACCGGGAGCATTATGTTATTACAAAAATATATTTTATTTCAGTACCTTCCTACATGACAAAATCAAGACACAAAGATCAGGTTAGGTAGGCAGTAGAAGGAAAGAGGGATAGACAGCACTGGGGACCGGGCAGGTACATGGAATTAGGACAAGTTTGAAAAATAAACACTAATGTAGACATGTTTGCATATAACCTGTCTCTGTGTTGCGAGTTCTATGTAAGTTCTGTGGTGTGGATGAAAGAGTTGACAGTCAGGGCAGAGACCTGACTTGCTGAATCTCATCCATAACACAAGGCCTGGTTGCTTTCAATTAGGACACTTTGCCAAAAAAACATGGAAGCTTTATTACTTCTTACTTCAAATGAAGGCATATTTAATTTTCCATGTTTGCCAGGATTACTCTGTGCCACAAAATTGTCTAAAGAACTGCACTTTACAAGAGGGGCTGTTACCAGGTTATACTACATGGTGCAAGTTGACCTCGGTCCATTCCACCACAAAAGGAGATATTAAGAGGGTGACCACAGTTTAGTCAGAGATGCGTTTTACGTAGGGTGTTCAAACAGGAGAGGGAGGAGAGAAGGCAGAAAGGTTTAGGGAAGGGAAGGAAAGGGAAGGAAAGGGCCTAGATGGGAAGAAGAGAAAAAAACGGAAATTGAAATAATGAGCTCAGATCCAGTGTGACATCCAAAACGTACTTGCAAATGAGCACAGATGAAATTTAGCTCACCACCACCTTCTCAAGGGCATTTAGGGATGGGGATAAATGCTGGCCTAGCCAGCAGTGCCCACATCCCATGAAAGAATATATTTTTAAAAATAAGCTTGGCAGAGATTAGGAGAGACTTGTGCTGGATTTATACAGAGGATATGATATAAGAGAGTGAAAAGTTAGAAGTCTGAGGTCCAGATGTAGACTTGTAGACAGGATGGAACCAATGACCAGGTTCAGAGGCTGTTGTGGGGAAGGGTGAACCCAGGAGCTGTATGACAGGCAGAGTATCAGCAGGCACATTGCTGGAAGTTGTCTAGTGGAAACAAAGGGTTGAGAAGGAGTGGGGGTTTGACCATGAGCCAGATGAGGTTGATTCAGTGGAAGCGTGGTGTGGAAGCGATGTACACTAGCACAAAAGTATATCAGCAGGGCAGGTTGAAAGGTGAGATGAGTGCTGAAGATGGAGCTAGTCTGAGAACAGCTGTAGGTAGATGAGGAGCACACAAAATCAGGAACAATATTAGGAGTTTGAATCAGTCAAGGCTAGTCCATCAAAGAGTGATGGATGATTTCTGAATGATGTGGAGTCAATGGCCACAGGATGCAAGTAGAAAGCAGTAAAGCAGAGATCTTTCAGCAGTAAGGGAGCAGAATCCAGAGCAGCTGGATGTATGTACCTGCATCATGCAACTTTCAAATGGAAGGATTTCCCTTTATGGATGTAACAGAAAAAAGAGTTGCAGGTCTAACCTGCTAATGCAGAACTTCCATGGGTAATAAGGTAGCTCAAAGGGAAGTAAACATAGAAGCTGAAGGATTTCCGCAAGGGCTGAAGCATTTGCAACAATCTTCAGCCAGAAGTACCGAGTGAATGATCCATCTCAGCCTCGTCCTGAGGTCCCCAGCATCACAGATGCCAGTCTTCAGCTAATTCAATACAATCCACATGATATCAAGAAAGGTCTGAAGGCACTGGATACTGCAAAGGCTATGGAACCCTGACAACATCCAGCAACAGTACTGAAGACTTGTGCTCCAGAACTAGCTGTGCCCTTACCCAAGCTGTACAGCTACAACACTGACACCTGCCCAGCAATGTAAAAAATTGCCCAGGTATGTCCTGTCCACAAAAAGCAGGACAAATCCAACCCGGCCAATTACCGCCCCACCATTCCACTCTCGATCATCAGCAAAGCAATGGAAGGGTTCATCGACAGTGCTATCACATGGCACTTACTCAGCAATAACCTGCTCACTGATGCTCATTTTGGGTTCCCCCAGGGCCACTCAACTCCTGAACTCATTACAGTCCTAGTTCAAAAGAGTACTTGTTTGACCGGTGCAGACTCAATGGACCAAAGGGCCTTTTTCTGTGCTGTAGACCTCTATGAATCTAAAAGAGCTGAATTCAAGAGCTGAGGTGAGAGGTACTGCCCTTGACATTAAGGCCGCATTTGACTGAATTTGGCATCAAGCAGCCCTAGCAAAACTGGGGTCAATGGGAATCAGGGGAAAAACTCTCCACTGGTTGGATTCATACCTAGCACAAAGGAAGCTGGTTGTAGTTGTTGGAGGTCAATCATCTCAGTTCCAGGACATTACTGCAGGAGTTCCTCAGGGTAGTGTCCTAGGCCCAACCATCTTCAGCTGCTTCATTGATGACCTTCCTTCCATCATAAGGTCAGAAGTGGGCATGTCCACTGATGATTGCATAATGTTCAGCACCATTTGCAATTCTTGGATACTGAGGCAGTCTGTACCCATATACAGCAAGACGTGGACAACATTCACGCCACACAAGTTCCAGGCAATGACCATCTCTAACAAGAGACAACCCAGCCATCTCACCTTGACATTAAATGGCATTACCATCACTGAATCTCCTGCTATCAACATCCTGGAAGGGTTACCATTGACCAGAAACTGAACTGGACCAGCCATATAAATACAGTGGCGACAAGAGCAGGTCAGAGGCTGGGAATTATGCATCAGGTAACTCAACCCCGACTCCCCAAAGCCTGTCCACCATCTACAAGGCACAAGTCAGGAGTGCAATGGAATACTCTCCACTTGCCTGGATGAGTGCAGCTCGCACAACGCTCAAGAAACTCGACACCATCCAGGACAAAGCAACCTGCTTGACTGGCACCCAATCCACCACTTCCAACATCCACTCCTTTTACCACCGATGCACCATGGCACTAGTGTGTATCACCTACAAGATGCACTGCAGCAACTCACCAAGTTTCCTTCAACGGCACCTTCCAAACCTGTGACCTCTACCATTTAAAGGACAAGGGCAGCAGATGCATGGGAACATCAGCACCTGCAAGTTCCCTTCTAAGCCACTCACCAACGTGAGTTGGAACTATATCGACATTCCTTCACTGTCGCTGGGTCAAAATCCCGGAACTCCTTTCCTAACCTACACCACATGGACTGCTGCGGTTCAAGAAGCAGCTCACCACAACTTTCTCAAGGGCAATTAGGGATGGGCAATAAAAATGCTGGCCTAGTCAACAAACCAACGTCCCATGAAAGAATAAAAATAACACTTACCAGTCCCCACGCACTCAGCAAGGTGAATCCTACTGTCTACTTTCTGAATTTATACCATATAATTTTTTTGTTCCATAAAACTAAATTAACAAGTGAAGGATAATAGTGATGTCACATAGGACTTTGCTGAACCTTCTTTTCTAAATTTGCACTATTTTAGAAAACTGCAGTTTTAAAATTTGTCTTGCCTGTGTGAATTAAAACCAAGTATAATAAATAGTCAGATAAAAGCAAAATACTGCGGATGCTGGAAATCTGAAACAAAAACAAAAATAGCTGGAAAAACTCAGCAGGTCTGACAGCATCTGCGGAGAGGAACACAGTTAACGTTTCGAGTCCATATGACTCTTCATCAGAACTGAGGAAATATAGAAATGAGGTGAAATATAAGCTGGCTGAGGGGGTTGGATAAAGAAGAGAGTGCTGATTGGTTGGCAAGTGGATTCTTATTGGTAGAGGCATTGCCATGGAGAACATACCAGTTAATGGTGACTGACAGTTAACTACCAAGCATTGTTTGAGATTTAAACCAGCGAATGGCTAGCACTTATTTTGTTTAGCTGAAACAGGCACAATATGTGTACATGTTCTTTCTGTCTGCAAAGAACAGGGCCCTGTGTATTAATACGTGTAACTTCCAGTACATACTCAAAACACAGTGTCCAACATTAGATGTGATTCTGCTATTGGACAATGTTTGCTAAATAATCCTCAGTATGCTAAAAATTACGTTGACAACCAATTTAAGATTGTTAGTCGGGCTCGCAATGTGGCACATTTGCACTTGCCAACCAATCAGCACTCTCTTCTCATACAGCACGAAGTTGTTGCTTCCCCAGACATTGGTATTCTTGCAATTGTCCTGATGAGTGCAAGACAAAAAGCTTTGACAAAATGTCCTTTTTTTCATCAATATTCAAGTTGTAATTAATAGCCTAATACGTTTTGAGATTTACTGATCTGTTCACTGGTTTTCTTTTGAATTCTAAAGGACATCTATTATGTGGCCTTAGATAAGGGTGAGTTGGCACTGGCTGAAGTGGCTAAGAAGAAAGCTAATGAGATTGATGCGGAATCAATAACAGCTGAAGTTGGTAAGAGTTAATTGTTAATTCTTCCTAAACGATAAGGCATTTTTATTTTGATCAATCATGTTTAAGATGCCTCCAATGTAGTTCTAGTAGCACTGATTAGAATTGGCAGCTAACTGACTTGAAGATTCTTGAAAAAGATCTATCTGAATTGAAGTTGTGTTTTATATCTGTAGAACAAATATGCATTGTGAAAGTCTATAAATGTTTTTGTAGCACTTCATTTTAAGTGTGTAAATTGTGTTCTACTCACTGCTATACCATCCTACTCAAAGTATTCAATATTATTGCATTAAGGAATATCAGTAAAATGATTGTGATGGAAAACATATATTTGTTAGCTGGAAGCTGCAAAATATCTTCAAGGAATCAAATGATACATATTATAACAGTGGCCCCATGAAGCTACAACACAACATCCCAGCAGAACCAGAGAGGATCTCTCGTAATGAGATCTGTCTCCTTACCTCTCAATCCTATTCAAGGGGCTGCCTGCTTCTTCTGTCTTCTCCCCTCACTCCTGCCTCAAAAGGGTTCACTGCATGTTTTTTGGGTGGGATGACGAGCGTATATATTGTCATACACAAAGGTGTGGTAATGGTGTGGGACAGACCAGAGGGTCTTTAACCATCCATCTTGTTCAAATGTACTTCCATCCCTCAATAGGTTCTGTTAGAAGATACTGGGAGCAGCTTTCAAATTTGGCAGTGGCATAAAGCTAGTGGTATTGGGTTGGTCATTCACTTTACACCCTTCCTGATTTTCCTGTTCATTGACTTCCCATAGACAGGAAAATCGGCAAGGTGTATAATGGGCCGTCAATCGCATAGCCATCAGATTTAGACTGCTGCCTAAATTAATGGGAGAAATTATTCTGAACTAGAAAGTCAAGCCCATATTTCCAGTTTAGAGGCAGGCTACCACAAAAAGAGGAGACACATTTCCTCCTACTATGGTCTGAAATAGCATGAAAAAGACATGTGCAATGCAAAGGAAAAATGGGTGTGAACCCTTTTATTTTAATTTGATAGCACCTTGATAGCATTACACAAGAATTTCTTCAATAGAATTTCTGGCATCTGCACCAGATCGTGCCTCAAAAGCACACAATGACAAATAGTACTTGTAAATGTTTTTTTGAGGACTCTGCTGACACTTTTCCTTTTATTAGTACCAGCTGGCAGTTTGTGAACTAGAATCTGGTTCATTAAATAATACTGGAATAAAAAGCCAATATCGGGAATGATGACCATGAAGCTATCAGATTGTCATAAATTCCCAACTGGTTCATAAACATCCTTTAGGGAAGGAAACTTGTGGCCCTTACCCAGTCTGGCCTATATATGACTCCAGATCCACACCAATGTGGTTGACTCTTAACTGACCTCTGAAATGACCTAGCAATCCACTCAGTTGTCAGCTCGCCAGCACCTTCTCTGGGGTAATTAGAGATGGGCTATAAATGCTAGCCTTACCAGCGATGCCCACATCCCATGAAGGGAAAAAAAAAATTAGGGACAGATCACCCCATAAAAATATTGCCTGTCTTCTTGAATAAAAGGAGCAGTCTCACTGTCAAATTAACACCGTCTGCTTTTTACTGCACCATTGTCCTTCATTCCCACATTTTATCATCCTCCAATTACAAATTGTCCCAGTGGTGATGCTCATTTACCAAGGCAGACAGCAGTGTCTATACAAGAGACCATTCAGTGTACCTGTAGAAATCCTAGTTTCTTCTGCCCATTTACAAGAGCCAAAGCACAGAATTATCCAGTGTCTATATGAGAACTCCTTGCATGGATGTTCAAAAACATCATGTTTGATCATTATCAAATTCTAAAGGCCATGGCCTCTGTGCAACTCCAGACCCTTTTCACATAACCATCACAGAGATCATTATTGAATATTGGCAGCATCTGTCGTTAACAATCACCATCTTGTTTAATGATCACAACTGATCAAATTCCCCACTGGCTTGGACATTTACTTAGTGTCACAGCCTTACAAACTGGTGCAATGGCAGTTCAACAGATGGATGATCATGCTTTGTTCATGGCTGTGAGAAGTCAGTTTCTTAGATGGCCTCAGCTGAAAAAGACAGTAATCTAACTTAAAAATAATGGCAGGAACATTTCCGTAAATAAAAAATCATATTAGCTGGTGAAGCTTGTCAGTTTATGACAAGTAAGAACCTCCAAACACCAACAGTCAATCTGTTTTTGGTGATATTGGTTGAGAGAAAAATGTTGGCCAGGATACTGGACAAACTCCCCTGTTCTGGAGAGGCCTCATATTATTGTCAATGACAAACAGATTTTCATTTAACATCTCAGTTAGTAGATGATATCATCAACAATGCAACATCCCACTAAAGTGTCAGCCAGTAAGTGAGGTCTGATCTCACAACCTTCTGACAGATGGAAGGGCTACCAGTGAAACTAGGCTGATGTTTATCTAAGAGTAGACACTACAAAAGGTGAACACAGAGGGCAGAAATTGGTGCCTGTTACACCTATTTTTGGATGAGTTTTTGGACCATTTTCCTGTTGCAATCTTTTTGCGCTCGATTACCCCAATATGGCAACTAGCAATCTCTGTGCCTGGAGCAGCTGGCTAAAATGAGCATTAGGCTCCATTGACCATGTTAAACAGGAGCCAAAGGCCTGTTTAGAGAATTAAATGGTAAATTTGGCAAAACTGGGTCTACAGCAACCTAATCAGCTGTTCTTAACAGGACTGCTGGAGGCCACTGGCAAACATGCAAGTTGTTCTCCCAAAGGTTCTATTGCAATGCTATGGAGTGCCGCCAGTAAATAGTGGAGCAAATGGGGGGAGAAGCACAAGATGTCAAATTCAAAGGAACAAAGCATTCACATTGGGGATAATATAGACTCATAGGGTATTGTAGCAATAAAGTAGGTCGAGGGCATGAAGGGACTTCAAGACAAGGGCAAGAATTTTAAACTTACAGCATTGGGGAAAGGAGCCAATGCTGGTTGGCAAGGACAGATATGGGTAAGTTGGTCTCCTGCATGCTGATGTGTTTCTCAATTGTGATAGTGTGGATCATGTAGTATATCATCACTTCTTTAGGGTTCCCCAGTGATCCAGGCAACATAATTGCTGCTTCAATACTGGAAATCACTGCTCAGTGAGCACCTTGGTTTTTGGCATTGACTTCAATGTAGCGCTACTTACTCCTACTGGTTGTCATGGTAATTGATGGCACCAGCCCAGGCCGAAGTGAATAGTCGGAAATGGGCCTTAACAAGCTTAAAACAAAAATAAGAAATATATTCCACTGAAGATTTTCGCTTCACTTTAGAGGCAAAGGACAAATTGTCATTATTGTTCCTGTTGCTGCCCTTAATGTCCAGTTGTTCTCCATCAGGTTTAACACCTATGGGCATGGGCAATAAGCCAAAAACTCAGCAGAGCAAAGAGCACCAAATGGTGCAAAAGTTAGATAAAATCCAGCAATTCTCAATTCAAATGAACAGCATGCACTGAAATTAAATTATTTCTATGGCCAATCTACTACCACAAAACTGAATTTGAAATATATTTTTCTTGAAGAAGGAGCTTGAATAAGTTCTACTGAAGAAACTAATGACATTTTTATTTACGTACTACTTTGGTAAATAAATAAAATTTAACGAAACAGATAAGGGTAGAAATTGGACTTCATTTATGGAGGTAAAGCTACAGCAAGGTCCAGTTTTTGGACTAACATCCTGTGTCGAAGGACTCGTGTAAAATGCCTGATCTGAAATTGGATTGGGTCACATTCACTGTGGGTGAAGTGGTTATTTGAATAGAAACAATGTGCAGGGCTACGGAGAAAAGGCAGGGCAATGGCACTAATGCTCATTTGGAGAGCCGGTACAGACATGATGGGCCAAATGGCCACCTTCTATGCCGTTAAAATTCTGTGATTCTTGACATGCTCATTAAATGTGTGTCTGATTACAATCTCCTGTGACTAAGAAGAGAGTGCTGGAATGGTGTGAGAATTTGCATCGGTCTAAAGTGGCAATTTCCCACACTAATTATACAATTTATATTCAGTGTTTGTTCACTATAAATTATCTTGAACTATATAATCTTGAAAATTGGATGGATAAGGATATTGTGTTTTGGCAGGCCTAAAATTTTCTACTGTTCCATAATATATTGAAATCATAACAGTACTTAAGGGAACATTTCAGTATAGGAGAGTGCATTCAATTTAGCTGGAAAAAGCATTTAATCTTTCTTCAACCTAGTTTTATTCAATTCCCTTCTGCCTCTTGATGCCTGCCCTTTCATCCCTGGAAGACAGAGAAGCACAGCAATTAGTCATCAACAGATCCATAAGGTTGTTATTCCATTGCTCGTGATATGCAGGCTCTTGTGACTCTCAGAAATGCACGGTCTTGTGTAATGTTTAAAAAAAACAGGTTTGGTGAACAGCTACAATCAAGTCTTCTTGGCAACCTGACTTTGTCCCAGCAGCTATTACATTTGATTTACCATGAGTTGCACAAGACCCACAGTTCAGGACCCAACACCAGGATTGTAGCGCTTGTACAATATAAAAGTACCAGTAAAATTAGCACAGATCAGATCACCTTGGATGGCAATACAAAATCACAAGCAATATTTTTTTAAAAATCAACACTGGCTAAGAACACAACAGTTTATTTATATTGATAAGTTTTCCCTGATGTCTTTGACACTGTGGAGTCCATAATGTGATCTCAGCACATCACTGCTGAGATCCCTTTTGTTTGAACACCACCTATGTTCCAATGAGCTGATCTTGCATCATAATTGGTGAGGAGCAGTCCTTAGAGGGCTGCTCCTCACCCTTGATGCCACCCTGGGGATGAAATGACCAGAGAAAGCTATATTTTCTTCTACTGGAGAGTATGGCAAATTGCCCCATTAAAAACCTGATTCTAGCACTCACTGAACTGGTGGTTAGGCACCATCTGTCTTAAGAAACAGAAAAGGAAGGTTCTTATTTCTGTCCAATGAGGAGAGATTGGGTAGTGTAGGCCTTTATTCATGGAGTTTAGAAGAATGAGAGGCCTCATTGAAATATAAAATTTTGACATGACATGACAAGGTAGATGCTGAGAAGATGTTTCCCCTTGGCTGGAGAACCTAGAACTGGGACTCATAATCTCAGGATAAGGAATCTGCCATTTATGACAGACCTCCAAGTGAAGAAATTTCTCATCTCAATGAACCTTTGGAATTCTCTACCCCAGAGGGTTGTGGATGCTCAGTCTTTGAGTATATTCTAAATAGAGATTGATAGAATTTTGAATATGAAGAGAATTGTGGGATGTGGGGATAGTGAGGGAGGGTGAAGTTGAGGGAGAAGATTAGTCATGATCTTATTGAATAACAAAGCAGATTGAAGGTCTGAGTGGCTTACCTGCTCCTTTTTCTTCTTTCCTTATGACTTTTTAAGTAATAGAAATTTTTTTTTAACTTCAGTAGACCTTATTGAATGCTGTTAGTCCTTTACACTTGGGCCTCGAATTTTGCTCCTGGTCAGAGTCAGGACATTTCCCAGTTCCACAATGCTGACCCAGGAGAAAGTGGCCTAGAAGATCGGATTTTTGTTCTGGGGTTCCTGGGAGTTGGGCCAGGCAACCCTGGAATGAGTGCAGAGGCTGCCGGGTGCAGAGGCAGACTGGGCAGAAGGCCTGCCTCAGTGGACTGGCATTGTTTCAAAGTCTTTAAAAAAAGAAAAACATAAGACAGCGCTCAACCCCCATGCATTCCCCATGCCCCATTCATGCCAGTGCATGCCCTGACCTGCTACCCATGGTCCCTCATACCATCCATGCCAACTTATGCCCCTCTGTCCACCTTGTGCCTTCATACCCTCCATGCCAACCATGCCCCCACTCCCCATGGCCCTTTATAGCCCCTCTGCAAACTTAGCGCTAACTTATGCCATCCCATGACCCCCTCTGTCACCCTTTGCCCTTGCACCTACCATGCCAACTCACCCAGTATCAACCATGGGCAGACTTCAGGACGTATGCTGACATTAAGTAAGATAAAGTTCCAAGTGCCTATTGCAG
The DNA here is from genome assembly GCF_964194155.1 of Cetorhinus maximus. NCBI lineage: Eukaryota > Metazoa > Chordata > Chondrichthyes > Lamniformes > Cetorhinidae > Cetorhinus > Cetorhinus maximus. The sequence goes on from NC_135892.1 coordinate 14,230,101, forward strand.
ACTTTATTTAAAAAAACACTCATTCATAAAACACTTTACTACATTTACATTCCTTCAATTACATTATCCCTTATAACAACAAATTTTATTCAATTGCATAATCCCTCATAAAAACAAGCATTAGAACTATAGTGCCACTTCAAAGAGAAGTGACAGGGATGGACAGACTGGATGCAGGGATGATAGTTCTTCTGTCTGGTGGGGTCTAGAGCAAGGGGTCACAATCTCAGGATACAGTGTAGGCCATTTACGACTGAGATGAGGAGAAACTTCTTCACTCAGAGGGTGGTGAACCTATGGAATTCTCTACCACAGAGGGCTGCGGACGCCAATTGCACTGATTATATTTAAGAAGGAAATAGCTTGATTTCTGGACTCTAAAGATGTCAAGGGGTGTTGGGAGATTGCAGGAGTATGGCATAGAGATAGAGGATCAGCCATGATCATATTGAATGGTGAAGCAGGCTTGAAGGGCCGAATGACCTACTCCTGCTCCTATTTCCTATGTTTCTATAACCATTTGGAGCTGTTAATCAAACTGTGAAATGGAAGGTTGTGAAATCAGTCATGCAGCACCAACCCAGTAATGATAGCCCTAAGGTTTAGTTCAACACACAGAGTGAAATAGCAAGCAATCATTTTATTTAACACTCCAGAAAGTTTTTTCAAAGAGTTAAGGAGCAGCAGTTTTAAATGCCTTGACATCTTAACAGCTCCTTTTGACAGTTCACCTTGACACTATTGATAGTTGTTTTTGACAGTTCCAATGAGCTTCACAGTTTCAATGAGTTTATGTACTTTTTACACACATTCATGCCTAATTTTAGCAATCCCAATGGGCACCTAACCTCCCCCAAAGGTGTCCCAGGACATATCGAAAGGGATTACCTCACCTCTCCAAAAGGGTATCCTAGCTATCCAAACGAATCCACAAAGTTCAGACCTGCTCCTCCCAGGTCTAATCTGTGCACGTCGTGTTTTAGACACCTCTCACACCAAAATCACACATGAGTAGAGGCAGCTGCTGATTTCTATGGGCAGCTGCCTCCGCAAAATATGCAAGCGATAATCCCAACCAGTCCCTGCCCCCACGAAAATGATAGGTGCCATGTTTGGAGGCAGGGCTTCCAGATTTGGGCCTGTTCTGCCATTTTCGCAATGATGGAGAGGCTATTGCGAAAATCCAGGCCTTAGTGACAAAGGCTGGGTTCAGTACTATTCCACATTGCCACCTCCTCCATCCCCAACTGCAACTTTTCCCAATATGACTACTTAGACTCAGATAAAAGGAGTCACAGCCCTGCCCTGGTTGTTAAAGTTGTTTGCCTGGGCCTTTCCTGTGTCACTAAAAAGTGTTTCTGTACAAGAAATCAAAATCTACCCAGCAGTACAGTCAAACAGGCATCACCCTCCTAATTCGGCATTATTATTCTACATACCCACTCATGTTTTCTCTGAACCTTCCAGTTAATCCATCTTTTTAACATCACTGCCATCTTTATCCATCACCCTTGTGTTCACTGACCAGCGTTGGCTCCTGGTTAACCAATGGCTCAATTTTAAAATTCTCATTTTTTTTTTCAAATTCCTCCTTGCTTTGCTCTGCCTTATCCTGTAATCTCCTCCAATACTACAACCCTCTGAGATCTCTGCACTCCTCCAATTCTGGCTTCTTGAGAATTCCTGATTTTCATCACTCCACCATTGTTGACCGTGACTTCAGCTGTGTTGGCCCTAAGCTCCATAAAACCCTCCCTACGCCTCTTTGCCTCTCTGTTCTCCTTTAAGATGCTTCTTAAAACCAATCTCTCGGACTGAGAGTTTGCAGTGCACTCGCATTGCTGCAAGATGGCAGTGGGAGATCAGCTCCTAAATGTGAAATTGAAATGAAATGTAAAATATAAAAATACATTTTTAAAAGATACAAGGAAAAAGAAAACCTGGAAAGACTTTTATGCAGCTGCTATATCTTGAGAATGGGAAATAATCCCTTTTTAAATTCTAGCGATTTTTCAGCATGAACATTAGCCCATTTTTTAAAAAATGTTTGTGTTCACAACTGTGTTGTCTAAATTTTCTGATCATGTTTAAGCATGGCCAGAAGTGGTGCCATACGAGAGTGCCTCTGTATATCACTGTCCATATATCCAGTATCCGTGTGTTAACATGTTCTCTGGTATGGCAAACATCAAGGATTGGGAGGTCAATCATTGTGAGACAAGAAATCATTGTGTTGTTGCAGGACTTCAAAGGTCATATGCATGTTAGAAAACATGCAGGGTCAGCGGATCTTTGCATTCGAGGAGGCCGATCTTTGCAGTCAGGGGAGACCAGGGCTACCTCAATCCTGAGAGACTCTCATGTATATATCTTCCCACTCAAGTAGCACCGAGACAAAGCATAAGACTAGGTGTAAGAGCACATATATAACACCCTGTTATCAAGGGGAAGCAGTAAAGCAAATACTAAGCAGTTGCACGTGACATGGTTTGTGATTAAAGATATGCTGTACTATTGTGTTTGCAGAAAGTGCTCCTGCACAGGTTTGTCTGCATGTTTAATCAAGTAGTAATGTGATATTTGTGCTTTGCCTGGAGGATTTAAGGCACTGTAAATTAAGGCACATTTGTAGATGCCATGGGAAAATATAGAAAGAACTTCTAATATAGTGGCTATATTTTCAAGTTAAGTAGTTTCCTATATAACCACTTGACAATTGGCTTTGCAGCCAGCCTTGGATTCTGTTCCATGCCCTCATTAAGTTTCTCCTGCTCCTTTTGATCTGCCAAAGCCTCAATGCTAATGCTACTTTGTTGGACAAAGTTGTACAGCATTCAGAGCACTACCATGATCCTTGAAACCTCAGGTATGCTCAATGATTAATCGGGTGAATTCATGCACCTCCTAGCTTATCCCATTTACCCTTATGAGCAATCTTGCTGCTTTTTCCTAACGTGTACAGTTTTTCTTGTGATGTGGAGTGGCAGCCAAATTGTGTGTTGTGTCCAGTGCATTGTAAAGCTTTCTGTAAACTTGTATTCTTTCTTCTTCTTATCTTCCAGCAGTTTTTTTTAATTGTCTCACCAAATTGTCAGGACATGGAGATGCATGCACCTGCTATTACTTACCGCTCCTTTTCTAAGTCTTCCATGGCTCACAAATCAGCAACTATGCTCAAATTAATGTGTTAGATTATGAGCATGTGTTACAATCAGGCTTTGTCTAAGGATTTTGTCAAAAAGTAATGTGTGCAGGAATGTAACCTGGCAAACAGTACAAGCTATTCTATTTGGTAGGATGTCCTCCGAGTTATGACATGACTGAATTGTAAATAATGTGTCAGGGAAGCCAAATGTTCACACATTTAGAAGGTGAGTGCAGTGAATTGCAAAGTTTTGTGGAAATTATTTATTTTTAGCTTTGCTATAACCATTCAGAGCTGAGATATTCTGAAAAGATAAAATCCTTTCAGTATTCCATTCCAGCTCTCCCAGCATTATGGCGGTGGGTAGCTAATCCCAGGAGATTGGGTGTTACAGTGGAATTGGGTCAACACTGGAACTTTGCTTTGATTTCAGCCCAAGCATATAAAAGATGTGTTTTTTTTTAAACAGAAAAGCGCATTATACATAGTATCTTTTTTATTACCTCTACCTTGTCTGAATTCCAAAAACATTGAACAAGATGAGAGACCTGAACTTTAAGAGAATAATTAATTTAATATAGCTGGGCATGCCTTATTGTAATTTATTTTCAGAATCTGTATTGGAACAACCCAAAGACTACTTTCACGATATTGCACAGCAATTTCTCCCTCACAACATACATTCCTTATTTCTGTTCTTTTCTATTTAAATTGCTTTCTGAAATTGCTTTGTTACAATAAGACCTTTTATTGTTTTAATCAAAAGTATTCATACTTTTGTTGCTAAACGCACCTATTGCTACAGTTTGAAATATTCTCTTGTTCATCCATCTATACTTGTTTCTGCAGGTTGCGTGTTTGAATTTTTCAGTGTTGCACCTAAGATTTATGAGGCTCTCGATGTGCAAAGTTTGATGGTGTAATCAATTGCAGAACTGATTGTTTCCCGGAAAAAGTTAGCTGCAGTTTGTCCAGTTAAATTGTAGAAAATCCACTTTAGAATACTTGTAGCTTTGGCATAGATTTCATATCAGTTGGACTGATACACATGGAAATCAGGTGCTAAAAGCCTGTGAAAATGTTGAATCTAGCATTTAAAATACATGGAAATTGTTCCTTTTTAGAACTGAAAAGGCCCATTAAATTGTCACCTGAAAATTCATATAGTCTGGCCAGAGCAGGTGCCCATATACAATTACAGATTGTATACACAAGAATGGAAAAACAATGCAACATTTAAACATGTAAAATGTACTACTGCACTTAATGACTTGCTAAGACTCACAAAGAGATGCTAAGAAAGGGTGCCCTAATATAAACTTTAGGATATAGTCAACAGAATAGATTTGCCACACAGCCATAAGCTAAATTCCTGCTAGATGTGACAGTTGACAAAATCCCAAAACATGGGGCTAGATTTTATAGTCAGCAGCAAAGCAACGATTCTCACCACTGATTTCAAAGCAGGTTGACAATAAAGATCTAGCAACCTCGGTGACGTGATAATAAAAACAGAAAATGCTGGAAAAACTCAGCAGGTCTGGCAGCATCTGTGGTGAGAGAAACAGAGTTAAAGTTTTGAGTCTGTATGACTCTTCTTCAGAATGTGACATGCTGTTCCCCTTTCCCAATATCAATTTTTTAGCTGGTGCCAACAACAACATTTATATTTATTTAGCGCGATTAACGTAATGAAACTTCCCAAGGTGCTTCACAGGAGCATTATAAAACAAAGTATGAAACTGAGCCACATAAGGAGATATTAGGTCATATGACCAAAAGCTTAGTCAAAGAGGAGGGTTTTAAGAAGTGTCTTAAAGGAGGGAAGTGAGGTTGAAAGGTGTGGATTGGAATTCCAGAGCTTGGGGCCTAGACAACTGAAAGTACAGCTCACTAATGGTGGAACAGTTATGATAGGGAATGCACAAGAGGCCAGAATTAGAGGAGCACAGATATTCGAGGGTTTGGGCTTGGAGGAGATTACAAAGATAGGGAGGGGCAAGGCCCTGGAAAGATTGAAAATAAGGGTGAGAATTTTGAAATCAAGATGTTACTCGACTGGAAGCCAGCGTAGGTGGAGCACAGGGGTGATGGGGGAACCGGACTTGCTACGAATTAAGACACAGGCAGCAGAGATTTGGATGACCTCGAGTTCACAGAGGCCAAGACAAGGGGATCCCCAGGTATAAAGCAGTAGTGATTTCATCAAGAGGGCTAAGCAGCCAATCACATTGAAGTATTCTCACAGGCAGCAAACTAGGAAATAAAAATTCATGAATCCATTCACTTCTATTCTAATTTTAAATTAAAGATAGCAAAATAAATGGGATATTTACATGGGATTAAGGTGTAAGATAAAATATCATAAACTTAAACAAAACTAAAATGTGTGGAATTTCTTAACATAATGGAAAAATTTGACATTCAGCAAATATAAAAATACTTTTTTCAGAGCCATTGAGAGTGTTTAACAGCAATTATGAACTTGGTACACCATTAAAACCTGGTTACACCTCATTCAACAAGGTGCAACTTTTCAAGGGATTTTACAGATAGACTAAGCTTAGGAGTGGAAGTTCTCGTCAGTTCACAGATTTCTAATTGATTACTTATAAGGATCTGAACAGTGTATCCTGTGGAGAGGTTTCTGGATTTGTGTATCTATCATGCATGTGCGGACTCCTGAAGCTGTTGTCAGTTTTAAAGGAGCAATAATGACAAACACTGATTCTTTTTTTATATTCTTTCATGGGATGTGGGCATTGCTGTCTAGGCCAGCAATTATTGCTCATCCCTGATTGTGCTTGAGAAGGTGGTGGTGAGCTGCCTTCTTGACCAATGCAGTCCATGTAGTGTAAGTACATCCACAGTGCTGTTAGGAAAAAAGTTCTAGTATTTTGACCCAGCGACAGTGAAGGAACGACGATATATTTCCAAGTCAGGATGGTGAGTGACTTGGAGGGGAACTTCCAAGTGGTGGTGTTCCCATCTATCTGCTGCCCTTGGCCTTGGTGCTCCAATTTGGTGTGTTGACTAAGCTCTTGGTATCCACAGAGAAATCTCCATTAAAGAATGAGGATTATTCTACCTTATATAATCAATCTCTCTCTCTTGAGCTGAACCTGACACTCAATGTTTCTTTCCTATCCTTTCTAAACTACTTTTATCATGCAACATCTATGGCCAGGAAGGCTTGAACCTGCTTGTAGACCCTCCTAGAATTCCACTCTGGGACTAACCACTATTGAGAGTTCTGTCACTCACTTGCACAATGTCTCTGATTTATTTTCCCTTTCTTGTGATGAAGTTCTCAACCTGCTTAGCACTTGTACAGCCTTTATCATCTTAGTCAAAGTGTTTAGTATGCTGATTGTCTTTCTTAAGTTGCCTTTTGGCTCATATCTGATTGTACAGTATGTCAAAAGGTACTTTACATCTTTTAGATTTTTGTAGCTAAACATACCCATTTACTACAGTAAGCTCTCATTAACTGATAAAGGCAATGCACTTAAAGCTGTTTTAATTAAATGGGCATCCTTAGATTGCTACACTATTGGCACGCTAAGCAACTAAATGCCTACAAGCAATAAAGCTTCCATTCTGTTAAAGTGTCTGTTTCTGCAACAAAAAGACTCCAGAAACTGAAGGACAGTAACTAAGTTCTGTACTAGAGAGTATGCTGTCTACTGTCCCCTTAGGAACGCCCTGAAATGGGAATCCTGATCTATCAATCATGTTTTCATGCTTTACATTTAAGTCATGTTTGTAATGCATCTTCTCTTTTATCTTTTTGCCTCTAGGTATTTCCTGTTAATTTTCAGGACTTGAACTCAAGTTCATACTTTTCTATTTTTCCTAATAACCAGTGAGACAGGTATACATGAAGAAAGTAAACATTAAGCTTTCCTGCCTCAAGCTGCTATTGTCTGTGCCACTAAACTTTCTATGCTACAATTAGCACAAAAACCTTCCTTCACTATCAGGGTTACAGTCTCCAAACATTCTCTTCCTTATTCTGCTTGTTAATTCACATGCAAAGTAAAGAAACTCTATACATTGTCTTCACCTTATTTCAGATATGTTGTGCTGTGATGACAGTGATTCATTAAAATTTTGAGAAGTGTCAAGAATATCTTGCTTGAATGTTAGAAATTCCAGCAACATTTGGCCTTTAAAATTTAAAGATAAATTTGAAGAAACCAAATTGTCTTCAAGAACTGATATGGTAACCCTTTCATTAGTTGAGTTTCTTTAACATGTTAGTATAACTGTACCTTGGAATGGTAGAATACAGTCTATTTCCACATGTTCTAAATGTTGTTGTGCCTTTGGGTAGAAATAAAATGCTTTCCCACAGTCAGCAAGGGGAAACCCCAAGAAGGTGAGTCTCCCTGGCTCTTCTGCCTCTCCCAGTGATCAATTAGCAAGGGTTGAATGAAGACCATTTGCTCTTTTGGTCTGCGGAGACCAGTTTCCACCTCAATTGGACACAGACGGTTTTCTGTCGGTCTATGGAGACCGGTTTCCTGCTGTCTCAGTCTGAGGCCTAGTGTAGATGCTAAAACCTAAAGAGGAGACATTAATCGGAAACATTTTTGGAAGGCAAACATTTAAGAGTCACAAGTACACACTTGATAGAACTTTCTCTTGATTCAGGCTGGAAATTGTGCAATATTAGTGCTGTGTTGTCATTTAAAATATAGTAATCATCAAAAAATTGGCCAATATCATATGTGACTGTATTTGTCTATAATACATATGGGCCATTTCCCAACATTGCACAGACTTGTACCTTGCATATATGTCTTATTGCTATGTTGACTGAGATCTGTTTGAAGTGTTCTAGTTTTCAAATCTTTGAAGAGTCTATCTACAAGGAAGCCTTGAGGGATACAGGTGGCTCCGCATGTACCTACGCTGCCTTTTACCTTTAAGATGATAGGATAATTTTTGTTTCTGGCCATCGCCTCAGAGGCTCCCCTATCTCAATAATAACTGTCATAATAAAGTATTTTTGACAAGCATTATAATCTAGTTACCAGTCAGACTGGAATGAATGTTATATAATTGCAATAAGAAAATGTTTGTATTCAGCAAGAAATTACCTAGCTGCCAAGAAATAATAATGGTGAGCTTTTACTGATATTTTTCTTCACTGTTCTTTGAAGCTGGACACTGTAGACAGGCTGCTCTTATTGCTTATTTCTTATTATTTGCATACAAGCTTTCCTTGTACAAGCAGATGTTATTGATTTTATTATTGTCCTGCTCAAGATCTTTTATAACTTGCTTTCTAGTCTTCCAATTCACAAATCATGAACAATGGATGTAGGAGCTTATGCTACTTAGGAGATGTTCAAATGTAACCTGAGCTACAGCTCCTGCCAGTTTTCCCTTCTACAGTTCAGCAAGGAGCCCTTGCCTTTGCTGTGCGTAAGGACTAACAACTCACTATCACAGTGAAGACCAAGTACCAATTCTAGCTGAGATTGCGGTTACCCTAGTTATGCTGCTGATATTCTTTGCGAATGGTACCTGTATAGTGTGAGCTGCAGCTGCAGTGGACTTGGAACTACATAGTTGGTCACAAAGATGTTCTGTGTACAAATGCCTATACTCCTGGATACGGTCCCATTCCCAGTTGGATAATGTATATTGCTATGATGGAATCTGCTTTCTGCTAATATGAATAAGATTCCACATTAGGATTATCCTGACACTTTTTGAACATGACTTAGCACTTTTAGCTGGAGCTAAACCATATTTACCATAAAACACAAGGAATATGAGACCACCTGTCTTCACTATACTTGGGATGTGGCTTTCAAATTATACCAGTGATTTTTCATTGGCATGCTTCAAAAGACACTTTGCATTTGCTTATAAGTGTTCCTCTTCCAAGCTCAGGGCAATACACAAACATGTGCAAAAAATATTTAAATGTTAATTTTGCATCTAGTGGAAAATCATACTGCTTCAGCATATCAGATTAGTTTTTGAATACATAAAATGTGCTGACACACAGAGGCCTAGATTTTTCCTTGTGATGAATTTAGTACCAAACTAGCACTGAATGTAACTCCTCCAAGAACCAGTCCAATTTTCCTCTTTGCATATTGCTGGTAGGTTCCTGAAGAAAAGGAGATCCAGTGCTGCAGCAATGGTAAGAAACAAGGCAGCCATTTTGTGTCCATTACAATATGGCTCACTGCAATGTCTGAGGCTTCTGCTTCTTCAGTGAGATTTTAGACTTGTCTGTTTTCCAGCCTCTTACAAAACTCAACTCGACATCAGAAAGCAGGACTCCATTGTCAATGGTGGTAGGAAAAATGGCCCCCTTACCCCACTGCTTCTGGTACCTTTATTTACTCTAACATTTTGCTCTAAAGCAAACTGAAACAACCCTAACTGAAACAATCTTTATTACTGACCAGAGTGCATTATTCTTCCTTGACTTCTCCACAATCATTGATACCATCCTCCTCCAGTATCTTTTCACTGTTCCCAACTAGGTGTGACTGCATGTTTTAATTCATAGCTATTCAATAATAGCCAGAATATCTCTATCCTTCCCACCCTACCCTACCAGCATAGGAGTCAGTGTGTATTTATTCATGGCTCCCTCCAACTCTTCATCTACTCATCTACATTTTGCCAACAATATTCACAGACATGGGGTCAATTCCATTGCTACACTATCTACCTTTCGCAACCCTTTCACAGGCTTGAACTGTCATCCTGCTTATTTGACACCGGGTTTTGATGAGCCATTATCCCCAACCCTTGTGGGTGCCCAGAAGAGAGTGGCATAAAAGTTGTGGGCAGTAATGACTTTCCCTTCCACTACCAGTGCAGTGAATGTGATAGATTGCCCCGGCAAGGCTTCTTAGAGCAGAAGGCAGATGCCATGGTCTCATTGCAGACCATCTGGCTGCTTGATTTGATAATGCAGAATAGCTAACACTTTTGCAGTGTATCTATTGCCCAGAGTAATAAATTCTGAAAGTTGTGAGCATCCTAAACCCTCTGTATGCCTGAACTGCCCACTACTCCACTTAGTGTATGGTGAGATACCTGTTAATGCAGTGCTCTGCTTTTAGAACGTACTGTACTATTTGTTTACCCGACTGCTTGGTGATACTTCGAAGTATAGCCATTCTTTAAACTCAGTAATGGCAGTTCTGATATTGAATTAGGGCTGATTTTAATTCATTCCAGCAGAATAAAGGGTTTGATTGAAGCTCATAAGAGCGTAGCTTACATTGTCATATAAGTGAAGCCCAGGCCTCCAAAAGGCTGGGGCCTCACTCTGTCAATAAAGGTCATGAAATGGATGTACTCTGCCTCATCACCCTCCCATTATCCACCTGAAGTTAAAATTGGTCCTAATCACTGTGCTTTTGATTAACCCATTTCATTTGAGCCAGCTATTTAGAATCAAACCATCTTTAATAGTGGTGCTGAAGACTATTTAATAAGCACTACTACATTTGTGAAAAAAAGAATTTGCTCACCTGGTTGGATGTTTGGAAGAGTTGAAAAGAGTGACAGCAACAATACTAGCACATGGGAGCCTCTTAATTTATGAGAAAAGGCACACAATTCATTAAACCCTGTTTTCTTAATAGAAGATTGAGAAGGTCACGTTCACAGATGTAAAAATGCTGAAAGGCATTGATAATATGCATGTAAACATGTTATTTAACTTATGTTGTGAAAGTAGAACACAAGGATAAGAGTGCAGAACTAATAAGCCTCAAGCAAGACTTCATGAAAGTTTTACATGTGGTTATTCATTCCCTCAGATTAAACAAGCTGGAGAGAGTTCATGATCATAAATTGTACATGATCTGATATTTTGTGCATTTGCATTTCCAGCTGTTCATTTTTGTCATATATATTTTACAAATGTTACAATATTTTGTCTCTGCATATTTTGTGAGAATTATTTACATTGCTGTTCAATATTGTATCAGAGATTAAGGTTTTACTTTCGGAAGTTTAGCAAATGGCAGGATTTCTAGACTGCTCCAGAAAGATCCAAGTCTTCATAAATGTAATTCCAATGGTTCATTCAAAGACTTTGTAGACTTCAAAACTTAGTAACTTTTAACAAGGTTGAGCGTTGCCATCATTGAATTTATTTCACCATTTTTCCACCAAAAGGAGTTGGAAGTAGAGTTACTTGCACTCTTTTTAAAAGCAATGCACATTCTCCCAAGTTTTTTTAAAAAGGTCCCCCAGAATAGAAGGTCATTTAATATGACAGCCAGAAGTGGTATTTGCCAGAAACCAAACAATATTTGAGTATTTGTCATCAATCACTGTTGCGCTGGAAAACCCTTTGAATCTGTTAGTTGTAAGATGGACAGGCTTTTTGGCAGAGTGAGGGCCCTCTAAGAATAGAACAGCAAGGGTGCCAGTCAGCTTTCTGGAATTAGGATGCTGTAGAGTCAAATGACAAATGTCTGAAATACAAGGGACTCTGGAGAAAGTGTTTTCGCCCTGGGTTATAGTACACGATTCTGAGACTATTTAATCTAAGCAGACCCGATTCGTAAAATCCTTTTGATGTGTATTGAACTGTTACTTTGTCTGACATGTTTACAAGTATTTGTAAAAGTGTTAACTACTTTTCAGTGAAAGGTAGAGGCACATATGGAAATTGGAGGGAAAAAAGGCTTAAGCTTTTCAATTTTGTGTTTAACGCTTTAAATACAAGATGTTATTGCAATATGGCAGCAGCCCTTCAAGATGCATTACTTTATTTATTCTGTTTGTTTAAAAAAAGGTTCCGATTTTCCAATTGGATTTCACTTCATGTACTTTGTTTCTATTTCCCCCCCACAATTTGTACTTAATAGTGATGATCGGATGATCATCACAAAGGAAAATCTATTTTCATGCTAGTGAACAGTTAATACCAACTTGGCAGAAATAGCAATCAGATGACATTGCTAACCCAATCCTAATTTTCTGATTTTTATAGTGCCAGTTGAGATGGAATTAACTTGGGTAAGTGCTGCCCTGGATTTCATTTTTTGCATATACAAATTCTCTTAAAATACTTGTGTCCTGTACTGAGTGAGTCCAATCCTCAGCCATTTGTCCAAATAACATTGTTTTGCTGAGCTTAAAGCAAGGAAATGCATTTTGTTTAGCCCAACACTCGTATAGACATTCAACAAGACTATTTACTGTGTCATAGTTGGTTACTTTTAGTTTAAATGCTATTAGGAGATCATTTAGCTGCCCAACTGAATAGGTAAGTGGCTCTTCCCCAGCAAAATAGGAAAATAGATCAAATGATCAGCAGAAAGACATTTCCTAGAATGCTCTTTAAATACACAACCCATCCCATTGGCTAATTTGTAATATCCCTCTGGTTATGCAGTATATCCACATATTACTATGTGCCAATTAAGTTTATATGCTTTTGATATATTAGAATTTTATACAAAAAAAGTTACACTTTCCTTCCTGGGTTTTATGTTCTGAAATTAAAAGTACATCATTTCGCAGATGCCCACAAAAAGTGAGTTTTTGCGATTGGAATAAGAATTTAAGGATTGATAAGAATGGTAAAAGACTTCCAATTGAAGATCAGTGTTTGAATTCCAGTCTCATGATTCATTCAAGGAAGGATTTAACTACAGATTAACTTTAAGATTTGTATATATTCATCCTGTCAATATTTGTGACTGAGCCAACTTGGTAGGCTTTTACAAAAAAACCCCAGCAAGCTTGCTTACTCATCTGGATCTGAAAGTGTGTTGGGAGAAGAGATTTTCAATTCTTCTGAGGCAATGTAGAAATCCAGTTGCCAAAAATGTAAATATAAATGATGGTTAGTACTTCACAGAGGACAGACTTGATTTCTGCTGTGTGCTTACTTTCTACCTCAATGTTTAACCATAGAAATTTTCAGTGTCTGTGTCATATGAATGCCTAAGTGGCATCCACTGAACTTGAGTTATTAGAATCTATCTATTTTGTATTCACCTAACTGCGCATTCAAAGTAGATCTAATTAGCATAATTTTTGAATTTATTATCCTTAATAGTGTGAGTAGACAGTGCAAGTTATTGCTGAACTGTTGGTATACGGTAGTTTCCAATTAACCAATTTTGACCTGATATCTATCGGGTTTCCTAAGGATAGAACTTAATATTCTTAGTTATTAAAAGGAGGAGACAAAGCTGTGGGAGTGCTCCATGGATAAAAATTGTGCCTCTATCTCTTCCATTAAAAAGATATATTCTGCCTGTTAATTTTGGATGACAGCTGTTGGTAGTATTTCTGCTTTCCCATTTACACTTATAGACACATCACTTGTTTCTATACTTGTCGCATTATCACCCCCTTTTGCTTGCACCATCACCCCTTTGTCAATTAATCTTACACCCTATCCTCCCCTCCCCACTTTCCCCACCTCTGTGCTTACTTTAAACTGGTCACATATCTAACTTTTTTCCAGCTCTACCGATAGGTCACCAACCTGAAACATTGGGTGGAATCTTTTGGAGGCGGCAGGGGTCACAGCCACCGGCGAGACCCCTGTGTCGCCTCTTTGAGAAGGCCTGCCGCATCTTGTGCCACTCATGCAATTAACGGCCAGCAGTGAGTCTTTCTCCGGAATCAAGGCCCCAAGGGCAGAAGTCCCGTTCGCAAGAGCTGCTGGCCAATCAGAGGGCAGCAGCTCTTCTATACTTAGCAGTACCAATGGAGAGGCAGTGGCTTCTGCTGGTACTACACCCACTTGAGGCCTTGGATCAATAAATGACCTAGGCACAAGTGAGTGATGGCAGGAAGGGGGGATCACAGGGTAGGGGGTCAGCAGCAAGGGCAGGGGCATGGCTCTGTGGGCCCTCCAATGCTGGGACCCACGATCAAGCACAAAGGACCTCCTCCCACCCTGGAGTCCGCGGAACTTGTCATGCTCCCTGCATGGCGAGCCCCCATGCCCAGTGCTGAGTTAATACCAGTGGCAACAGGATGAGGCCCTTAAGTGGGCATTAATTGCCCACTAAATGGCCTCAATTGGCAGAGGGCGGGAAGGACGTCCACAGGTTACCCTCCTGCCTGATTAAATGTCCCCCCACCAATAAACTTGTTGGGGGCGGGGGGCACAAGATTCCACTCATTTATTCTGTTTCTCTCTCCATAAGTGCTGCCAACCTGCTGAGTATTTCCAGCATTTTCTATTTTAATTTCAGATTTCCAGTATCCACAGCATTTTGCTTTTGTAATTGCATTCTCGCTCAACTAGAAATGGGATTTAAAATAACAAGGACAATGCAATTTTAGATAAATTAATAGTTTATGGAGCACTAAGTAATTCATTGGGCTAGACTTTGTGGGAGATGCCAGTCAGGCTGAGAGAATGGGGTAGGAGGTCACATGTCAGAAGCCCTGTGGTGGGAAAATGGTACCCGATTATGTCAGCAATGAGAGGGTGAGTTGGAAACTCGCCCGTTAGCAACAGGAACCTCATATATATTCCAAATTGACCATTTGCATGCAATTTAAATGTAATTCATTGGGATTTAATGCAGCCTCCCCAATTAAATGAAACTGGCATGAGTCTCCCGTGCCTCACTAACCCGTCCATTGAACGCTGTCAACTCAAATGTTGCTTATTTGACTCAATGTGAGAGCTCTCTTGACTTGCAGGAGAGTGAGTCATAGGGAGCTGCACTGTCTTCAGAGTTTTTCTGTGTTCAATCTTGATGATCTGACACAAGGGGCAGAGCCTGAGTTACATACATATGAACATACAAGTTAGGAGCAGGAGTAGGCCATTTGGCCCCTTGAACCCCCTCCACCCTTTGATAAGATCACGGTTGATCTGATTATGGCCTCTACTTTCCTATCTACCCCTATACCCTTTGACTCCCTTGTCAGTCAAAAATCTATCTACTTCTGCCTTAAAAATACTCAATGACCCTGCCTCACTGCTCTCCTCGGAAGAGAGTTCCAAAGATTCGTGACCCTCAGAGAAAAATTTCTCCTCATCTCCATCTTAAATGGGAGACCTCTTATTTTTAAACTCTGTCTCCTAGTTCTAGTCTCTCCCTCAAGGAGAAACATCTTTTCAGCATCCGCCCTGTCAAGTCCCCTCAGGATCTTGTATGTTTCAGAAAGATCACTTCTCATTCTTTTGAACTCCAGTGGATACAGGCCCAACCTGTTTAACCTTTCCTCATTAGACAGTCCCTTCATCCCAGGAATCAGTCGAGTGAACCTTTTTTGCACTGCTTCCAATGTATTATATTCCAATTATATCCTTTCTTAAATAAGGAGACAGTACTGCAGATGTGGTCTTACAAATGTCCTGTACAACTGTAGCAAAACACCCCTACTTTTATACTTCATTCCCTTTGCAATAAATGAGAGCATGCCATTTGCCTTCCTAATCACTCGCTGTACCTGCTTACCAACTTTTTGTGATTCATGTACCAGGACACCCAGATACCTCTGTACATGAGAACTTTGCAATCTCTCCCTATTTAAATAATGGGCTGAATCTTCCATGGAGTGGCAATCACCGTCAGATTGCCACTCTGTCCCGCTGTTATCCTGCACTGGAGCTCCACATTTCTCACCCAGACTTCCAAACCAGGCCTCTTGAGAAATGTGGAGTGTACCTGCTCCTGGAGAGTTTGGGGAAGCCAAGCCACATCCCATTTTTAAGGCACTTGCTGCCGTATTCCATTAAGTTTAAATGGGTCGTCAGGTGTGGCAGGGATACTCAGGGGCCTGAGGGGAGTGGTGGGGGATAATTGGGGCAGCGGAATAGTCAGGTAATCGGGGGAGGGGATAGTCAGGGGTTGGGGTAGTCAGGGGGGTGTGGATAGTCTAGGATGCGGTGGTAGCTGGAGGTGGGTGAGAGAGGTGGTGCAGGGGTGGGGGTGGTGAGTGGTGGGGAAGTGTGGGTAGTGGTGTTGGGGGGGGGAGTCAGGGGTTGGGGATAGTCCAATAATGGTGGGGGCTTGTTTACGAAAATACAAAAAAGGAGCAGGAGTAGGCCATTCAGCCCCTTGAGCCTGTTCCGCCATTTAATAATATCATGGCTGATCTGATAGTAACCTCAAATCTGCATCCCACCTACCCCCGATAACCTTTCACCCCCTTGCTTACCAAGAATCTATCCACCTCTGCCTTAAAAATATTCAAAGGCTCTGCTTCCACTGCCTTTTCAGGAAGAGAGTTCCAAAGACTCACTACCCTCTGTATAAAGGGGAACCGATGGATGTGCTGTACTTAGATTTCCAGAAAGCATTTGATAAGGTGCCACATCAAAGGTTATTGCAGAAAATAAAAGCTCATGGTGTAGGGGGTAACATATTGGCATGGATAGAAAATTGGCTAGCTAACAGGAAACAGTAGGCACAAATGGGTAATTTTCTGGTTGGCAAGATATAACGAGTGGTGTGCCACAGGGATCAATGCTGAGGCCTCAACTTTTTACAATTTATATAAATGACTTGGATGAAGGTATGGTTGCTAAATTTGCTGATGACACAGTTAGGTAGGAAAGTAAGTTGTGAACAGGACATATGGAGGCTACAAGGAGATTATAGATAGGTTAAGTGAGTGGGCAAAGATCTGGAAGATGGAATATAATGTGGGAATATGTAAAATTGCCCATTTTGGCAGGAAGAATAAAAAAGAAGCATATTATCTAAATGATGAGAGATTGCAGAGCTTTGAGATTCAGAGGGATCTGGGTGTCCTAGTACATAAATTGCAAAAGGCTAGTATGCAGATACAGCAAGTAATTAGGAAAGTTAATAGAATGTTATCATTTATTGCAAGGGGAATTGAATACTAAAGTAGGGAGGTTCTGCTTCAGTTATACAGGACACTGGTGAGACCACATCTGGAGTACTGTGTACAGTATTGATCTCCTTATTTAAGGAAGGATGTAAATGCATTGGAAGTAGTTCAGAGAAGGTTTACTAGACTAATACCTGGAATGGGCAGGCTATCTTATGATGAAAGTTGGACAGGCTCAGTTTGCATCTGCTGGAGTTTAGAAGAGTAGGAGGCGACTTGGTTGAAACATATAAGATCCTGAGGTGTCTTGACAGGCTGGATGTGGAGAGGATTCTCTTGCGGGAGAATCTAGGACTAGAGGTTACCCACTTAAGACTGAGGTGAGGAGAAACTTTTTTTCTCTGAGGGTTGTGAGTCTTTGGAATTCTCTTCCTCAAAGAAGAACGGCTAAACAGCTTAGGCCTTTATTCATTAGAGTTTAGAAGAATGAAGGGTGATCTTATTGAAATGTACAAGATTCTGAGGGGGCTTGACAGAGTAAACGTTGAGAAAATGTTTCCACTAGTGGGGGAATCTCAAACTGGGGTACATAGTTACAGAATAAGGGGGCACTCATTTAAAACGGCGATGTGAAGGAATTTCTTCTCTCAGAGGGTAGTAAATGTCTGGAATTCTCTACCCCAGAGACTTGTGGAGGCTAGATCACTGAAAGTATTTAAAGAGGAGATAGATAGATTTTTGAAATATCGGGGAGTTGTGGGTTATGAGGAGCTGGCACAAAAGAGGAGCTGAAGCTTTGGGCAGATCAGCCATGATCTTATTGAATGGCGGGGCAGGCTTGAGGGGCCGAGTGGCCTGCTCCTGCTCCTATTTCTTATGTTATGTTATCCTATGTTAAAAGGCGGTGGGAGCAGTCTTTGAATACTTTTAAGGCAAAGGTGGATAAATCCTTGATGAGCAAGGGATGAAAGGTTATCTGGGGTAGGTGGGAATGTGGAGTTGAGGTTACAATCAGATCAGCCATGATCTTATTGAATGATGGAGCAGGCTTAAGGGGCCAAATGGCCTACTCCTGCTCCTAATTCGTATGATACTACCTTTAACTTCCTTAGTTAGCTACGAGTAGTGCATCCCTCTCCTAGAGTCTTTCTTTCTCACTGGAATGTATCTTTGCTGAGCATAATGAAATGTCTCCTTAAATGTCTTCCACTACATCTCCACTGGCCTATCTCTTAACCTAATTTCCCAGTTCACTTTAGCCAGCTCTATGTTCATACCCTTACAATTGCCTTTATTTAAATTTAAAACTCTAGTCTTAGACCCATGCTCTCTCCCTCAAACTGAATGCGAAATTGAATCATGTTAGGAAGTGACTAAGTCTAAAGCGTTGGGTCCAAAAATTAAAGGGGCACTTTAATTAAATTAAAGCCTTGGGATAGATGGACTATTCATTAAAATGGCATTACGTATCTGAGGTCCTAAGGGGTGGGCACTTTGGAGGCTGCCTTGAAAGAAAGGGAGAAGGGTTTGCACAGTGGGAATCATTCATCCTGTGCTCCTTCACCCTCTCATGCTGGAGGGGATCAATGTTACATAAGAACACCCTGTTGCACAGGAATCAGTGCAGGCAGCCCAGCAGCAGCAACAAGAGCGAGCGCAATGATAGGAGGCCAAGCAGCAAGGCAGAGGCACATGCAAGCCCCTGGCACATCCGTGAGTTACAGGACCAGGATGATGTACCTGCAAATGTCAGAGAGATAGTGTCTGAAGAGACTACGCCTCACCAGGGAGACCATGATAGAACCACATGCCTTAACACAGGACAACCTGTGTCCACAGGGTTATGGTGGTCACGCTATGATAGTGGCATTGCAGCTATTGACTTCTGTGCAACTGGTTCTTTCCAGGGATCTACAGGTGACATTGTTGAAATCCACCAAGCAGCCACTCACTTCTGCATGAAGGAGGTGACAAATCACTACAAGAGGGCTGGAAAATTCATAAGATTCCAGATGATTGAGGACAGCCAGGTGGAGAGGGCAATGGGATTCGCAGCCTTTGCAGGCTTTCCGCATGTTCAGGGTGTAGAGACTGTACCCATGTTGTATCAAGGCACCATCTGAGCAGCCAGCCATGTTTATTAACAGAAAGGGATTCTATTCCCTCAGTGTGCAGTTAATCTGTGACCACATGAAGTGAATCATACAGGTGCCCGCCAGGAGCCAAGATGCCTGTGTGATTTGCCATGTGCAGATGCTACACTTTGTGGCAAGGCCACAAATCAAGGGGTTGGATCACAGGTGACAAGGGCTACCCTCTTCACACATGGCTGATAGTGCCCATCAGAAACCCTCACAGTGAGGCACAAGCGAGGTTCAATGCCAGTCGCGGCACAACAAAAAACATCATGGAGCAACCCATCGGTCTGCTGAAGATGCGCTTCCACTGCCTCGATTGTTCTGGGGGAGTTCTCTCCAGCATAACCCAGTAAAGATAGTCACTGTGTACTGTGCACTGCATAACATCACCATGCAGAGGGGTGACGACATCAGCCCAGAGGAAGAAGAGGAGCAGAAGTCTCATCTGATGAGGAGGATGGGGAAGTAGAGAGTAACATGGAAGGGTATCCACAACAGCGGGCTGCTGCCAATGTCCGTGCCATGGAACTTAACAACAGGAGGCATGGGACCACCTCATACTGACCTGCTTCCGACCATCTGGTTACCATTCAGCAACATAAATATACAACCTTGCCCTTTTCCCTGGATGGCACATATTATTGAATCTAAGAACTTGCAACACTCCTCCTCGCAGAGGTCTGCATCTCAATCTGCGAGCAAGCAGCCAGTGCCCCTTAAACATATGAGATTAAATATCATGCATCATTGAAGGAGAAACATCATGAGGCCCTCGTATGAAAAGCAAACACTGAATAAAGCCCAAAACATTTTAATGTGACATTAACACATCTTCCTTAACATAATAATATTAACACCAGTGCTACCTTACTGTGTGAAAATGAACTTTTTGAAATGCTTCCACATGTTGCGGTGAAGTAAATCCCCAACATCTACGGATGAGATGTGAGCAGGCTACCGCTTTCTTTGCCCTGTAGCCTTTGATGACTGTGGTGGGTGTCCTCTGGCAGCCTTTGGCTTGGATGGGCCAGGGCATATAAGACTCTCCTGTACCAATGCAGGAGGGTCTTCTGTGGCCACTGCCATTGTGTCGTGACTGCCCTTGGATCATTGGGAAGCTCCCGACAAAACTTCGAGTGCCTTGAGAAGAACCCTCAAGTGTGATAGGTTGCATCTCCGCAGGCCCCTCAGTGCAGCATGGCACTGCCCTGCTTCTGGTTGACCAAGGTGCATCTGGAGGGGTGTCTAGGGCAACAACAACCTTTTGCTGGCTCACTGCTGCAGTGAGCTCATGGCACCAGCGTTGGTCTTCAGGATGGTACTGGTACCAGGCATTCACTATGTGCTCTCCTGGGTCTCCCTCTTCAAGGTGGTTACTGCCCTCTCCATGGAAGAAGCAATGACCTCTCCTACCTGAGACATGGCAGAGACTATGTCATGGATGGGTTCCTCCATCATCTGTGCATGCCTGCTCAAAGCCTCAGGCAGCTCTGTCATATTCTCCCCCATTTGCCTCTGCAACTCCTTCAGGTTGAGTGTGGCCCTCGTCAGAGGCACTTTATCAGCCAGGGGTGTAGCAGGGAGCTGTCCTTCCACAATCCTCCGACTGCCAGAGGCCTCAACTGCGTTTGCGCAACTGTGAGGTGCTCAGCAGATTGTGACCACAGGCTGACACATGACCTATTCCCCACCGAAGTGAGTGTATCTGTGCTGGTGCTGGGTGCAGGGGACAAATGTAACACTGCACCCTCGGAGACATCCAGACTGTTGTCCTCCAAGGAGATGTCAGGCGGAACACATGGGGGCTGGTAACGATTCTCTACAGTTGTCGAACTGCAAATGAAGCTCAAACAATTACTGGAATGATAATGTTAAGGGCCACTACCATTTATGGGTGCAGCAGGCAGCCATGGTAATCACCTCCTAACTCTCCACACCCACCAATCCAAAGTCAGTGTCAGATATAGACCAACCATCCTGCTCCCCTTCCATCTCCAGTACTTCCAACTCTGCCTCTGTCAGCAGAAAATCTCTAGCATTCCATCCCAGGTCTTGGATCTCTCCCTGGTGTTGTGGGTCCTCTTGTTCTGCAAGCATTAGGGGAGAAAATTTGAAGTTGCTAGTGAAGCTTGATTGCCCCTGGTCCGATGAGGTGTCAGCTTGCCCATCTCCCCTTCCAGTCCTCAGACACTCAGGAAATCTGGGTAAGGTGTAGAGGGAGTTGCAGATTCTGATGACACATACACATACAGCCTATGCAACTAAGGAAGCTGGTGAGGGGGAACAGTTTACACTTTAATGCCCATCCTAGCCTTAACTATTCAGTGCCCTTACATTTCCCATCCACCTTTCATCCACTTCTTGACAGTATGGAACTCTTACTCACTGGGCAGAATTTTCTGGCTGGCAGGAGGGGGCGGAGCAGGAGCGGGCGCAGGCCCGATCACCGCCTGTGATCGGGTCCACGCCATTTTACGTGGCTCCTGAGGACAGCGGGAGTGGGCGGGCGGCGGCGGGACTGCAATGTTTTAAAAAGTTGCTACAGCCTTTCAAAGGCTGCGAATCAGAGCCAGTGGAAAGGCTTCCCAGAGCACTGCTGGTGAGCAGGTCAGGGCAGGGGGAGGGAAGGGCAGGGGGGCACTGTGCTCCTTGTTTTTTTGGATGATTGCCTTTCCACCCTCCTCGGAGGTGGTAGCAAGACAGGAGGTGCTGGTTCCCCAGGACAGGAGGAGGAGGCCCACCCACATGACCAAACGTGCCTGGGAGGAGGTGGCGGAGGTGATGAACTCCTGCGATGTGGTGCGGCGCACCTGGATCCAGTGTCGCAAGCGCTTCTATGACCTGTTGCGCTCAGGAAGGGTGAGGACAATGTTGGCATTGGCCACTTAACCCAGCAGGTAGGCCTTCCACCCGGTGCCCCACACCCCCACCCCTGCCCCCACCCACTCAATAAGTCTGAGTGTAGTGACTGCATTGAATCGTTGACGGCATGTGTCCTTCGCTGGGTGGGCCAGCGGATATTGCCTATGCCAAGATCACCCTGAAAGGGTGATGAAGAGATGGGTTCTGCGCCTGCAGCCTTTGGTACACTGAGACTCACGTTACTGTTTTGGGGACAACCTGGAGGAGTTGCACCCAGGCGCATTGCTGGAACTCCAGGACATGTCAAAGTAAGGGTGATGACATGCTGGGAGGGGAGCTTCAAGGTGGCATGGCACCAATCGATCTGCTGTCCTCTGCGCTCCACGTGCTTGCGCCTCCTTGCTATGGAATGTTAGACCGTGTGGTCCGTAATATGATGTAGGCAGCATTTGGCCAAGGGGGTGTGGAGCAGGCCTAGCATCTTTGTGTGTGTTCAGCAGCAGAGGGGTGAGGAGACACTGGAGCCCTGCAATATCCTCCTCTGATTGGGGTGGGCCGTCCGTGAAGAGATTCCAGGTACAATTAGCACTAATCAATGCTCTTCTCTCATTTTCAGGAGAAGAATGCACATAATGCCGCCGAGCAGGTAAGGACTGGCAGCAGCCTGGCACAGTTGGCGATTCTCAGCTGCTTCAAGCAGAAGGCCCAGGTCCACCGGTGTCGGTGAGGCTGGGGTGCCACGGGCAGGTATGTATGCCCAGCAGTGAGGTCATCATTGTTCTCCCAACAGCCATGGCAGTGCTGAATGTTCAGTGATTGAAGTTTCCAACATGGCTTGACCATTGCTTATTGAAGGATGAGCGCATAATGATCCGGGGGACAGGGATGCACATTGACATTGTGTCCACGTTAACTGATCCAATGTCCTTGTTCTTCCTTTCAGCATCAGCGGAACACACTGAGGGCCCTGAACACCCTCACACCTGAGGGCCCTGAAGTCTCACCAGTGTCACACCATCTCTGCCAGGCAAACACCAGCGGAGATACTAGCACCTCAGTGGGAATTAGAACATCGGCTAGTGTCCCAGGGCACAGCGGTGAGGGCACTTCATAGTCACTGGAGGAGCTGGCAGAGACAGAGAGTGCCGATGGCGCCAGCAGTCAGAGGACTGCAGGGGACCAGCTACATGCTCAGTCGGTGCCTGATGTTGTGCCTCTGGAGTTGTCCGCGACGCAGGAAATGCGGCCGGGTGTGCGGGAGCATCTGGTGGAGATACATGAGGCTATGCTTGGCTTGGCGTTCGTAGTGGAGTAGCCTAAATGGGCTATCGCCGAAGCAATGAGCCTCATGGCCGAGCGCCATGGGTCCTCTATGGAGAGAGTGGTGACTCTTGTGGAGAGGCTCCTCCAGGAGACCCATTAGGGCTTCCTGGAGATGCGCTTGGACCAGCAAGCCCTCACATCGGCATTGACCTCAGCTGATCTGTGCCAGTGTGGGAGATGGTCTGGGCACCAAGTTTCCCAGCTCGGTGCCCATCCATCCACGGTGAGCAGGGAGGTCGGAAATGACCTCACGTCGGCGCAGCAGCTGCCTGTCGTCTCTGTGGGCTCCTCTCAGGGCGCTCCAGATGAGGGCAGCAGCTCCTCCGCCCCTCTGCCAGTACTGTTACATTCGGTGAGACTGCGACGACTGGGGTGATGCCAGCTGTGGAACTGGCAGCTCCCTCCCAGGCGGGACCAACACAGGTTCCACGGGCCAGAGGACGACCGCCAAGGTCATTGAGGCCAACAGGACAGCAGAGTCAGCAGTCTGTCTCAGATGCCACTTCCAGCGAGGGGTCAGCACCAAGATGTAGCACCCGAAAACATAAACATAAGGCACCTTAGGCACAACACGGGTTTATCACTGGTGCTTTTGTGTTGGCCGCAATGAGGTCTGTATGAATTGGTGTGATTTTTAACACCTTTGTCATTTTGTTTCATTGTTTCTTTGGTTGTAATATTAAATTCAGATATGTCACCATGGCTGAGGGTGCCTCTTTTCTTCTGCAGGTGGATGGTTTCCAAAAATGTTATGAGTGTTTTGTGGAACATTCAGCTTTATTAACAAGGACCTTAGTTAATGTTCCTAACCAGGCAGATTTTGCACTTAGGTATTGAGTATGGAGCCTACAGCCCAGGCTTGTCCTGGAGGTCCATATGTGGTGTGCTAGCTGAAGGTTCATTGGATTAAAGCCTTCCGGGTGTTCCTGCCTCCGTGGAGTATGCCTGGGTCAGCGTCTACCCCCTCAGCATTTCCCTGTGCATGCTCATCCTCGGACTCACTGCTGGACTCATCTTGTGCAGCTGCAGCCACTATGTCGGCGTCTTCATTGTCCACTGTGTCCCCCCTTTCCAGCACAAGGTTGTGGAGAGTGCAGCATACTACCACTATTACCAACACACTATCTGGGGGGTGCTGGTATGCGGCCCCTGAGCAGTCCAGGCACCGGAAGCACATCTTGAAAAGACCAATGGTTCTCTCCACCACAGCCCTTGTGGAAGCATCGCTCCTATTGTACCGCTGCTCAGCTTCTGTCCTTGGATGGCGGAGAGGCGTCATGAGCCACCTTCTGAGGGGATAGCCCTTGTCACCCAGCAGCCATCCATCAAGCCAGGCTGGAGCACTGAAGAGCCCCGGCACCTGGGAGTGTCTGAGGATGTAGGCGTTGTGGGAGCTGCCTGGGTACCTTGCACACTTATAGAATCAGCATCCCGTGATCACACACTATCTGCACGTTCATGGAGTGGAAGCCCCTCCTGTTGACGAAGGCACCGGGCTCACCTGCTGGCGCCTTGATGGCCACGTGTGTACAGTCTATTGCACCCTGGACACGGGGGAAGCCAGCAATCGCCACGAAGCCTCTGGCTCACTGTGTCTGGCTTGCCTGGTCCCAACGGTAGAGGATTAAGGTCAATGCACGCCTGAACAGAGCATCTGTAACCTGCTTGACACAAGTGTGGACAGCAAAGATCACCCACTGAGCCCTTGAAGGAGCCAAAGGCATAGAAATTGAGGGTAGCTGTGACCTTAAGAGCCACTGGCATGGCGTGTCTGCCCACACAGTTAGCGGAGATCTCAGGCCCAATCATCTGACAGATATAGTTGACTGGCTCCCTTGAGAGACGAAGCCTCCTTCGGCACTGCACCTCAGACATATTGAGGTCGCTGCTTCGCCACCTGTATACCCTGTCAGCAGGATAGTGCTTCCTTGGATTACCTCTTGGCCCTGCACCCCTTGTGCCTGCGCCTGCCTCCCAAAGGTGGCTCCCCTGGAGGCTGAATGTGCACTCCTGGCCTCCTCCTCCTTACAACCTTTCCTTCCTCCTCAGAGGAGGTGCTTCCAGTGGAGAGTTCAGCTCCCATTCCCAGGCTAAGGGAAGGCTTCCTGAAACCTGCAGGCCCAAAAAGGATTCCTCACTGCAGAATGCTGACCTGAAGGTTGTGAGTCCAGACCAAGCAGCTGGTATGTGTTTTGAAGTATTGCAGATCACACAGGCAAGTATCAGTAACTGAGAAATCAATATTTGACAAAGCACACTCGTGATCCCACTGAGCCCTCTTATCCCGCCTGCGGATGAGGTTTATACAAATGTGTCCTGCCCGTTGCGCCTGTGCACCGACCTGAAGATTGCACAGGTGCCGAAAAATCACCGTCAATTGGCGCTTCAAAGGCCTTAAGTGGCCGGTTAATTAAAGATGAGTGCGCATTGGAGATCAACGCGCGCCCGCCCAATGAAATATCGCGATGATGCGCGGTGACGTCGGGATGCTCACCCAACGTCACCACGTGTCATATTACATGCGGGGCCCACCAACAGGAAAATTCTGCCCACTGTTGCAGTACAGAGGAAGTCATTCATCCTTTCTCGGCACTCGACCCAGTCAGTTAGATGGACCCGATGGCCGCTCACCTCTGCGATGACCCTCTTTACAGGCCATCTTGGTCATTCCTTTTGGCCTTTTGTGGACATCAACTGGAAATAGAATCTTTCTGCGTATCTGAATGGCCTGGAGGAGATCATGCAGCAACTTTCACTGAACCATGGAGCAGTACTCTGGGTGGATTGTAACATCTCTGAACACAGCTGAATCCGTTGATGCCACACACTGAACTTTTACAAAGATGGAGGTTTCTTCTGCCTGGACCCTCAAAGGTTTTCTGTTGCGATGTTCATACACCTGGCAACTACAGTTGCAGTTCTCCCTCAAAAAGGCTGCATGCAGAATTTCAGGTTTTAAACAGGGCTTTCTACCCTTTACACCCCTGTGTGAGGATCAGGTGACATGAGTCTCCTGACGTCAGATCCACCCCGCCACATGATCCAGTGGCAAGCCCGCATCACACATATTCATGAGCTTGTCACCATGTGATCCAGTCCGGGTGGCCACCACCTTCCTGTGCCAGATTCCCAACTTCTTCCAGGCCTGCTAGTGGACTCAGCAATGGGAGGACAAAACCCAGCCCATATTCAGGTCATTATACAATTTGGAGGAGGTTCACAGTTTTGTTTTTTGAAGTTTTGCTTCAGTTTACTTGTCTATGTCAGCAAATGTTGGTACAGGAGGACAGGACGATGTAAACTGGACATCGTCTTTTTGTGGATAATGGCCTGTATGGGTTAAATGACAATACCGCTCCCCACACTTTCATATGTTCTTATGGCATCCATATGTACATTTTTCAGTATGAATCTCGACATGTCAATCAGGGCTGGTCAAATTGGTTGGTTTTAATTTTCCTTGGATCAGGAATGTTTTCAGTTGTCGCACCTTTATCATTGCAATACCCCGAGATCAGCTAACTCAACAAGCCATGGTTTAAACCTGGGACCTTCATATTCTGTATAGTGTAATATTACATCAGGAGAAACATTTATCCACCAAGATATAGAGTAATCCTTTTCCTACCTTTTTTGGGATGATGTGGAGTTGTATTTACAAATACATGTGCAATTAACCTGATTGTACCGGCCTTACCTGATGTTTGGCTGTTTCCTATATTACACCTTCATTTAATAAATTTTCTGTGCCTCTTTAAGCCCTAAAATCTGCTTCTCTTTGCTACATATCACCTTTACACCACCTAATGGAACAGCACTAAACAGAGAAATATTTTTCAGCATCACATGTATGTTGTTTTATTTTTGTTAATCTTATTAACTGCTTTGCTTTCTAATTACCTTCTGGGTTCCTTTCAAAAACGTGTGTTACGAGCCATTTACAAATCAAAATAATTGTGTATAAACTGTTTGTAGTAATATTGTAATTTACCTCAGAATTTTAAAAAAATCTTCTAGGCATCCATTTGGTAAAGCATTGAATCCCAATGTTGATCACCATCCTCTCTCTATGTGAGAGTTTGCTGGTTCTTAGATTGGTCACTGGATGGAGCTCTTTGTGATGTTGAAAGTGAGGGAGCTCTGAGGGACCTTGCATAATGTACAGATTGAAGCAGAATTGACTTTGCTTCTGCAGAGGGCTGTGACCCTATTTATTCTTTTCTCCTCAATTGCACATCAGGAAATGAAACATGATTAAAATGAAGAATAAAACTATCTAGAACACAGTGTTTCATTGGACTTTCTCAAACCTTGACAAACAACTTAGTCCTGTCAGATTCCATGCCCCTTTTGTAGATTGAATACCATCAGTACAGTGAGTCATAATTGTACTTGAACAGTTACATAGACTTATGTAAAACAAAGATCAAATTCAAACAACTCTAATTCGTTTCATATAAAAAATGAGCCTCCAGCAATGTATCCTGAATTGACTTCTTGTACTGCTGTTGGATTTATGTATAATGTAGCACATTCCAAACACATGGTGAAGTGTTAACATTGACAGAAGTTTTTACTTAGACATTGTGGTGTATGTAAATTTGCACTTTAGATGTGCAGTCAGGTATGACATTTTTACTTTTAAACAGTATTTAGTTCACATATTTGCAGGGTGTTTACTGTAAGTGCCTGTCAAAACTGTGCAAGAGAATTTAGTAAAATAATTTAGTGGTGAAACACTACTTAACCGTTCCAAAATCTAAACTGTTTAATTATATATTTCCTTATTGAAGCAAGTTGGCTGGCGATGAAACATAATTGTAAATTTATGATCTGATCTTGTATTCCTTTGTGAGTTTTTGTGCTTATCAAGGTGGGAAGTGAAATACTTTTCCACTATTGGCATCAGTGCCAACACTGAGCACTCCCAGGTCAGATATAGCCCCACTAGATGCATGCCGAAGCTCCCAATCCTCTGCCATCTATCACTACCTTGAATTACATTCCCACATCATGGGGCAGTTTTGTATTATTCACCCATGCCTCCTAAGCCCTGAGTTAAGACTTCCTGTTACAAAATTGAGACCACATATCAGATGGGATTCTTAAAAGTTGCCAAGAAACTTTAATCCTGTTAATCTTGGTTCAATTCAAACCTGGACCTTGGGTGACTTGCACATCATGCTCATGCACTGCACAAGGTGGTGCTTTTGATTCCTTCCTTTTATGACTAATTTTCTCCCCTCCTCTTTTCCTGAAAGCATTTCCTCCTTGCAGGGGTTTGTTTGTATGGCAGTCAATCAGTTACACAACAGCACCACATGTAAACGTCCACTTTCATGTGCTAACCCTAGACGTTGAGTGTCAACAAGCTATTCTAACATGGGGGTATCACAGCTGAGTGCATGCAATCCTTTCCCAGCTCTAAATATGCACCTAGCAAGACAGGTGGGTCACTAGATGGCAATGAGGAGCCAGAACCCTGCCAATTTTTCCCTTCCTTGCCTGGCTCTGAGGCCAACTTGACTCTCACTGCTTGACCATGGCCATTAGCTGAGAGCAGATTAAACCTGAGACTTTCCTGGTTTGTATAGCTCAGCTACTCTTACAGAGTTGGGCTGGTGACCTCAAAATGTAAATACCTCAAATCTGCTATAATTCAACAGCTTGTAGACGTAATAGAAATTATACAATGCATTTCACACAATGGGAATACATTTTGGCTGCAGACCAGGTGAAATATGAAAAGAGTTTACTGAACAAATATTTACAGCTATTTTGGTTCCAGGGAATTAATACAGTGCATGTGGGAATGAAAATATTTTTGACTTTTCAATTTCAAGACGTAAGAATTATTCACTTTTGGTATTCATTAAAATATGGAACAAATAGTTACAACAGATTTAAAAGTAC
Source organism: Cetorhinus maximus (assembly GCF_964194155.1). Taxonomy (NCBI): domain Eukaryota; kingdom Metazoa; phylum Chordata; class Chondrichthyes; order Lamniformes; family Cetorhinidae; genus Cetorhinus; species Cetorhinus maximus. The sequence goes on from NC_135892.1 coordinate 14,259,261, forward strand.
TTCTCAAAAAAACTCATGGTAAATAAAAATTCTCATTTTTGATTAGAGATACGATAAGGGAAAGCTTTATCTGTTTATCTATGTTTGAAACTGTCTGGTATGTTGATGTGAGGAATCAAGGCATTGTCACTGAAGTCTGCTAATTGTCTTAATTACTTATTGCTATTCTTAAATTAAAATCAATCAATTTAAAGTCACCATGTGTCTCTTTAATTAGAGGAATTTGAAAACTCATTATTTTGGAAAGCATTTTTATTTGAGTTATCAGCGGCTTCCAAAATATCTCCATGTGCTTTGTTTAATCTAGTTACCTAGTCCAAAAACAATCCCCCAGATTTGCTTTAAATTTTTGTATTCAGTGCTCAAATGTGGTCTCCTCTCTATTTTTTCAACAGCCAGTGCTGGTAATGATACAGCTTGTCAAGATCCATCTTTTGTTTTTTCACCTGTTCCATTATCTTCACCTTTTGACTTGCACCATCATCCCTTTTGTCATTTACTCTCTCCTGCCTTCCATCTTATCACAGACCTTCCCTTTTGCACTAACCTCCGCTCCCCCTTTCCCTGCCTCTCTCTTAACTTGCTTAAAACCGGATACATCCCTGATTTTTCCATCAGCCTGAAACGTTAACTCTGTTTCTGTCTCCACAGATGCTGTCTGACCTGCTGAGTATTTCCAGCACATTCTGATTATATTTATGCTTTGAATTAATCTTGTATTTTTTTTTCTCTTTATCCTGCAATTCACAGAAACTCTGGAGTTTCCTTTGTCAGGAGACAGTGCAGAAACACCCCCTGCATCGTTTAATGCTGAAAGATCAAAGAATAGGAATCCTTCTTCGGGATCAGGCAGCAACAGCAGCCATTCATTACAGCTTGGTGCACAGAACAATCCTTTTGGCAGGTGAGAAACATGACTATATTGTAGCAAGTGATGCCAATCCATCCTCTCACTTATGACTTTTTTTTAAGATAAATGAGACCTACAATTACAGCTAGTGCAGGGTTTGTTGGTATATACTGATTTATTTGTGGAGTGGCCAGAATATTTCTATCTGTCTCTTTCCACAGTGAGGATATCACTTGTCAGCTGGTAGAGGTGGTAGTAGATTGTTGATTCGAGCAGCTGCCCTCTCTTCCCATCTCTCTCGCCGTTCTCTCTTGGTGACTGAGCTTGTTGACTGGAAAGTCTTGACATCCTTTTTTGCTGGTGAATCACCATTTTAGTCACAATTGGGTATCTGCTTCCCATGTGTGAATGTTAATAGAGCAGACCGTCATGGAGGCTGTGAAGTATCCAATGACACTCGACAAAGTCAGCTGTAGCTAAAACATGCAGAATGGTTCTGACCTGCCTGTGTCTTGGTGCAGCACTGCCTGGCCTGTCACCAAGGGACAGTTCTGACCTTTCCACTGGTAGTTCGCTACTGATTGCACAGCTCCTGCTTACTCACCGTCAGTTAACTCTCAAGTTTAGGTCTCCACAAACTATATCACACTATTGCTGAACTTGCACCCTAACTATGGGTAGTAGAATAAAAATGCTCACCCACCTGGTGCGTCCAACCGATTGGTTCCTCATTCACTAGTGGAAAGCCTGCTCGCAGCACCTATCGTTGTGGAGTACCTAAAGACACTAGATACTGAGTCAGCTATAGGTAAAGCAAGCAGCAGTTTATTCAATACAAGTATGCATACAGGGTAATGCTCTGTCAGAATGCTCTGAGGCAAATAAAGATACATAGTTTCTGTTAGTTATTTATACCAAGTTTGTGATACCTCATCATTAACTCACAATGTTCATATCTTATACGTCTAGTTCAGTACACCGGCAGTTACAGGTGAGTTTACAAAATAGTCACTGAATTACCTGATCTTTAACACAAATGATGCCTACAGTTTAGTGATGATTTACTACTTTGTCCAGTTATCCGCTTATCTTTGCCTGACTCTGAATAGTCATCCACTTCCTAATCTGACCGAAAAGTCACATTCCTTACTACATCCGCTCTAGTGTTTTTTTTTAACTGCAAACACTTGTAAAACTTCTACCAGCAATTTGGTCAAGCCTGGGTAATCCCACCATACACCACTTCAAAGCTTTGAGATTATTGTTAAAGTATTTCCTTTGGCCCCCATGTGAACAGGCTCCCTGGTGTATGTCAGAGTAGCGCACCTGTTTGGCCAGTCCAGAGTCAGGTATTCTGATGTCATGTCCTGTCCATTTCAGCTGATGCGAGATTATCATGGCCTCTCTACTTGGCACGTTCTTTTGCCCTTCCAATTGATTTGCAAGATCCTTCTAAGACAACATTGATGATGTTGTTCTAGGTCCTTGTTATGGCACCTGTCCATGCTTCAGCAGTGTAGAGGAGTGTGGGGGGAACCACTGCCTGATAGACTTTAGGTTTAGTGTCTGTCAGATATCACAATTCTCAAAAATTTGTGTACGTGATTTACCATAGGTTGGGATGGCACATTAGATTCAGTGATGTGCCTCTTCATCAATGTCAGCTTTTTGAGATAGGTAGCTTCTAAGAGGTGGGAAATGAGGGATTTTTTTTCCAACACGTAATCATGAATCTCAATTGAAGGTATTAAATTTGATACATTTGGTGTGGGTTTTGGTCTTCCTGGTGTTCAGGGCAAATCCCATGCTCTCATAGGATGTCAACTATATATTGTAGTTCTTTAGAATGAGGCAAAAGACGGGAAATTACAGGCCAATTAGCCTGACCTCAGTCGTTGGTAAGATTTTAGTGTCCATTATTAAGGATGAGATTTCAGAATACTTGGAAGTGCATGATAAAATAGGGCAAAGACAGCATGGTTTCATCAAGGGGAGGTCATGCCTGACAAATCTATTAGAATTCTTTGAGGAGGTAATGAATAGGTTAGACAAAGGAGAGCCAATGGATGTTATCTACTTGAACTTCCAGAAGGCCTTTGACAAGGTGCCGCACAGGAGGCTGCTCAGTAAGATAAGAGCCCATGGTGTAGATGCAAGGTACTAGCATGGATAGAAGATTGGCTGTCTGACAGGAGGCAGAGAGTGGGGATAAGGGGGTCCTTCTCAGGATGGCGGCCGGTGACTAGTGGAGTTCCGCAAGGGTCAGTGTTGGGACCACAACTTTTCACTTTATACATTAATGATCTAGATGAAGGAACTGAGGGCATCCTGGCTAAGTTTGCAGATGATACAAAGATAGGTGGAGGGACAGGTAGTATTGAGGAGGCGGGGAGGCTGCAGAAGGATTTGGACAGGTTAGGAAAATGGGCAAAGAAGTGGCAGATGGAATATAACGTGGGGAAGTGTGAGGTCATGCACTTTGGTAGGAAGAATAGAGGCATAGACTATTTTCTAAATGGGGAGAGAATTCAGAAATCTGGAGTGCAAAGGGACTTGGGAGTCCTAGTCCAGGATTCTCTTAAGGTTAACTTGCAGGTTGAGTCGGTAGTTAGGAAGGCATTTATTTCGAGAGGACTAGAATATAAATGCAGGGATGTGCTGCTGAGGCTTTAAAAGGCTCTGGTCAGACCACATTTAGAATATTGTAAGCAATTTTGGGCCCCATATCTCAGGAAGGATGTTCTGGCCCTGGAGAGGGTCCAGAGGAGGTTCACGACAACGATCCCAGGAATGAAAGGCTTAACATATGAGGAATGTTTGAGGACTCTGGGTCTATACTCGATGGAGTTTAGAAGGATGAGGGGGAATCTGATTGAAACTTACAGAATACTGAAAGGCCTGGATAGAGTGGACATGGGGAAGATGTTTCCATTAGCAGAGAGACTAGGACCCAAGGGCACAGCCTCAGAGTAAAGGGAAGACCTTTTAGAACAGAGATGAGGAGAAACTTCTTTAGCCAGGGAGTGGTGAATCTATGGAATTCATTGCCACAGAAGGCTGTGGAGGCCAGGTCATTGAGTGTATTTAAGACCGAGATAGATAGGTTCTTGATTGGTAAGGGGATCAAAGGTTACAGGGAGAAGGCGGGAGAATGGGTCTGAAAAACTTATCAGCCATGATTGAATGGCAGAGCAGACTCAATGGGCCAAATGGCCTAATTTCTGCTCCTATGTTTTATGGTCACCAACCTGTGCATCACCAGCATACTGTAGTTCTATTTACAGATGTGTTTGTTGTCTTGGTTTTGGCCTTCAGCTGGTTGATGTTGAAGAGTTTACCATTGGTGTGATGTTATTACCACAGCTTGGGGGAGCCTGTCAGTAGTAAGTTTCAGTGATGCTGCAAGAGAGATTGAGAATAGTGTTGGTACAATGACACATCACTGTTATTTGCGTATGGTCATGTAGGAGATGGGTGATATTTCTGTAGCACCTTCCAAAGGGCATTTCAATTCACCGAGCCAAAGACTTTTGTGAGATCAAAGAAAGCCATGTACAAAGGGATATTCTGCTGTCTGCACTTTCCTTGAAGTTGCTGTGCTGCTTCTTGGGCCCTGCCAATGTTTCCTTCCATGCCTCTCTCTCCATTGTTTATCTAGTTTCCCCTTGAATGCAACCATGCTATTTGCCTTAATTTAGACTGAAAATTCTAGGGTATTTTAGGCTGGAATAATCTACTGACACAACCAGCACTGCTTGACATGCCTTGATGGTCTTTGCATTCCTGCAAAAATCTGAAAATGGGAATTCCTACATGGGAGCCCACACTCAATAGGGCCAGGAAACTTAAAGTCAGTCTCCAAGATCCTCCTGACAAAATCCTTTTACATTCACAAGTACATCTCTTCCCCTTTAAATGCTTTGGTATTGCAATAAGTTTTGGATCTATGGACACCCAGGTTACATGACCATGATGAGCAACCAGTATAATCATATCATAAATTGTGCATAATCATGTTGATATCTATGTGACATTATTGTCTGATCGTTCCAATATCATAATGAAACTCCTGGCTACTTCAGACAGTAGTTTCTGCTGCTCATTCCAAACCAGAGAAACAATATATTAAATAGGCAGTGACCTTTCCAGACTAAAGGGCATGTTTATGCTCTGCCATACCCCTTTGCATCCATTTTCCAGCCTAACTAGAGTCTAAAGTCAGCCTCATTGAGTGCCATGTCTTCTCGTACCCATAGATATCCTTTAACTTCACCCTGAACTATTCAACCCCACTCCACCAATGGACTTTTCCTGCTGCCTGCTTGTCCTTACGTTTGATAATTTATCCTTGCTCAAATTAAATTTTATCTATCATTTTTCACTGATTTATCTGCTTTGTTAAACTTGTAGCCCCTGAGTTAGGTCCTCAGATTCAACTCAAACCCCACCCCCCACCCCCAAGCATGAATTTGTATTGAGCGTCAGAATCCAAATTAATATTGTCGCTACTACTGGATGTAGCCCAGAGTAAAAAGAGAAGATTGCACAGGAGGCCAGTACATAACAGAAACTGCGCCTCCTATCCCTGCATCAAACATGGTAGAATTAATGAGTAGGAAAAAAAAGTCTTCTGAGCACGAAGGGCTGACCTAAACACTCACCGTAATCAGTTCGGAAAGATGCCTTTACAACAAAAAAATGCTCGGTCAAATAGATCAGGTTTCTATTCTTAAAGTGACAAATAGCCACTGTACAGTTAAATTGCATTCAAAATAAAAAGCTGCATTGCAGGATGATTTTGTATTAACAGTGTGCACAATGAGTCTCCTATAAACCAGACACATTTAAATTCAGAATGAAGAGTATGCATTTTAGTTTAAACACCACCAATGAAGGTGTTTCCTTTCTATACCTGTCAATCAAGATCTTCCTGAGGCCAATATTCAAAAACATTTGAGATCATTTTCGCTCAACTTCTCTGCCTATAATGTAAATAAGAGGCTTTTTTTTATCCAAGGTTCAATCAATTGTTCAGAATAGCAAAGGTTGATTAATACCTGGCTCGGACATCACAGTATTGATTCCAAACACGTAGCGGTAAATTTTAAAGGGCAATCTCTTCCATATGAACAACCCTGAAAATCTGGATTGAAAGTGCAAAAAGCTAGACACGTGCTACAGGTCTGTGAGCACCTGAAGGAAAAAATTCCATGTGGGCCTGAAACCAGCACTGGGTATCAGGGCATGTCATCTAACAGCCAGCATTTCACTGCCGTTGAAATCAGGCTGTTGCCACAATGGGTGGTTACTTCGCAGTGACAGTTTTACACCCAGGCAGTGAGTTAAAAATCTATTTAGTATTTGTGTCAGCCATGGCTCAGTAGATAGCACTCACACCTGAGCCAGACAATTATGGATTCACATCCCGCTCCAGAAACTTGAGCACAAAACCTAGGCCGGCATTTCACCACAGTACTGAGGGAGTGCTGCACTGTCGGAGATGCCATAAGACACCGGAGCAGAAGTAGGCCATTTGGCCCATCGAGTCTGCTCCGCCATTCAATGAGATCATGGCTGATCTGATAATCCTCAACTCCACTTTCCTGCCTTTCCCCCATAACCCTTGATTCTCTTACTGGTTAAAAATCTGTCTATCTCAGCCCTGAATATAGTTAACAACCCAGCCTCTACAACCCTTTGTGGTAAAGAATTCCACAGATTGACTACCCTCTTGAGAGAAGAAATTCCTCTTCATCTCTGTTTTAAATGGGTACCCCCTTACTCTGAGATTATGCCCTTTGGTCCTAGACTCTCCCAAAAGGAGAAACAACCTCTCAGCATCTATCCTGTCAAGCCCCCTAAGAATCTTATATGTTTCAATAAGGTCGCCTCTCATTCTTCTAAATTCCAAAGAGTACAGGCCCAACCTACTGAACCTCTCCTCATAAAAAAATCCTCCCATATCCAGGATCAATCTAGTGAACCTTCCCTTAGATAAGGGAACCAAAATTGTTCACAGTATTCTAGGTGTGGTCTAACTAGTGCCTTGTATAGTTTTAGCAAGACTTCCCTATTTTTATACTCCATTCCCTTTGAAATAAAGGCCAACACTCCATTTTGCCTTCCTATAACCTGTTGAACTTGTATGTTAGTTTTTTGGGATTCGTGTACAAGGACTCCCAAATCCCTCTGTGCTGCAGCCTTCTGCAGTCTTTCTCCATTTAAATAATATTCAGCTCCTCAATAACCTCACATTTTCCCACATTATATTCCATCTGCCAAGTTTTTGCCCACTCACTTAATCTGTTTATACCCCTCTAGACTCCTTGTGTCAGCCTCACCACTTGCCTTCCCACCTATTTGTGTGTCATCCACAAACTTGGCGATAGTACATTCACTTCCCTCATCTAAGTCATTAATATATATTGTAAATAATTGAGGCACTAGCACTGATCCCTGTGGCACAGGTTGCCATCCTGAAAATGCCCTCCTTATCCCAACTCTGTCTTCTATTAATTAGTCAATCCTCTATCCATGCTAATATACTACCCCCAACACCATGGGCTCTTATCTTATTAAGTAGCCTTATATGTGTGGTACCTCATCAAACACCTTTTGGAAATTCAAATATATTACATCTACTGGTTCCCCTTTATCTATCCTGCTTGTTAGCTCCTCAAAGAATTCTAATAAATTTGTTAGGCATGATTTCCCCTTCATGAAGCCATGCTGAGTCTCCTTGATTATATTATGTATTTTTAAATTCTCTGCTATTACATCCTTTATAATAGACTCCAACATTTTCCCAATTACAGATGTTAAACTAACTGGCCTATAGTTACCTGTTTTTTGTCTCCCTCCCTTTTTGAATAAAGATGTTACATTGGCTATTCTCCAATCCTCTGAGACTTTTTCAGAATCCAAGGATTCTTGGAAGATTACTACCAGTGCATGGGGACTTATCAGCCTTTAGCCCCATTAGTTTCCCTAATACTGTTTCCTCTAGTGATAACTATTGTATTCATTTTCTTCCCCCCTGCCCCGCATTTTTGCTCCTTGATTATTTAGTATTTTTGGAATGCTATTAGTGTCTTCTATCGTGAAGACTGAAGCAAAGTATTTATTCAACTCCTCTGCCATTTCCTGGTTCCCCATTATTATTTCCCCAGCCTCATTCTCCAAGAGACCTATGTTCACTTTTGCCTCTCTCTTCCTTTCTTATATATTTAAAAAAGCTCTTACTATCTGTTATTATATTACTTGCTAGTTTACCCTCAAAGTTTATTTTGTTCCTCTTTATTTTTTTTTTGGTCATTTTTTTTGGTTTTTAAAACTTTCCCAATCCTCTGGCTTCCCACTAATCTTTGCCACATTGTATGCCTTTTCTTTCAATTTGACACTGTCCTTAACTTCCTCAGTTAGCCATGGTTGGTTTATCCCATTCCTTGAATCCTTCTTCCTCACTGGGATATATCTCTGTTTAGAGTCACGAACTATTTTCTTAAACGTCTGCCATTGTTCATCAACTGTCTTTTCTGCTAAACTGCTTTCCCAGTCCACTCCAGCCAACTCTGCCCTCATTCCTTTGTAATTACCCTTATTTAAATTTAGCACAGTTGTTTCCGACCCAAGTTTCTCACTCTCAAACTGAATGCTAAATTCTACCACATTATGGTCACTAGTGGGTCCTTTACTCTGAGGTCATTTATTAAACCTGCCTCGTTACACATTACCAGATCCAAAATAGCCTGATCCCTGGTTGGATTCACAGCATATTGTTCTATGAAACTGATCCAAATACACTATGAATTCTTGCTTGTCTCTACCTCTGCCAATTTGATTTTTCTAAACTAAATGAAGATTAAGGTCACCCATGATTAATGTACTGCCTTTTTTATATGCCCTCATTATCTCCTGATTTATTCTCTGTCCTATAGTATAGCTACTGTCAGGGGGCCTATAGACTACTCCACCAGTGTCGTCTTCCCCTTGTTATTTCTTACCTCCACCCATATGGATTCTGATCCACTGTCCCAGGGATGAGACACAATATCCATCTCAGGTGGACGTTGAAGATCCATTGACACCACTAAAGAGCAGGGGAGCTCTCCCTTGTGTCCTGGCCAATATTTATCCCTCAATCACCAAAACAGTAGTTACAATACAGAAACATTGGAGAGACCAAACGCAGACTGGGTGACCGCTTTGTAGAACACCTTCGGTCTGACCGCAAGCATGACCCAGACCTCCCTGTCGCTTGCCATTTCAACACTCCACCCTTAGCCTGCTGCATTGCTTCAGTGAAGCTCAACGCAAACAGGACGAACAGCACCTCATCTTCCGACTAGGCACTTTACAGCCTTCCGGACTGAATACTGAGTTCAACAATTTTAGGTCATGAACTCTCTCCTCCATTCCCACCCCCTTTCCGATCCCCCCCTTTTTTTTCCAATAATTTATATAGATTTTTCTTTTCTCACCTATTTCCGTTATTTTTAAATGTATTTCCATCCATTGTTTTATCTCTACCTTTTAGCCTATTTCAATTCCTTCACCCCACCCCCACTAGGGCTATCTGTACCTTGCTTGTCCTGCTTTCTATCCTTAATTAGCACATTCCTTAGATAATATCACCACCTTCAACACCTCTTTGTTCTTTTGTCTATGACATCTTTTGGCTATCTCCACCTATCACTGGCCCTCTATCCAGCACTACTTGTCCCACCGGGGGTGGAGTGGGGGTGGGGGGGGGGTTAAACCAGCTTATATTTCACCTCTCTTCTATTTTTACTTAGTTCTGTTGAAGAGTCATACGGACTCGAAACGTTAACTGTGTTCCTCTCCGCAGATGCTGCCAGACCTGCTGAGTTTTTCCAGGTATTTTTATTTTTATTTTTGTTTTTGTTTTGGATTTCCAGCATCTGCAGTTTTTTGCTTTTATCTTAGCATATCCTTCTATTCCTTTCTCCCTCATATGGTTATCTAGCTTCCCCTTGAATGCATCTATGCTATTCACCTCAACTACCCACTGTCATAGTGGGTTCTATATTCTAACTGTGCTCTGTGTATAAAAGGCTCTTCTGAATTCCCTATTTGATTTATTAGTGACTATCATTTATTTATGGCCCCTAGTTCTGGTCTCATCCACAAGTGGAACCATCTTTTTTTACCCTATCAAACTCTTCCATGATCTTAAGGTCCTCTGTTAGGTTATCCCCTCAGTCTTCTCTTTACTAGAGAAAAGAACCTCAGCGTGTTCAATCTTTCCTTATACCACCTTACCCCACTTGGTTTTGATATCATTCTATTAAATCTTTTTTGCATCTTCTCCAATGCCGCTATATCCAGTTTATAAAATGGAGACCAGAACTGTTCACAGTACTCCAAGGGCAGAATTTTCTGTTCGGCGTGTGGGGGGGCAGACTCTGCACGCCGACACATAAAATGACGCCCGGTGATGTCGGGCGTACGTCCCGACGTCACCGTGCGTCATTCTGATCTTCCGTTCGGCGGCAAGCACCAGAGTTGGCTGCGCGCCCACCGAACTGTCAAAGGCCTGTTAAGGCCATTAATAAACTAATTAACCAATTCGACAGGGTTGCCTGTCCAACCTTAAAGTTGGCAGGCAGGGGAAGAGCCCTGGCGGCCTTCGCACTTTTCATGAAACCTCATCCAAGGCGGGATGAAGTTTCATGAAGGGTTTATTAAATTAATAAATATTTATTAAACATTTGATGCTGTCATATGAGGGGACATGTATAAATGATTTTAAACTTTTTTTATTTTGAAATTTCAAATTCAAATCTTCCTGAGGCACATTTCTGTGTTCTTTCACACGCATGCGTGAAAGAGCGTAGGCCCTGACTCTCCCTCTCCTCCCCCGCCCTCCCCACCGCCCGCACAGGTAGCAGTGCGCTACCGGGTACGCGTCACGGTGGGCGGGCCTTAATTGGCCTGCCCAAGTAAAATGGCAGCGCGCAGCCAATCGCGGGCGGTGATCAGCTCCGCACCCGTCCGCTCCCGACTGGCCCACTCGACGAGGACAAAATTCTCCCACAAGTGTATTCTGACTAAAGTTTTCTACAAATTTAACATAACATCTCAGCTTTTCAGTTCTATCCCTCTAGAAATGCTTTGTTTTCTTTTTTATCGTTTTATTAATCGCTGTCAATTCTTTATAGAAACATCGCAAAGTTACTGTGCAGAAAGAGGCCTTTCAGCCCACTGTGTCTGCGCTGGCCAAAAAAGAAACTAGCCACTCATTTTTAATCCCACTTTCCAGGACCTGGAAGCCATAGCCTTGCAAGTTACAACACTTCAGATGCAGATCCAACTACCTTTTAAATGAGTTGAGCATTTCAGCCTCAATCACCAATTTAGGCAGCGAATTCCAGATGCCCACCACCCTCTGGGTGAAAGTTGACCCCTTCTAATCCTTCTACCTATCACCTTAAATCTATGCCCCCTGGTAACTGACCCCTCAGCTAGGGGAAAATGGGTCTTTCCTGTCTCCCCTATCTAGGCCCCTCAATTTTCTACACCTCAATTAGGTCACCTCGCAGCTTCCTCTGTTCTAAGGAAAACAACCCCAGCCTATCCAATCTTCCCTCATAGTTGCAATTTTCCAGCCCTGGCAACATTCTTGTACATCTCCTCTGTGTACTCTCCATAGCAATTATGTACTTCCTGTAATGTGGTGACCAGAACTGTACACAAAAATTCCAACTGTGGCCTAACCAGCATTTTATACAATTCCATCATTACATCCCTGCTTTTGTATTCAATAACTCATCCAATAAAGGAAAGCATTTCATATGCTTTCTTTACCACCTTACCCACCTGTCCTGCCACCTTCAGGGATCTGTGGACATGCACTCCACGGTCTCTCACTTCAAAAAGAAATATAAAGCTCGCATGAAAGAACAAGAACAGAAGTTGTCGAAGTTAAAGCAGGAAAAGGAGGAGATGGAACAATTAATACACATGGCAGAAATGAGAATGATTCCTCAACCCCTCTTAATATCCTCCCGTTTATTGAGTATTCCCTTGCTTTGTTTGCCCTCCCCAAATGCATCAACTCACTTTTCTGGATTGAATTCCAATTGCCACTTTTCTGCCCGCTCAACCAAACCATTGATATCATTCTGGAGACAGCAGCTATCCTCTTCACTATCAATGACACAGCCAATCCTCCTTGTTACTTCCTCAAAAAATTCTAATAAGTTAGTAAGACATGATTTTCCGCTAACTAAACCATGCCGACTATCCCTAATCAATCTATGCCTTTCTAAGTGACAGTTTATCATGTCTCTCAATTGATTCCAATAATTTGCCCAACACCGAAGTCAGACTGATCAGTCTATAATTTTCTGGCTTATCCCTCTCACCTACAACGTTCTCAGACCTCCAATCCTCTGGTACCTCACCTGTATCTAGTGAGGATTGGAAAATGATCCTCAGAGCATCTGCTATTTCCTCCATGGCTTCCTTCAACAGCTTGGGATACAATCCATCTGGCCCTGGTGATTTATCCATCTTCAGGGATGCCAGTCCCTCCAGTACTTTCTCTCTCACTATGCTTATTGTATCTAATATTTCACACTCCTCCTTAACTAGAATGTCTGCATCATCCCTCTTCTTAGTGACAACAGAGAACAAAATACTCATTGAGAACCCTGCCCACATCATCAGCATCAATGCACAAGTTACCATTTACATCTCTGATAGGCTCTACCCTTTCCTTAGTTATTCTCTTGGTCTTAATGTACTGGTAAAACATCTTCGAGTTTTCTTTAACTTTACCTGCCAATATTTTTTCCATATCCTCTTTGCTTTCCTAATTTCCTTTTTACTTCACTCCTGTACTTTCTATATTCGTCTAGCTTTTCTATAGTATTAAGTTTTGACTGTCCTAAGCTCTCTTTTTCTGCTTTATCTTACCCTGTATGCTTCTGGATAACCAGGGTACTCTAGATTTGGCAGTACCACCCTTTTTCTTTGTGGGGACATGTCTACACTGTGCCTGTAGAATCTTGCCTTCGAATGCCTCCCACTGATTTGACACCATTTTCCCTTCTAGTAGCTGTATCCAATCCACATTTGCCAGTTCACCTCTTAGCTTTGTAAAATTTGTCTTCCCTCAATTTAGAACTTTTACTCCTGTTCTTTCTTTGTCCTTTCCATAATGATGCTAAATCTAACTATATTATAGTCACTATCTCCAAAATGGTCCCCACTGCTACTTTACCCACTTGCCCAGCTTAATTTCCTAAGACTAAGTCTAGAATTGCACACCCTCTTGTTGGATTTGTTATGTGCTGGCTGAATAGTTCTTTTGAATGCAGTTCAAGAATTTTGTGCCCTCTATGCCCTTCACACTGTTCATATCCCAGTTGATATTAGGTTGGTTGAAGTCTCCAACTATTACTGCCCTATTGTTTTTGCATTCAAATTTGCATACACATTTGCTCTTCTAACTCCCACTATTTGGGGGTCTGTAGTACACCCCTAGCAATGTAGCTGCCCCCTTTATTCCTGAGCTCAACCCATATGACCTCATTTGATGCTTCATTTAGTATATCATCCCCCCTCACAGCTGTAATTGTTTCTTTAACCAATAATGATACACCCCAACCTTGTTTATCCCCCTCCCTATCCTGTCTGAATACTCTATATCCAGGGATGTTGAGCTGCAATATTGCCTCCCTTTAAGCCAAGTTTCCATTATAGTAATGATATCACACTGCCATGTATCTATCTGTGCCCTCAGCCCATTGGCTTTATTTGCTATACTCCTTGCATTTGCATATACACCTTTTAACACTGCCAGATTCCTGTGCTGTGTACTTGATAAACCTGCAATTCTTCTGTTTTTCACCAATTCTCCATCTCCCATTCCCTGCTCTGGATTTGCCCTCAGGTTTCCAGTCCCCTACCACTCTAGTTAATCACTAGCAAATCTCCCTGCGAGGATATTCATCCCAGTCCTGTTCAGGTGTAGACCGTGCAGCTTATATAGGTCTCACCTTCCCCAGAACCAGTCCCAACGCCTCAGAAATCTGATGCCCTCCCTCCTACACTAGCTTTCTAGCCACATGTTCAATCACTCCAGTCTCCTATTTCCATACTCACTTGCATGTGGGACTGGGAGTAATCCTGAGATTACTGCTTTAGAGGTCCTCTAAATCTCATTCCTAGCTCCCTAAAATCTACTTTCAGGACCTTTTTCTACCCAATTCATTGGTACCAACGTGGACCATGACCTCTGGCTGATAACCCTCCCCCAAAAGAATGTCCTGCATGCAGCTTTTCAACTCCTGGTCTCCTGCAGGCAGAGAAAGATAAAGAAAAAGAAAAGAGCTTCTCGCTCACCAAACTTCCTTCTCACCAAACTCCCAGTAATTTCACTCTGTACCATAAGAACATAAGAAATAGGAACAGGAGTAGACCATTCGGCCCCTTGAGCCTGCTCCACCATTCAATAAGATCATGGCTGATCTATTTATGTTCCAAATTCCACATTCTGATCTACCCCCGATACCCTCGGATTCCCTTGCCTAACAAGAATCTATCTACCTCCACCTTAAAAATATTCAATGACTCCCCACCTCCCCCCACTTCTGAAGCAGAGAGTTCCGAACTCGCACAACCCTGAGAGAAAAAGAATTCTCCTAATCTCTGTCCTAAAAGGGCAACCCCTAATTTTAAAACAGTGCCCCCTAGTTCTGAATTCACCCACAAGAGGAAACCTCCTTTCGATGTCCACCTTGTCAAGGCCGTTCAGGATCTTGTATACTTCAATCAAATCACCCCTCATTCTTCTAAACTCCAGTGGAAACAAGCCCAGTCTGTCCAACCTTTCCTCATAAGACAACCCACTCACTCCAGGTATCAATTTAGTAAACCTCCTCTGAATCACCTCCAATGCACTTACACCCTTCCTTTCCCTCCCCCTCCTCCTCCCCCCTCCCCTACCCCTACCCCCTCCCCCTCACCCCTTTCCCATTCCCCCCCACCCCCCTCCCTTTCCCCCCTCCCTCCCTCCCCCCCCTTTCCCCCCTCCCTCCCTCCCCCCCCTCTCCCCCCTCCCTCCCTCCCCCCCTCTCCCCTAACCCCCATTCCCAACCTCATCCCCATCCCCCCCTCCCCCTCCCCCCCCTCCACCTCCATCCCCCCTCATCCCCACCCATCACCCTCCCCCTCATCCCCCTCCCTCTTCATCCCCCTCCCTCTTCATCCCCCTCCCTCTTCATTCCCCCCCCCTCACTTCCCCTCCCCCTTATTCCATTCCCCTCCCACTCATCCCCCTCACCTTCATCCACCTCATCCCTCTCCCCCCCATCCATCCCCCCCAACCCCTCATCCCCCTCCCCGCCTCATCTCTCCTCCCCATCTTCCCCCACCCCCAATCCCCCTCCCCCCCACCTCATCCCCCTTCCCCCCCCCCCCCCAATCCCCCTCCCCCCCACCTCATCCCCCTTCCCCCCCCCCCCGGAGTTCCACCCGACGTCATCCCGTGTCATTTTACGCGTCGACGAGCAGAGCTCACTGACCGGGAAATTCTAGCCTATGTCTACTGCATTACCCTTATCCACCCTTTCTGTTACCTTTTCTAAGAATTCAGTGACGTCGGCCACTTATAAACTTGACTTCTGAAATCTGAGTGTACTCTTTGTTTTCAATTTCCAGATGTTTCTCTATTACACATTTGAATCAGAATTCCATTATCTTTATTACAATTAAGCTAATTGGTCTATAGTTC
This sequence comes from Cetorhinus maximus, assembly GCF_964194155.1. Classification (NCBI taxonomy): domain Eukaryota; kingdom Metazoa; phylum Chordata; class Chondrichthyes; order Lamniformes; family Cetorhinidae; genus Cetorhinus; species Cetorhinus maximus. The sequence continues at coordinate 14,274,872 of NC_135892.1, forward strand.
CATGGACTTGTTTGAAATGTCCATATGCATCAAGACTTGGACAACATTCAGGCTTGGGCTGATGAGTGGCAAGTAACATTTGTGTCAGGTGCCAGGTAATGACCATCTCCAACCATCTCTCCTTAACATTCAATGGCGTGAAACGCCACTATCAACATCCTAGGGGTTACCATTGACTAGAAACTGAACTGAACTAGTAAGAATTTAGCTTGAGTAGGTGGTTGAGTGTTTCCTGTAGATTCGCGATACCAGTATAATTAACTCCAGTAGATGAATAGTCAGTTTCGAGGTTCCAGTAATGTTGAATTCAGTAGAGAGGGAGATCGATTGGGATACCTGCGAAATGGTGGTTTGCAGAGGTACTGGTGTGTGGCTGTTACTTCTGAATCAAACTTCCAGCACTTGCTCTCTCTCAGAACACCCACCAACAGACCGACAGAAGAGCAGTTTTTTCAGCTCACTTTTAACCCCTTCTTTGTATATTCCAAGTGGGAAGCAAATTCACAAATCTGGGCATTGCTTACAAGATTTCTTGATGAGATGATACTTATCTCCCGCTACTTCCCATTGTCTCTACCAGAGGGAGCAATTAGTTTCTGGATGTCTTTAGAATTACCTTGTCTGGTAACAGGGTGAGGTTCCATTAACTCTTAGGGAGTCACCCTGCTGCATTCCAGCCAGTAGCTTGTGTGTACTTTTAAAAGCTCAGGTCTTATTTTTAAAGTACAATATTTCCAGACGTAATTTGGTGTTTTTTCCTTCATTATCATGACAATATAAATACTTTGGCTACAAGATCAGTTCAGAAGCTGGGAATCCCCCAGCAAGTAACTCACCTCCTGACACTCCAAAGCTTCTCCACCATCTACAAGGCACAAGTCAGGAGTGTGATGGAATACTCCCCACTTGCCTGGATGAGTGCAGCTCCCATAAAACTCAAGAAGCTTAACATCATTGTGGGGGACTAAGACCTCACATTGCATATTTTTATAAAATATATATAAATATGTTCATTGCTATTTCTAAAATTTTAAAACTGAGCAAAGATCCTTAAAATAGCTGAAACTATGTCTGTCTGTGACACCCTGAACAAAAGCAGCCACCTGGCAATTTTAGAAAAACTCACCCCATTATCTCTGAGGAGCCACTAACCTGTGGACTGTACAGCCCAACTTCAAAGACAGCTATACACAGGCCACCTGCATTTAATAATCCAGGCTGGCCAGAAGGAAATGAATCATCTGCTAAGACAAAGGCCCTGCAACCTTCCTTTCAATTCCTAATGGCTGAGGCAATTAACAGTTTTCAAAACCCAGAAGATGGATACACATCCTTTGTCAAAGGCTAGGTGGAGAGAGTAGGAGTTCATCAAGCCTTCTTCAACAGCACCTTCCAAACCTGCAACTTCTACAACCTAGAAGGACAACCTAACAGACACATGGAAACACCACCACCACCTGCAAGTTCCCCTCCAAACCACACACCATCCTGACTTGGAAATATATCGCCGGTCCTTCACTGTCGCTGGGTCAAAATCCTGCAATTCCATTCATAACAGCACTGTAGGTGTACCTACACCACATGGATTGCAGCAGTTCAAGAAGGCAGCTCACCATCACCTTCGAGGGCAATTAGGGATGGGTACAAATGCTGACCTAGCATATCCTGCAAAAGAATTTTAAAAATTATACTATTTCTTCACCTGTCCCCTGGCTTTATTTCCTTTTTTAATTAATTTACATAGTTCCTCCATTATCTAACTTATTTTAATGTGCATGGAAATAATCCATCTGGACCTAGGGTTTTATCCTCTCTACATTTGATTAGTTTCAGTTATTTGATCTTTTTCTGTCTTTATATTGTTTTTGATCACTTTGTCTAAAGTCATGTACATGTTTCCCTGATAAATACCAGGGTAAAAGTAATTATTTGACATTTATGCCATTTTGTTGTCATACTGTGAGTTTACCTTGTGTACCTCTTAGTGGCTCCTAACGCTATCATGATTTTTCTTTTGCTTTTTATGTGGCTGCTTTACCATTTCTTTCCCTATTCCTTGATCGTTTAATTTAGTAGTTTTCCTTTGCCTTCCTAAATATTTTAACTACTTTTTTCACCTTTTCATATTGCTTTTGACATCTATGTGCTTAGTGTGTTCCTTTTTCTTTAGTTTCAATTTGGCTATTATTTCTTGATTCATCCATAGTGTATCATTACTGGTTAGTTTGCTCTTGTTTTTTAATGGGATATATATTTTCCTGGACTCAATGACTCACCATTTTAAGAGTTTCCTACTGCTGTTCTACTTGTTTGTCAGTAAATGTTTCCAGTTTAATTTTCCCTCATTCCATTCTAATCTGCTTAAAATCAGCTTTTTTCCCCAATCTATAACTTTAGGTTTTGTTTTACTTAAGTCCTTCTCAATCTTTACCTTAAAATGTTATTGTGCTGTGATCACTATTACCTATAAGCTCCCTTACACTTACTTCTCTTATCTGTTCTGGTCCATTTCCCATTACTACATCCAGCATGTCCCATCTCATTTACATACTGTTAAACAAAGGAGTCCTGCATGCATTGTAAAAACTCCATTCTTAAAGCTCAAGTTTAACCAAGTTCTCATTCATCTTTCCCACCATGGCTTTGCCTCTCCTTTTCATTTTCACCTTTGTAAAATACCTGAAGAGAAATGCAAGAAGTTTTTTTGTTCTTCTTGTACATCCTGAAACAGCTCTATTCACTTTATTTCTCCTTGTCTGTGGCATCATTGCAGTGCTCTGGAGATAAGGAGACCTAATGTTGCACCTCTAATGTGGTAAGATACTGGACATCTTGAATATATTTTGAGATTGTCAAGGGAGACTTTGAACAAAAAAGAATGCCCATGAACTTTCCTCCTTTAAGCCCCCAGTACTGCACAGATTTGTTTTATTTGTTTAATCCACAAAGGCAGTTTGTCCATCTGTTCGTTTTCAGTCAACAGGAAAGGCACATCTCAAACAGAACATCTCTCTTTTCAGATCAAACTAACCAAGTTCCAGGGTGTGGGATGAAGATGCTCCACTTTCTACACAGCACTTCGTAGCTAGCTGGGAACTGAAAAGACTCCAGGCCAGGGTCTTAAACCTACAGATTTACTTGTTGTGCCCACTTGATTTGCACAACTTCCACAAACATTCACTCCTTCTACCATTGACACACAGTAGCAGCAGTGTGTACCATCTGCAAGATGCACTGCAGTTCACCAAGGCCCCTTCGACAGCACTGTCCAAACCCACAACCACTACCATCTAGAAGGACAAGGGCAGCAAATAGATGGGAACACCACTGCCTGGAAGTTCCCCTCCAAGTCACTCACCATCCTGACTTGGAAATATATTGCCGTTCTTTCACTGTCATTGGGTCAAGATCATGGAACTCCCTAACAGCACAGTGGGTGTACCTATACCACATGGACTGCAGCAGTTCAAGGCAGCTCACCACCATCTTCTCAAGGGCAGTTAGGGATGGGCAATAAATGGTGGCCCAGCCAACATCCCATAAATGAATAAAAAAAGAGAATCACTTATCTAAATAAATCTGATGCATGTAGAATTTTTGCATAATGACATTATTTCTTATGTATCATGTTCTGAAACTACAATGTCTTGCAAAAGTGCAGCTCATACATACATTTAAATTGATTTACAAAAAGTGAAGCTTTCAGAAGGATGACTGTAAAAGTAGTGAAACTTTGGCAAATGCAGCTTTTTTGATGTATCTATCTATCTATCCCCTTCCTACCAAATTCAGTCAATTTAAAAGGATCCATTGAAAGAGAGGATGGACAAGCTTAAGCTGGTTTAAAACATAAAGTAAGAGGGTTAGAGCAATTTGACTGCCAAAAAAGCAGTTTACAACCCTGGGCAGTATTAGTAATAGTGCCTTAGAAAGCCGATCAAGATGCTACAGCAAAGATAATGGTGCTGAGAAGAAAACAATCCCTCCATTTTTTCCCAGCCTAATCTGGTTTCAGATGAAGTTTCATTGTCTCTTCTGCCTAGCCAATAAAGCTTATGGTGATGGAGCAGCAGCATTATTGAAGCTTTATTTGGCTGAGGGAAAGCTGATGAAGAGCACAATCACTTCACAATCAAAGAGGAGAAATCACAGCAGCATTTCCTAAGCTTCACTTTACAGAAAGACGGAAGATAACAATAAAAAACAGCATTATTCCTACCAGATCTTTATCATTTGTCAGCAGGCAGCCAGTTAAAACAAAGCTTCATATCAGTCAAAATCCAGTTCTTCATTACAGTCACAAATGCTAAGGAAAGGGCATCAACGTATACTGCTCAGAGTAAGCAAAAAGGAACAGCGCGGTTAAGGTATAGGCAGGAAAATGTTTAATTCTTCTAACAGGAACATCAGGATGTCGAAGCTGCTGAACTGTGTGGGATTGATGTTTATGTATCACTCATGTACCAAACCTAGTTGTTTTCAAATAAATTTGAAAGCTATCTATTATCAGTCTATTTATATTGCTAAATACTGATGCTAGATATGTTTAATTACACTTACACTTGATCATTTAATGTAAATTTCTGAAAATTTGCAGGGCTGTGGTTATCATATACTTATGCCTAGAAATTCCACTGAGTGAACAGGAAACTAGCTGCCCATTATTTTGGCATAAGCTAAAAAAAAGAGGCATCCAGGACTCTCACCTGAAAGAGTGAATATTCAAGTGATGAGTCCAACCCCTGGTTTGAGGCCCTCTGCTGTATGTGCCCTGTTCAGGAAAACCAGGTCCTACATATGGCCTAAGGCAGTCATTAAAGGGCCAGCCTCCCTGATTCCAACCCCTATTCATGCCTCCCGTCCCCTCTAAGGAGGTACACCAGATCCATTTAGGTGTGGGGATTAACTCCTGTGATGCTTGAATTTCTAGGCTGTGTTCACAAGCTATAATTTTTTGAGATTTCTGATTTTCCACCTTTTTTCATGTTTTCTGGTGAAGTTGTTAAAAGCACTCCTTACAGCAGTAAAACCCCTGGCTACTGCTGTTGAATAAACAGAAGCATCTAATAAGCCAGCATCTCTTCTGTTGAAGTTTAACCAATGAATGTCATTTTGGAAAGAATCAACTATTGACAATTTGTTGACTGAGAGAAAATACTGATATTTAATAATTATTATAATGAAACCTATATAGCCTGAAAGATGACTATTCACAATGAGGCATTGCTTTATGTTTTCTACCATTTCACAGCTCTTTACAATCAAGATCAATATTTTATTTAAAGACTTCCATATCAAATGAAAATGTTTGCTTATTGTTATTTCATTACCTTCAATTTATAAACTGTTAAACCACGTGGTCACAGAAAACAGCACATCAGTATGTTTCTGTACTACCTTTGAATTTTCAACTACTCTATAGTATTAGTTTGGAAGCACACTATCTGTTACTGTGAAGTTTTTGATACAGAAGTAGAAATTATCTCAGCGAGATGGAGTGAAGTTTATTGATCTCACTATTGGCATCCAGTATCTGGTTGATGCTTTATAATTTTTTTTTTTTATACACATTCCATTCATTTGTTAGATTGTAGTAGATAAAACCTCTAACCATTCTTTTTTGACAAAACTCCTAGCCGCTTGAAAGATGAGAACCCAAGGTTAAATGTAGAGTGATGGGCGCCTATTGAATAATCACAAGGGTAACAGACTTTTCAAACCAGTGCTTAATATGTAAACAGAAAGCCTTCAGATGAAAAGCAGCACGTTTTTTGAATGGCGAATTATTCAGACAGCTATATACTTCCATTGATGCAAATAAACAAGACTGATTTCAGTGCCATTTTCTGATTCTCCCCTATTCAGTTCTTCTTACCATAGCATGACCAGTAACATAGGGAGTGAACTTGGGTTCAATGCCTATGCGACAGCCTTGACAGATGACCCTTTGGCCTGGACCCAAGCAGGTAAGAGATTTTAACTGATATAAAAATGTACAACAAAAGATTTGTAAACAAACATGTCTCATGCCTGAAGGCTTTGCAAGAAGATGTTTGAAAGAAGCAATAAGTGAGAATTTAGAAAATTTGCTATTCAGTAAACTCTTTAAAACTGCTCATAAGGTGATGGTAATAATATTTATCAAAGCATTTATCAGCTTAGAATGTAAACATTTAAAAAATGCACTCTAGGCTTTTAATTCTAATTTTATTTTCAAATTAAGTAATATCATTTTACACTCCAATGAATCATATCACTGGTATTTTAATGATAACACCATAATAACCTCTAGATTTTCAATCTATGCAATTTAAACATTACCTTTAAATGTTAGTATTAGTCTTCATTTTATTAAAACTAGTGTATATTGTTTTTAAATATAGTAACCACTAATTTATGAATGACATTCAATATTCATTATTCTATATATTAAAATAATGAAGTATAAAAGTAAATACAATATCTTGTGTATTTTTAAGGGAATTCTTTTGATGGAGACGGAGACCCACAGGTAACTTTTTTCTAATTTTGTGCATATGCAAGAAAATAATATAAACAGGCTGAAAATAAATTATAGGTCCATCAGCACCTGATTGAGTAAAACTGGGTCATGTTCATGTGGAAAGGTGAATCTTATCAGTTTACTTACTGAGTACAATTGTCATATTTCCATGGTGATCATGGGCATCAGTTAAACTTAGGGCCACCATTTATCTCAACCTCCTTCATTTAACAATGCTTTCCAGTTTCTCAGCAATAGATAACAACCATATACAGATCCCAATATAATACATAATTTAATTATCTCATGAACTTGTATTATCCAGTTCTGTCCATTTATTATTAAGTTCTAGAGTGATACACATTTAAACTTTGTCTACTTCATCCATGTATCTACACACTCAAAGGGCTGAATAGCCTACTGTTGCTCTCACATTCCTAAATTGTAATCATTTGTTTAGATCAGAACTAATAGTCAATTGAATATTTTATTTCTGGAGTTAAATGTTTGCTTTTTGCAGATTTTGGCCAGATATACGGTTACCAATATGTATTTGTTTGGAAGAAATCTGTCTAAAATTAATTTCTAATTTCATTTTAGCTCTAAGATGTTTACATTTGAAATCCATTTTATAGAAAAATGGCAAGATGCTGAAGAACTTGTACTGATATTGTTGAACTAATGGATTGTGTCAGAAAAGTAATGTTTTAAACCTCCTTCAGAAACAAAAAGTGCATGGTATGTCACTTTCACGTTAATGCAAAGCTGTTTTGGGTGTGCACTGACAACAGTGGCATTGTAACTCAATTCATTCCTGATCTGACTCCCAGGCACACTGAACCCAAGAACATATAGGATACCGCTCCCACCCCCCTGCGCTCCTCCCATAGGTAATCTTACACCAGTTAAAAGATCCCACTGACTGCAGTATAACTCTAGGTTAATGTGAAACCATGTTTTAAAAATGGTTCTAACATTGTAAACAAGTGGCCACTCCTAATATTGAAAATTAGCCATGGGAGGGGAGGAGTGGGGGGGAGATGGAGCTCTTCATGTGTCCAAGTTTACAAATGCACCATTCCAGCACTCAGTATAATTCTGTTCTTCCAAACGTGCATTGCATTACACAGATGCTGGTTAAGATAGCCTAAATATCTTAGTTAGCCTAAATATCTTAGTTAAGCACAAACATTTGAATCCATACATCCATCTTTATTAAATTCAATGCAAGTGAGCAGTGTGAATTATTCAGGCACTTCCTCAATTAACATATAAATGTTAATAAGAACATAGCAATTACTGAGGTGCCTGAATTATTAAATAATAATTGCTAACTAATTTATAATTAGTTACTTTACAGTTTCTGCTTATTAAAAATATGTTCTTCCTCTGCAGGAACTTGAAAACAGCAGCACACTGAAAGTGGTACACTTTGGTCTAGTGTGAATGGCGTTTTTATATTGATATAGAGAATTTAGTAGTGACTTTAAATAAAAGTGGTCTCTAAATGGCAAAGTAAGTGTGATGATTTTTAATTACTGTTGTCCTCATCTATTTAAAGGCATCCTGCTTTTTCCATTGTTCAGTCAGTATCATATAAAACACGAACTGCAAAAAAGGTTGCCAGAGTTTCAAAAGAATGAGACGACATTTTAATCTAATCATTCCATTACTTCTCTCCTACAAAGGTATTTTGGTGGTACATAAGCTTATTCTATACACTTCTTGAAATAGTGGATATTCCTTGTATAATCTTGAATAAGTGAGGTGGGGAAATACATTGTCTATTATTTCGCTATGTTGCTGAAGTTGAATTACTTCCAATTTTGTTCAGTAACTTCTCCCTATAGCCACAAAAATATTAATAATCTGCAATATTTAGTTCCACATAAACAAATAGTAAACATCTAGTTTTTGTATCTAGTTGTTTGTGATATAAACAAAGCTCATAATGGACAGAATTTAATTCATTGTGACTTCCAGTGTGAAGGAATTTGTATCTCATTACGGACAAATAAAAGATAAATGGATATAATCTTAACATTTTGTTTTAGATATTTTATTTCTACAGTGTATTTAGAAACCAGGATGTACATAGGAGTACCACTGTTAGTTTGCTTTTCAATTTAAATTCAGGTTATATTGAAAAAAATCAACCCTTTCTCTACTGTAGTAAAATTCTTATTGCATTTTGAGAATAAACCGTTTGTAGCAGTACCTTGACTTTATACACAAAACACACATTTTATCTGGGAGAACTGCTTTTGTCCATTTCACTCATGGCTTCTGTCGAAACTGATGATGGCCTGTATGAGGGATTAATCTAGCATCAATCAGTAGTGTATAATCCTTCATGCATAGCATTTTTCCTTGCTTTGTACGTTAAGAGGATTTGAGTTTAGAATGCATAAATTGATGCTAAAAATCTACATAAGATCAAGATTACTTCATTTCTCAATTTTTACGTTCACTTAGACCCTCCTATTATGAATTTCTAAACAACAGAAAATATTTAATAAATTTATCATAATGCACAAGAGGGACTCCAGCGAGCATCCTCACTATGGGATTCAGCTATTTTGGAAGCGCTGACTTTTAGTATTCCAGTGCACGTGATGTTATCAAACTTGTTTAATGTTTTAATTATGGTCACTATACTATAGTATGACATCAAGTCTTCATACGAAAGTGTGGTTAAAATGTCTTGTAAGGATTTGAATGTACTGCACTATAAAGTGTGAAATATTAAAATATAGCACCTGTAATGGAACTGCTACATAATAAATAACGTGTTAAGAAAACATTGCAAATGCAAGAAATCCAAAATAGAGAACATGCACAATGTTAGTCAGCATCTGTAGAGAGAAGAAATAAGTTGTAATGTTTTGCACGTAACTCATCATGGGTTCTAATGGCTGAAAGATGAACATATACATAAATGTACACAATTTTCAGAAGGAACCTTTGGCTATTGTTCAGGTGTAGGGATCCCAACCACTATAAAGGGAAATAAGGAACAGAGCCCTAAACCAATTTTCCCCTTCCCTAGTCCAGGGATTCAGAGATAATTGTACTAACCCACTGTCATCCTGGCTTAAGATGTGCTAAATCCACACAGAACAGGGATCAAACCATTAACTTTTTTGACCTGTATAACATAGTAGAATTTACCAACTGAGCCAGCATTGACACAAATGTGTCAGCTCATGGGATTGTCTGAAGGAAACTCAAACCAATAACATTCAGCTGTGGAGGTGGGAATGCTACCGGTGAGACACAGTTTACTGCACAGACATACTGAAGTTTAACCTGTTAAAACTGCATAGCTTGCCCTCAGTACAGGGAAGGCTCAGGTTAGGACTACCCTACCCATTAGGTCGGCAAGCAGGGGCATCAGGGACCACCACCACTACTTATGACAGGTCCGCCCTCTCCAGATTCCACATCAACAGGGGCCTGGCCTCAGATGAGATTGTGGCCTGAGAGCATCCTGAGCTTCCACTGCCAAGTGTATCACCTTGGAGCCACATACACTCTGAAGACATCTCGCATGTGAAGATACTAGTTCAAGTCAAAATGGTGATGTACCACTTTGTGACAAGGATGGTGTTGAGGAATAAAGAAGAGCAAGGCTTTCTAGACTCTGCTTAAAAACATATGCGTTTGGACCATTTGATTAGCACTATTTCCAGTATTAACTTCTACTGTCAACTACCAAGATGCTTCTGGGACTTTAAAGGTGAAGTATAGCTAACGATTGCGTGCAGTCTTGATGGAAACCACTGCATGAAAAAGTAAAAACAGTCTTTGCTACACTGAAGCTCTTTGTGCCCAGAATATCAAAATACATCCGGGGGAAAAAACTGTTACCTTCTGTTGCCGCAAAGGCCACTTCATCCATAAGAGCCACCTTCCCACTGAACTACAGGGCAGAGAATGGCAAGTTTTGTGCAGGAAAGGATCCTGACAGCAGAATTCTGAATAAGCTGGCATTTTTTATTCTGCTGTGGGATGTGGGCATTGTAGGCAAGGCCAGCATGTGTTGCCCATCCCTAATTGCTGTTGAACTGAGCAGCTTACTTAGGCCATTTCAGAGGGCAGTTAAGAGCCAACCACATCACTGTGGATCTGGAGTTACACGTAGGCCAGACCAGGTAAAGATGGCAGATTTCCTTCCCTTAAATAGGGGCATTAGTGAACCAGGTGGGTTTTTACAACAATTAATGATAGCTTCATGGTCACCAATATTGAGACTAGCTTTATATTCCACATTTATTCATCGAATTTAAATTCCACCAGCTGCTACGGTGAGATTTGAACCCATGTCCCCAGAGAAATTAGCCTGGGCTTCTGGATTATCAGTCCAGTGGCATTACCACTATGGCTGTCTTCCCCAGATGGATAGTGGAGAATGAAAGACCAGCAATTGGAGTAGAGTCAGGTGGTGATAAATAAATGGAGATTTTAGTGGCAGATGAAGCAACAGGGAGGAGATGGGCATGTGAAAATAGGCAGTCTGTGTAATAAAGATGATATTGGGTTCAAAACCCAACTCGGGATGGAACAGGTTGACAGTGGTATTGTCACTGTCTAGTCAAGACCCAGAGTAATGCTCTGGGAATCTGGGTTCAAATCCTACCAAGATGGATGGTGAAATTTGAATTTAAATAAAAAATTGGAATTAAAAATCTGATGATCATGAAACTATTGCCAATTGTTGTAAAAACCCATCTGGTTCACTAATGTCCTTACCTGGTCTGGCCTACATGTGACTCCAGACCCACAGCAATGTGGTTAACTCAAATGCCCTTTGAACAAGGGATTAGGGATGGGCAATAAATGCCGGCCTAGCCAACAATACCCACATCCCATGAAAAAAATAAGATTATGAACAGGCTGATTCGGCCAAGAAGGAGGGGGTAGGGGATTCAATGGCGACAAGATTTTGATGCTTCAGACCTCCCACAGTTTTGCTTGAGGAAATTAAGACTCAACCAAGGGTTGGTGCAATGTGAGATACTTTGATCATTGACAAGATAACCAAAGATAAGATCAGGAACAGTCAGAGATTATTCAGGACTGAGGTAACATCACAGAAAACCAGAAAATATTTGTAAAGCAGCTGAGATCTGTAGTTATAGCTGAAAATTTTTCAAGGGAGAAAGAGAATATAGTGCTGTCAAAACAGAGGTACCAAAATTAAGAAATCAAGTGTTTTTCTTAAAAAAAAAGTTGCATCAGTAAAATCAAAGAAGTGGTTTGGATTTTTCATTCTTTGCAGCTTTTTTCCCCTCTGGGTAAACAATTTGGGAAGAAGTCAGTTTGACTGTGCCAGTTATAATCAGTGTCAAAGTACGTTCCCTGGATGCTGATGTCATCAATTATAAGTGCAGTTTTTTTTTATATATGCAGTGGTTAAATCATGTGCCAAACCTTTGAGAGAACACATCTTAGGAGAAAAAAAAACTAAAGACCTATATCAATTAACCTGAAAGCTTATCATGGTAAGTACAAACCCTTGATGGCAGTGAAGTACAGAACACAGGAAGATACTGAAGGGAACAATAAAAAAATGCATCAAGTTCAAACTGTGGTAGGACTCGAGGAATGTGGTTGTCAAGTGATTGTTGGCTACAGTCAAAGAAACAGAAACCTGAGCTATTGTGTGCACTGAATATAATGATTTGTCGGGGGCTGTTGGTAATTTACCTGAAGAATTATAAGTGTCAGATGGTTAGCATGTAGTAGTTGAATCTTGCCCTCAAAAGTAAACTTCAAACAGAAATAAATGACATTGAATCACTTGGCATGGTTACAAGAGTTGATGAATCACTAAATAGGTTAACTTTTCAAACCAAACTGATAAATACTCATGTTTCTTGATCCATATAATCGGAACAAAGCAGTACAGAAGGCAACAACACGAAAACGAAATAGTGCAGGTGCTGGAAATCTGCAATAAAATATAAAATACTGGAAATGCTCAGCAGATCAGGCAGCATTTGTAGTGAGAGAGAAACAGAGTTAACATTCATCAGATGACCTTTCATCAGAACTGTGAAAAGTTAAAAATGTTAAGTTTTAAGCAAGTGAAAGTGGGGAGGGTAGAACAACAACTAAAGGGAAGGTCTGCTATAGGGTGCGGAAATAGGAGATACCAGGTGACAAAAAAGGTTGGTGTAGAGCCAAAGGGAGTGGCAATGGGACAAGAAACAAAAAAAAAGTGTATCTAGAGGAGATGTGGATAGCGGATAATTGAACAGCAATGAGTAAAATGAGAGGAAAACCAAACAATATATTGAAAGTAAAATGCAGTGGTCGACACACTAAAAATTTCAAGATTGATGATGAATGATTGGCAAATGATATACACTCCTGGAAAATAAATACACAGTTGATATCATCGGAGTCCAAATAAGGATTGCCAGAATTCTAGTCACAGTGAAGCATGCGCACTGCTTCATACCAGGAGTCTGAAGAGAAACTGGGACAGGTAAGATAGTAGATTCCTACAAGAAACTATATCCAAGAGATTATAGAAAATTAACACCTACAAGTAAACAAGGATTCATGAAATTAGAGAATTCTAACAGATAAAGGGTCCCGAGTTCAAAGACAGAAGAGTCGTATTTCCTTGAAGTCTATGTAAAGGGATGACAGAAAATTGTGGGGAACGTTTTCATATTGAGACAGGGAGACCAAACCTGAATATAACATATGTAATAATATGCTATAGCTGTTGACAATGCAAGAGGAGGAGAAACCCATTCTATTTGTATTCAGGTCCCTTTAAATAAAAAAGGATTGCTTGATAATCGTGGACAATTATTTTTATGAATCAGAATCTATGTTTAGACAATTTCTAATAGTAAATTGAATTTAAAAGCTTGAAATGACCATGCAACATTAAGCTCAATATTAACAAAAGCAAAATACTGATGTTGGAAACCTGAAATAAAAGCAAAAAAAAAACGCTGTTAAAACTTGGATCTGACAGCATCTGTAAAAAGAAAAACAGAGTTCATGTTTCAGGTCCGTATGACCCTTCTTCGGAGCTAAAGAGAAGTAAAAATGTGATTAAATTTCTGCTGTTTAAGGGGGGTGGAGCAGGTGAAGTTGGAAAGGCGGCCAGTGATAGGTGGGGGCTGAGGAGAGATTGACAAAAATGTGATGGACAGAAAGACAAAGGGAGTGTTAATGATGGTGGGGAAGACTAAAGGAGGTGCTGATTGTAAGAAAGCAGAACATGTTAATGGCAGAACAAAGGTAAGCACTCTGTGAAAGAACACCATGGAACAAGTAACAGATAGCCCTTTTGGGGTGGGGTTGGGGGGCAGTGGTTGGGGAAAAGGGGATTACAAAAGGAATAAAACAATGAATCAATAAAAATACATTTTTGAAAAGGGGATTAACAAAGGGGTGAAGATAGAGGAGAGTGTTCCTGGTCTGAAGTTGTTGAACTCAATATTAACATGTCTTGTCACCATTAGACATATATCAAATTTGTAAAATGTTAAATTTTTCAATCCTAATTTATGTTTATAAAGAGTTTTGCAGATCATTATCTTTCTTAGCATTGGTGTTACCCATCTAATCATAACCAGATTGTCTCCAGAAATGGTATCTCAAATTAGTTTCCTAAGGTCCCTCCATTCATGTTTCTCTTGCTGACATTACAGAAATAGGATGTACTTTCAGATGTATGTTATTGACACCCAGCTCGGTTTTGTACAACCTCCATGGGCCAAACGGCCTCTTTCTGTGCTAAACATCTGAGTCTCTAAACTCTGAACTGTTTGTGCTATCAGACTCCTTGTCCAACATCCAATGAACCGTAATCTCCTCCAGCTAAACATTGGGAAGACTGAGGCCATTGTCTTTGGCTCCCACCATAAACTCCCTGCCCTCAGCACAAATCCAATTCCACTGGCCCACTTTTAGAGGGCAGAATTTTCCAGTTGGCATGTGGGGGCAGGCCCAACATGCCAACAGGTATAATGATGTGCGATGACATCTGGCATGCGTCCCAACGTCATCGCAATGTTCCGTTCAGCGGGCGCACACCAGAGTCGGCTGCACACCTGCCGAAATGCAAATAGCCTAAGGCCGTTAAGAAATTAACAGAACCGCTTGTTAACGCTGCCCGTCCAACCTCAAGGTTGGTGGGCAGGCGAAAAGTCCAAGCAGCCTTCATGTTTTTCAGGAAATCTCATCCACAAGTGGGATGAGATCTCCTGAAGCTTTTATTAAATAAACTTTCATAAATATAAAAACATGTCTCCACTTGTGACAGTCACATGAGGGGACCTGTTTAAATACATTTTTAAATAATTTCTTTAATTATTCTAATATACATTCAATTGCCAAGGCAGCTCCGTGCCTCAGGGAGATTGCTGCGCACATGCGTGAAAGAGCGCTGGCCCCGACTCTTCCTCCTCCTTCTCTTTCTCCCCTGCCCCGCCCAGGTAGTGCTGAGCGGGCCTTAATTGGCCCCCCACGTTAAATGACGGCAATCAGCTCTGCACCCACCCCCGCCTGCTCAGCCCACCCACCATAGGAAAAATCCTGGCCAGAGTTTTCTATTCAAGCCAAAGCTGAATTTTTTATCACATAACTTCATCATAAATATGGTCTACTTCCACTTCTAACATTACTCATCGCAACCCTTAAAAATTGCATCAATGTCTTTGTCACCTCCAGACTTGACTAGTGTCGTGCACCACATCCTGCCATCGTCCACCATCCATAAACTTCAGTCCATTTAAAAATGCAACTTGCATTGAGCTCCTCACATCTAATGGTGATCAAATTATTAATTTAGTGGGAATGGCTCTTGCCACGTTAGGACAGAATGGAAATTTAAGAACTCTGCTTCTAGTATCTCAGTTCACATGGTTAAAAATAATTGCAAGTATCGTTAGGAAGACTAATGACAGGAGCAAGATCCACAGATGGGTTGAAACGATTATTGAAGGTCACCATTGAAACATGAGGCCTTTCCAAATATAGTATTTGGTGGATCATCCCATATTCTCCAATCTAACATTAAGCATTAAGGGCAAGGTTACCTATTAAGAAAATGTGGTCAAGACCAGGAGCATCAACCAGAAATAGCAGAGATTTTTCATCATGAACAATTAGGTCACATTTCTACACTTGATACCTGGTAATTTTTTATAAAATGAGAGCAGAGCCAAAACTAAACGTTCTGGCAAATTGCAGCTGGGTATTAGATTGTGAAACAGGCTATTGGTCAGCTGAATATTTATAACTTATCACATAGCAGTAACTCAAAATACCACAGCTTAAGTAGGAATATGACCTGCAGAATCCAAGTGTGTTACAGACACGCATGTGTTGCTAATACACAGCCCAGATCTCACTGCAATTCTAAAGGGCGATGACATCTTTCTGTTGTGCACCCAGACTTTCCTTTATTTGCAGAGGGCTTGGTTGTCAAACACTCAAACGCTGCAGTTTGTAGAAGGCTGTGGTGGTGTAGCTGGATCTCCATCAATGGTGGCCTTTTCAGAGAGGTGGTTGCCGAGGTACTGGAAGTGCTCAACATTTTTCAGAATCTCTCCAACATATGGCAGGTGGAATATTTGGCTGACTAGGTGTGGATTGACTATTGCCAACATTGGAATCATGGACAAAAGAGCTCAACTAAAGGGTTGAGGTGAGAGTGACTACCTTTAACACCAAGGCAGCATTTGACCAAATGTGGTATCAAGGAGCCCTAGCACAACTGGAGTCAATGGGAATCAGGGGGAAAATTCACCACTGGTTGGAGTCATACCTAGCACAAAGGAAGATGGTTGTGGTTGTTGGAGCTGAGATGATTGACCTCCAGGACATCACTGCAGGAGTTCCACAGGGTAGTGACCTCAGCCCAACCATCTTCACCTGCTTCATCAATGACCTTCCCCTCCAACATAACATCAGAATTGGGGATGTTCACTGATGATTGCACAATGTACAGCACCATTCATGACTCAGATACTAAAGCTGTCTGTGTACATATGCAGCAAGACCTAAATAACATTCACATCAAGTGCCAGAAAATGACCATCACCAGCAAGAGAGAATCTAACCATCACCCCTTGACATTCAATGGCATTACCATCACTGAATCTCCCACTAGCAACATCCTGGGGATTACCATTGACCAGGAACTGAACTGGAATAGCCATATAAATACTGTGACTGCAAGAGCAGGTCAGAGGCTGGAAATTCTCCAGCAAGTAACTCATCTCCTGACCACCATTTACAAGGCACAAGTCAGGAGTGTGATGGAATACTCTCCATTTGCCTGGATGAGTACAGCTCCAACAATATTCAAGGAGCTTGACACCATCCAGGACAAAGCAATCTACTTGATCGGCACCACAGCCACCATTCACTCCTTCCATCACCGACACACAGTGGCAGCAGTGTGCGCCGTTTACAGGATTGACAGCAGCAACTTCTCAAGCCTCCTTTGACAGCACCTTCCAAACCCACAATCTCTACCCACTGAGGACAAGGGAAGCAGAAAGTTCCACCTGCAAATTCCCCTCCAAGCTACACACCATCCTGACTTGCAACTATATCGTCATTCCTTCATGATCATTAGGTCAAAATCCTGACAGCACTGTGGGTGCACCTACACCACATAGACTCAATGGTTCAAGGCAGCAGCTCACCACCACCTTCAAGGGCAATTAGAGATGGGCAATAAATGCTGGCCTAGCCAGCGATGCCCACATCCAGTGGGTGCTTTCCATTTTAAGGAAATGTTTGCCAAAGTACCACATAAAAGGCTGGTTAAAGTTGAGACTCGTAGATTAGGAGGATCAGTGCCCAATTGGAAAAAAAAAATTGGTTTAAGTTCAGGAAACAGTGAGCCGTGGTAAATTGTTAGTTTTCTAACTGGAAGATGGTAGATAATGGTGTTCCCCAAGGGTCAGTGTAGGAACACTGCCTTTTTACTATATATAAATTACTTTGATCTTGGAATGCAGAACAAAATTTCAAAATTTGCCAATGATATTAAACTTAAAGTCATGGCAAATAATGAAAATGATATAAATCACCTGCAGCAGGACATAGATGGGCTTAGCATAATAGGCAGACAAGTGGCAGATAGAATTTATATGAAGCAGCATTAAGTGATGCATTTTGGAAGAAGGGATGAGGAGAGGCATTATAGACTTTAGAACTGTGTCATTAAGAGTGTGCAGGAACAGAGGGACCTGGGGAATGCATGCACATCAATCTTTGAAGGTGGAAGAACATGGAGTGGTTAGCAAAGCGTATGGGATCTTGGGCTTCATAAATAGCCTCCTGAACCCTTTATAAAGCTTGCGTTAGGCTTTAACTAGAGTATTGTTCCAGGACTACAGCGGTTCAAGATGACTGGTTCACCATCACCTTCGCGGGGGCAATTAAAGATGGGCAATAAATGCTGGCCGAGCCTGCAAAAGAATAAAAATAAATCTGCAATTATGAAAAATAGACAGAACCAGAGCAGAGCATGCAAATCAAACAGATGGAAACCCCATGTAATAAAAATTGAATTTAATTTATTCAGGATAAATTCAGTGACTGAATGAAAGGTAACAAAACAGGGCATAAGGAATACTTGAAGCATTGCTAACAGTTGTGCTACTCTGACCAGCATTTCTATCTTTCAGGACATTGTAAAAGTAGATATAACTTTTAATAATTAGATATGATAAAAGGAGTCAAACTAATAAATACTGGTAATTCAAAAAAGGCCCCTGGGTGGATTTGAAAGCTTTGAAAAAGATGTTTATTTGAATCTAATCATCGCAGTCAGAGTGGTGTGTGGGGACATCACTGAGTATTTCTGAAAATAGAGGTGATCTCTTCTCAAGTTTGCCCACTGGCAACAGTAAGACACAGTCCAAGGTCTGAATCTCCACAAAGCTGTTTCAGGACTTTGGAAGTCCAATGAGGATGTGGTATGCAAAGCCAGTGAAATTCTAAGAAAAGGTGGGGGGAAAAAAAAGGTAATCTAGCCACTAGTGGCCAAGTATTGATTTCCACCCCTGAGGGATGATAGATGTTCAAACGGAGGCCAGTCTGACTTCAAGCCATTGGGCAAGTTTCATTAGCCCTTTTCACACTACTAAACACAACACTGAGTAGCAACAAAGGTCTCTATATTAAAGTGGAGATGGAATAGACAGATCAGTCAATCCTGACAGCCAGTCCCAAATTAGCACTTCCTAGAACCAGGACAATATGTTTGGTGTTGACTACATTACATAACTCACTGAAACATGCTTTGGAGAGCAGGACTTGGGCAGTAAAGGCAAACTAAATGTATAAATTTCAAACGAATAAAATTGGTATTAAATTGTGGAATTAAATTGTAATGTAAAATGTGCTTCAGTATTGTGGAACCCTTGCACATGTTGGAAATACAAGGAGGTTGGCAGCAATTGTAGAGGAAATTCAGGTTATGAAATTTCAGTTCTGCTTTGTCAGAAAACCAGCGTGTAGTGCCAAATTGAGGTGCAGGAGCTCTAGAAAATGTGTTGGCCATATAATTTATAAATCTATTATGTTGTTTTCCTATGTATTAATCGAGTTCCCAAACATCAATAAAATTGCTTTTTAAAGTGAAAATATTACTTCCAGTTTGCATTTTCAATCAAACCACATGGTATTTTGAATCATTAATCTTTAGAATAGTTAGATTTTCATTATGCAACAGCTCAGATACTTAATCCAAACCAATAAAACATGAATTACAGAAAACTCTACTTACTTCTGACTGGGGGATGGTATATAGAGGAACCACTGCTTTTCTTGATTTATATTCATAACCATGACCTGGGTTTACACAGCACAATTTCAAAATTTGAAGATGAAGTATTGTGAGCAGGATAGCGATAGACTTCAAGATGATATAGACAGGCTGGTGGAATGGGCAGACAGGTAGTAGATGAAATTTCACATAGAGAAGTGTGAAGTGATACATTTTGGTTAGAAGAATGAGGAGAGGATACATAAAAAGAGGATACAATTCTGGGTGTATACGTGCATAAATCATTGAAGGTAGCATCAAGGCAGCATTTGACAGAGCATGGCATCAAGGAGCCCTAGCAAAACTGGAGTCACTGGGAATCAGGGGGAAAACTCTCCACTGGTTGGAGTCATACCTAGCAAAGGAAGATGGTTGTGGTTGTCAGAGGTCAGTCATCTCAGCTCCAGGAAATCACTGCAGGAGTTCCTCAGAGTAGTGCCCTTGGCCCAACCATCTTCAGCTGCTTCATCAATGACCTTCCTTCCATCATAAGGTCAGAAGTGGGGATGTTCGCTGATGATTGCACAATGTTCAGCACCATTTGCGACTCCTAAAATAATGAAGCAGTCCATGTCCAAATGCAGAAAGACCTGGACAATATCCAGGCTTGGGCTAACAAATAACATTTGCGCCACACAAGTGCCAGGCAATGACCACCTCCAACAAGAGAGAATCTAACCATCTCCCCTTGACATTCAATGACATTACCATCGCTGAATCCCCCACTATCAACATCCTGGGGGTTACCATTGACTAGAAACTGAACTGGAATAGCCATATAAATACTGCGGCTACAAGAGCAGGTCAGAGGCTAGGAATCCTGCGCAAATAACTCACTTCCTGACTCCCCAAAGCCTGTCCACTATCTACAAGGCAAAAGGCGGGAGTGTGATAGAATACCCACCACTTGCTACAGCACAAGAAACTTGACACCATCTAGGACAAAGCAGCCCCGCTTGATTAACATTCATTCACTCCCTTCACCACCAACGTACAGTAGCAGTGTTTACCATCTGCAAGATGCACTGCAGGAATTCACCAAGGCTCCTTCGACAGCAATCTCTTCTCATAGACCAATCCTTTCATCCCAGGAACCAGCCTCGTGAGCCTTTGTTGCATTCCTTCAAACTGGAGTGTGTCCTTAAGGACATACAGAACTTCAGCTGTGGCCTTACCAAAATCCTGTAAAATTGTAGCAAAACTTCTTTGCTCTTACACACCACTCTCTTTAACTACAAATATACCATTTGTCTTCCTCTGGCTTGCTGTACCTGCATATTAACTTAGGGATTCATGTACAAGGACCCTCAGGACAGTGGATAAAATATTTTGCAGTCTCTCATTTTTGTTCAAAAGAAATATTCTTTACTTTTCTTACCAAAATGGATAACTTCACACTTTGCAATCGATCTGCCATGCTTTGCACAATCATCCAATCTGTCTGCATCCCCCTGCAGCCTCTTTGCATCCAGCACAGCTAACAAAGTTAGGGGGAAGGCATCATTGGAACAATATAGGAGGTAGTGGGAAAGATGACAGAAGCTCAGCATGGCAGTTGTGGATTGAATGGAGAGGGCTCCACAACATAGACACCCAATGTATTTTGGTCTCTCCAGCGTAGAGGAAAGCACATCATGAATGGTGAATTTAGTAACTAAATTGAACAAAAGAACAGGTAAATCACTTTTATCCTAAAGATGTATTTGGAGCCCTAACAAGGAGAAGGGAGATAAAAGGGGTAGGTGTTAAGTCTCCTGCATTTGCATAGAGAAGGTGCTGTAGGAAAGAATATATACTGGGGTGACAGTGAAATAGGCCAGGGGGGGCTACAGAAGGAAGTTGATTTGGAATATTGAAAACAGAGGGGGAAGATGTGCTCAGTGGCAGTATCACACTGGAATTGGTGGAAATAGTGAATGATAATCCATTGAATATAGAGGCTCATGGGACAGAAAGTGAGGGTAAGAGGAACTCTCTCATGGTTGTGGAAGAGAGGGGAAGGGGTGAGAGCAAAGTTCAGGAAATGGAAGTACAAGATCGAGGGTCCTTTCAACCATTGTGTGGGGAACTCTAGTGGAGAAAGACAAGACATATTGGAGTCATCCTTTCCCCACAGCACCTTCCTACCCAAGCCCAGCAGAATACCTGCCCCTTTACCTCCTCCCTTAGCACCATCCAGGGCCCCAAGCACTCATTCCAGTATTCACTGTCTTTGTGTCCTCAGCCTCCTACACTTCCAGTAAAGTCAACACAAGATCAGGGAACAGTACCTCATTTTTCAATTAGATACTATACGGTCTTAGAGACTCAACCATGAATTCAGTAATTTCAGACCATGACCATCTCCCTTTTCATTGTTTTATGGACAGCAGCTGATGATTCTATTTTTGGCATTCACCCCTCCAGGAGCCCTCCATTCACCCACACCCCCCAGAGCCCTTCATTCAGACACATGCCCTCACCCCACCCCCCAACCAGGAGCCCTCCATTCTCACACACAGCCCCCTTCCCCACCCCAGGGAGCCCACCATTCACACCTCCCCCAGACTCATTTTGTTTCTTTCTATGTCCCATCAGCATCTCCGTTTTGTTATTTAACCTCACGTACCTTCCACCCAATCACAAACCTTCCCTTTGTTTCACTGGCACCTCCCACCCTGCCTCCAAACTTATTTAAAACTTCTTACATCTCTAACCTTTCCTATTTCTGATGCAATGTCATCAATCTGAAGAGTTAACTCTTTCTCACCACCCCCCCACCCCCCAAGATGGTGCTTGACCTGCTGCATATTTCCAGTGCTATATTTTAATTCCATCATCTGCATGACTTTTCCATCTAAATTAAAGTTGTTCACGTAACAGAACAAAATGCCAAGGGAAGGTGTGATGTCAGTATTCTAAAGACTAGTGCACAGGGTTTGAGGGGAAAAGGCCAAAGACAGGTGAGTGTCAAGTCACTATCACCTGTTCAAGGGCAATTAGGGGTGGGCAATAAATGCTGGTTTTCCCAGTGATGACAGCATCCCAATGAATAAAAATGTGCTATTCCATTTGGAGAGCAGGTGATCAGATGAGGCTACATCATGTCAATGGGAGACTCTCCCTTGCCTCGTTACTGGTCGAATGCCCGAGGAGGGAGAAGGGTGGCAGAAAGTAAATGATTAATGGGAGACCCCTGCACTTTTAACCCCAGTTTTGACCCATCAAGATCCTAGAAGTCTTTCTGCCAATAGAGCTCTGCTGTCATTGGAGCGCAGTCAAGCAGTTACAGCTTCCACAGCAAATAAAGCCATGACAATGGGGGGTGGGGGGGGGAAAATCGGGATCGGAAGAGGTCCAAAAAAAATCTCAAAAGCTTTCCTTGAAAAAAAACAGCAGGAGCTGACTGATTTACAAGTGCCAGGGACTTCCTTTAATCTCAGAGCACCTCGCATTCTAGACCCCTTCAGTGGCAACGAGTGGGCCGAAGGCATTGATGCACAAACACATGGAGGTTTGACACTTCTCCAATTCTGTAAATGAGACTTAAGACAGGAGCAAGACTGTGGTAAGAATTCAATGCAGTTCAATCAGTAGGTGACACTGAGCTGGAGTTTCAGCGAGCAGCTGCAGATATTTAAAGCCTGCAGCAAGCTCCCCTCTGACAGTCTATTTCTCCCATTTTACTCAGGATTGATGCCTACCATCCACTAATTATGCAAGTAAAGTGACCTCATTAGTTCCAGCAGCAGAGGAGAAAGTCCCCCCCTCTTTGTACCACCCCCACACCTTCCCAACATGCTCCAAGGCAATTGGAACTGAGGCCCATTATACAACCTCCTAATCTGACTGTTAATTTCCCTTTCGTGCTCGCATTGCTGTAACTGCCAGATTATGATGCCATCTCGATTTAAAAGATGAAGGTTTCTCAGTGAGGGCAAACAGTGGAAAATTTACCCTTTTTCGCAGGGGTGTTTGCCAACATGTTCAATTCACTTCAAAATACTGAAAAAAAAATTAAATTACAGGCTTCAGGCCATTACACAAAAAATGCTGACTGAAAATGGTTGAGAGGTGAGAGATATAAACTTGAGGCAACTAGCTTGAAAATAAAATTTCTCTAAAATGGTTGTTAAAAAAATGCTGATCCTAAGGAATTCATTGTCTTAAATTAATAAGTAAAACTTTTAGAATTGTGTTTATTTTGTATGAAAGTCATTTGATCAAAGCAGAAAGGCTTAACACTGTAGAAGGGGTCAATTGGAACCTGTACACAGATTTCAACTGGAGGCAACTATATCAGTTTGAAACAGACCGTGGAGACAGGGTAAAACTTAAAAGAATAACTTCATATTGAAAGAAAAATAATTCACTGAATAAACATAGCCATCTACAAGGCACAAGTCAGGAGTGTGATGGAATACTCCACTTGCCTGGATGAGTACAGCTCCAACAACGCACAAGCTCGACACCATCCAAAACAAAGCAGCCCGCTTGATTGGTACCCCATCCACAAACATCCACTCCCTCCACCACCAATGAACAGTGGCAGCAGTGTGTACCATCTCCAAAATGCACTGCAGGAACTCACCAAGCCTCCTTCGACAGCACCTTCCAAACCCACAACCACTGCCATCTAGAAGGACAAAGGCAGCAGATGCATGGGAATACCACCACCTGGAAGTGCTCCTCCAAGTCATTCACCATCCTGACTTGGAAATATATCGCTGTTCCTTTATTGTCACTGGGCCAAAATCCTGGAACTCTCTCCCTAACAGCACTATGGATGTACCAACACCACAGGGACTGCAGCAGTTCAAGGTGGCAGCTCACCAGCACCTTCAAGGGCAATTAGGAATGGGCAATAAATACTAGCCTCACCAGTGAAGCCCACATCCTGTTAAAAAATAAAAATATTGTGGAATACATGTTATGTGGAATATATGTCTGATTTCTACTTTACAACTTTATTTTGGACGTTAGAGATTTCAGTTACTGAATTTTCTTTCTTCCAAACTTCTTGATGAAATAAATGAATCACAACTGTGGAATGTTGAGATCTTGATGAACAATTTTACATTAAAAAACTGTTGAGTTTATAATGTTAAAAGTAGTAATATTTGAACAGGAAAGTTGCACCCGACTCCAGATTTGCAATAATCGAAATTTTGTAGTTAAATTAGATATACACCACCTGGGTACAAGATGCACAAGAAAATGATCCACTTTATGCTGGCTACACCCTGACCCATTTACCACAGGCTATTGTATCCTTAGGTCTGCTGTGAATGTTTACATATTTAAATGTTCATTTGTGAAGATGTGCAACTCCCACTTCCTCTCATGACTCATGGAGAAGTTAAATCATAGGGACTGGTTCTACTCCTGGGCATTAGCCAAGTCACCTTCCTTCACACAAGACTTAAAAGCAAGCATTGATGAGCAATGTGACTAGAGTTATCACCTGTCCATACTTGATGCATGAATGTTTTTTCTCCACCTGGGAGAGAGAGAGTGAGGGGAGGGCAGGTTGGGGAAGAGAGACAAATGGTCCACTGGATAGCAATGAAGAGTGGGACCTAAAATATCCTTGCTACAAACTCAACCAAGATCAGCCAGTGCAGCATAAATGGAGCAAATCAAAATCAAACTTGATTTTGATTCAAACAAAAAATGCAGTTGCTGGAAATCTGAAAGAAACAGAAAATGCTGGAGAAACACAGGTCTGGCAGTATCTGTGGAGAGAGAAAGTTAACGTTGAGTCCGTATGACTTCTTCAGCGCTGACATGAGACTTCCCCTCACACTCCCAGCTGAGCTCTGAAGTCATATGGACTCGAAACGTTAACTGTTCCCCTCTCTCCACAGATGCTGCCAGACCCTCTGGGTTTTTCCAGCACTTGATTTGATTTGTTTTGCTCCATTCAGACCTGAATTCAGCACTTTGCGTACAGGTCAGCACCCAGGAGAGCCAACCAAGTCACAGGACAACGCAGGTATGTGGCGGCTGGTTGGACTCCACAGGACGCTCTCCTCCTCTGAGCCATGATGTTCATAATGGGAGGGAGGGTGGGGGAAGTAACTACTGAAACAGAAGCAGATAAATAAACACTGAATAAAAGGAAAGCGGTGATTGGAGAGGTAGGAGAACAATAGCAGTTTAGGAGGGGGACAAGAGAATATGTTCAGGATCAATAAATGCAAAAAAGCAGCACAAAAACATTTAAGTTACAGCTTCAAAATGAATTACAGTATAATCACTGCAGAAATAACTTTAGCGTATAACCTAAAAGCAAAATACTGCAGATGCTGAAAATCTGAAATTAAAACAGAAAATGCTGGAAAAACCCAGGTCTGATAGCATCTGTGGAGAGAAAGAGTTAATGACTCAACGCTAACGGTTTCTCTCTCTCTCTACAGATGCTGGTCAGGCCTGCTGAATTTTTCCAGCATTTTCTGTTTTATTTTTATATTAGAGTATAACATTTTGTTTTTTAAAAATCAGCCTTAATTTTTAATCTGGGGGCAGTGATGTTCAAAAATGTTTGTTTTTTTGAACACTTGATATTTTCATATTCTGTCACAAATTGGTGTCACTTAATGTGTTTTCTTCATTTAGACATAAACCAGTTAAAATCAAGTCAATTAAAAACTATTAGCAATCACTTAACAGCAAATTATCTCACTCCCTTCTGTCCTTTTCAGGGTAAGATGACAGATGAAGTGCATAAACTTTAATATAGAAAATGACAGGAATTCTGTTAAACGTGGATCAGAGGGGAAAGCGCAATTACAGTCCAAACAAAAGCTATCATTTTTGTTGGTTGTGTCAGGTTTCTGCACCTGAATAAGGTATTTAATGCCTTCATTCATTGCAAGACTAATATTTACATTTTTGAAAGATTAGAATTGAATTCTTTCCATGGTGTAGTTCTGTGCTAATGTGAAATATTGCTGCAGAATTTATAGATTGCCTGCTAAATGCAGTGTTCAAGTTCCAACTGATGAATATGAAACTCTGGCCAATGACTTTTGTTTTCTATTTTGTGGCGAGCAGCCAATGAAGGTTTGTGGAGCAGCAAAAACTCATGAGAGTTCTACTAAACACAAAGGAATGCTCTTCTAGGAGATCAACTTACCTGGTGTTTGTTTATAGTAACAACACCTAGTGGAAGCATGCAAAGGAAGGCCAACGAGAGATGTTTACACTGATATACTGTGGACTTATTTCCCAAGCTGATAAAACAGAACATTTGTATTTTAAATTAGGTAATACAATGAGACAGCATATTCTTGCATTTAATGTTATACAATGGAGTGAAAGGCAGCAATCCCTCACAAAAACTCGTTTTTCCATGTAACCAGGGAGATGTGAAATAGTCAGGTCAACTTAATTCATTCTATTACCACTGACATTCAACCTAGGAACAGATCCACCATTGCCTGTTCAGTTTAGGAATAGTATTAGTTTTGGATGTTGTTGCTAACAGGACAGAAATGAAAATATAAAAAAGTGTTCCTAGGTTTGTCTTTGCTGATACTCATGAAACAGGTGTGGTATGAAGAGCAATAATGGCTGCATTTTATCCCTCCCTTCCTCTGGGCAGGTAATTTCGTGGGCTGGCTGCAACATGAAATTCTCTTCAGAGAAAAATGAAGTGTGCACTCTTATGAGTGCAGCATGTATTTGCACCACAACCACCTTGAGTGAACCTTTCACAAGTGAATTGTGCACCTCCTTAAGTCCTTCGAGATTCATCTCAGCTCCCCTCCAGATAACAAAACAAAATTAGGAGTTTTCCACAAGGAATGAAAATTGGTCAGACAGAAATTGTATCTCCAAAACATTGTTTATTTAATCTTAATTCCATGCCACATTATTCAAGCATCCATTCTGCAGGTCAGTTAAGAATTGATATTGCTGATCACTGCGAACTGAATTATCCCATCATCCCTTCTAAAGATTGACGGTCAAAACAAATTATACAGTTATACAATTTTTAAAAAGGATTGGTTGAATTTACTTTTGACTTAATGTGCATTTATGTTATTAGGTAAGTCAAAAGAAGAAAAAAATCAAAAGGCGGAAGGATCTTTAAATTTTTAGCAAATGAAGGGGGAAGAGAAAACCATGAATTTCTCCTGCATCTCAATCCTTCAAAGAAAAGGAGTTTAATTTCATGAGCTCAAAGCCATTTTCCTATATTACAATCAAGTGATTATTTTGATGACAACTGTACTGGTCAGGGTGGGTGCAAGAGAAAGTTTAAAACAACCAAGTTAGAACATTGATGATTATACATGTGCACTTCCAGCAAGGCTCAGAGTTACACAATCTCCTGGACTCCTGAAACATGCCTCATAGAAAATTAGAATTGCTCATGATTGACAACATGTACCTAATTGCATAGAAAAAAAAGCAAATTCTTCATTCCAACCAGCTCAAGTGATCAGATGTAAAGTAATCATAATATTGGAAACAAAGCTAGTACTTGCTTGGTCCTATACATGGACATAATTGATCTTGTGTAGGTTTGTTTGTATACAGTATTCAGCTGTCTTTTAAAGAAAAAAATGTCTCGATAGTGAATACAATTCAGACCTGCAGGTACAGTGTGACTGAGTGACAGGAACTGAATCACCCTGGAG
Organism: Cetorhinus maximus; assembly: GCF_964194155.1. Lineage (NCBI taxonomy): Eukaryota > Metazoa > Chordata > Chondrichthyes > Lamniformes > Cetorhinidae > Cetorhinus > Cetorhinus maximus. The sequence continues at coordinate 14,302,818 of NC_135892.1, forward strand.
GCTTCATTCCATTACTTTTCAAGAAACCAAGTTCCTCATTCTATTTGAAATTAAGTGATAGGTGAAACTGCACCCTGATCAAAATGAGTTTTCATGCACATAAACATTGCAACTGTTCCAGGCTTTACAACTTCAGTCAGGAATTGACTGGTCACAAATATTTTGATCCAAGATTTGCTCAAGATCGAAACTCATTTGTTATACCAAACTGGCATCTATTCTGAAAACAACATGACATCTGAGCATTAAGAGGGGTATGGCACTTCACACATTGGGGCAGAGGTTATACTGCACAATATATTAGGCAAAGTATATTTCTTTTAAACCTTGTGAAGTGAAGCCAACCCCCAATACACACATGGCACATGCAGGATGACTGAGCCAACTTAGACTTATGATTAGATGGTAATTAAAACAAATGAAGGTTATCAGGTTCTGATAATTGAGTACTTCAGGAACTGCAAAACAGAATTGCTGGTACTCGAGCATAAACACAATGTGACAAATTTCAGAATTAAACTGCTCCATGCCCCAGATTTAGCTTGGTTATGAATAAAGTTTATTAAATGTTAGCTGATATTTCAGATGGTTCTATTCAGGTGTTGCCCCCTCTCTCCTTTAAACCTATCGCCCTCTCTTCTCAAAAACCATTGACCCAACTATTGTCTCATCTCCAATCTCCCTTTCATTCCCAAAGTTGTTGAACATGTTGCTTCCCAAATCTGTTCCCAGCTTTCTGAACTCCATGCTAGAATCCTTCCCATTTGCCACTACCAAAACAGCTCTTAAAGTCACAATTGGCGATGTGACTGACAAAGGCAAACATTCCCCTCTTACCCATCTCAGCCTGTCTGCAGCCCTTTGACAGTCAACTACACACCCACCCTCCAATACCTCTCCACTGTTGTCGAGCTGGGTCGGACTGCTCTCACCTGGTGCCATTCTTATTTAAAATCATAGCTGGAGAATCACCTGCAATGGCTTCATAAGGATCTGTCCTTGGCCCCTCCTATTTCAGTGTTAGTTTTCACATGTATGCTGATGACACCCACCTCCAACACCACCACTGCTCAACTTCCCCATTTGTTGATAAATCAGGCTTTTTATCTGCCATCCAGTACTAGCTGAGCAAAAATTCCAATTATTGGGAATACTGAAGCCAATGTTTCAATCCTCACTCCAAACCCTCTTTAGCTGTTTGACTCCTCCCTCCCTGATTAAGCCAATCTGCTCACAACATTTGGTGTCATGTTTGATCCCAAAATGAGCTTCTGACCTCACAGTCCCACCTTTGTAACATTTCGATTTCACCCCATCCCGGCTCACCTGCTGCCGAAACCCTTCTCTGGGTCTTTGTTCCCTCTGGACTGGTTTCCAACACGTGCCTGCTGACCTCCCACATTCTACCGTCTAAACTGGAAGTCATCCAAATCTCTGCTGCCTGGGTCTTAACTTGCAGAAAATCCCATTTCCCCTATCACCCCAGTGCCCACTGAACTACACTGGCTCCTAGTCAAACATGATGAAATTCTCACCATTGCTTCCAAGTGCCTCACCACCTCCCTTTCTCTAATCTCCTCCAGCCTCACAACCAAGATACCCACACTCCAATTCTAGCCGAGTATCCCAGATTTTTAAACTTATTGGTGGCTGTGCCTTCAGTTGCCTAGGCCCCAAACTCTGAAATTCCCATCAACACCTTGCTTTCCTCATTTAAGCTATGCCATTAAAAACTACATCTGACCAAGCTTCTGGCGAACTAACCCAATATCTCCCTCGGTAGCTCAGTGACAAACCCTACAAAGCAGCTTTGAACATTTCAGAAAAGGTGGTGCATAGATTTGTTACATAGAAACGTGCAAAGTTCAACCGAGAAATTAATCAGAAATTAACCAGGAAAGCTCAAAATGCTGCTCAAACCTTTCAGGACACTTTGGTTTAATTGTTTAGTTTGATTATTCTTCAGAAAAATTACATTCAAGTTTGCAGGCATTAAAAAAAAAAAATCATTCCTAATGTTCAAACAGCTACCCTGCCCAAGTTCACACACCAACGTAACTAGTGTGGTTACCTTGTTTGAGAATGCAATGGTAGATTAAGATGTTTCTTTGTCCTACTATAGATAGTGACTGGGGGCAGGGGGAGATGTACTGAAACGCTAGAGGGGAGTGAAAAAGGACTGAAAACATTTACTCAAAATATATCACAACAGTTGCTCACAATATTAAACATTAAAATCACACTTAAGGCAATGAATGCCACTGTCAAAACCAAACAAGTACACTATGGTATACCAAATAATGGACAAGGTTTTCTCATCAAAACAAATTATTGATCCAATTACTATAAAGGAGGAACCAGCTAAGAGGATTTATACATTTTCAAAATTAGATGGGCAACACATCAGAAGCAAATTGGTATCAGAGAGATTTCACTATTCTATACAATGTATTCCCAAACACTAAACCATTCACAAAATGCTAATTTAGATCAAGAGTTAAATATTTGCGTGTAGTTTGCAGAGCTCTCAATCCCATCTGCTGTGTCTATAATTTAATTCACTATATATGTCCCAGAGTTACCCATCAATTTAAATGAACTAAAATACTAGGGACACTCGGAGGAAACAGGGGAGCTTTCCACATGACACTACCCCCAATAACATTCAAGGTGTTTCGTGAAAAAATGTTAGCGTTTCAAACGGTGAAATTTGTGTTTAAAGAGGTTTTCAATATTTCCTCCAATTTATCCATTACATAGGTCGACACGACTCAAACATCTTCATACAAAATATAAGACCAACTGGAGCAATTTACTGATCTATTAATCAAATACCTTGTTACTGCAGCCGGAAACAAGAGAATTAGACAACCGGAGAATATTTGATTTATAGATTTTAGTTCGGTATATCCTTTGACTTTGCTGTAATAAAAACCTTGTGGCAAACCCGAATTAAATGGGAAGATTCGACGAGCAAATTTAAAAATCACTTACCAAAAATTTGGTGTCATATTTCTCCTATTAACATCAAGGAAGCCAGTCACACATTTCAAGTCACCATGTGACTCACCAACGGATTGTTGAGGAAATGTTTATATCACTGGTTTAAAAAAAAAGTCGCCAAATTGTGTTCCAGCATCCTTGCAGGAGGCCATTCGGCCCATTATGCCTGTCCCAGCTCTCTCCGCACGAGCGATTCACCTCGTGCCATCGCCCCCCTCCACCGCCCCCCCCTCCAACCTTTTACACAAGGCTTCAGTCAGTTGTGAACATGCGCTGCTTTTATCACTTAATCGCGTCCAGTTTGTTTGTAAACCAGTGTGCACTTAAAATTCAAACTCTAGAAACCCGAAATGTTTGGACTGGTTCAATTTTAGGCTTCATTAGAGACCGAGTTAGTTGGAAAAACCTGGCACTTGGCTTGGCCTGGGTGGGGTGGGGGAAAAATGGATTTGAACATGTTTAAACTTCAGACCATGGACCTTTGGAAAGGTGCAAAATGCTGAATAAAATTTATCCTAACAGTTCATTCAAAAAAAAAGTCATTTTAGTTTATGGAGGGCTGAGAAAAAGTCAAACGAAGCAAATATTTTCTGCATTTACTGGACAATTCTGGCTTCAGCTTTAAAACCGATAGAATTTTAGGTTTCACAATCCTGCAGAGATTAAAAAGGGACGGATTTTAATTCTGCTTCGCTACTCGGAGGCGCACCAGATGTTTTGTTTTTTTAAATAATGTAGCGACAGAAGGTTTTAAAACCCCCCAAAAAATTAGGAAAACACTGAACAACTTCGTTAAAATCGCAAAGGAAAAAAAAGGGCGGGGGGGGGGAAAAAAGAGAAGAAAAGTTACTTTACAAAATCAGCAACAGGACTGGCGCTCCCCGACACTGAACCAGGCAGGTTAAAAATTCAGCGTAAACTCAAAACCAAGTTTGGGACCAAACATTTGAAAGGTAACCACTGGAAGAGAAAGAGCAAAGCACGCAGACACCGGGTTCTCGGTAATTTCATTTAATTATATATAACGTCATATGTATAATGGCCGTGCCTTAAATACTTTCAACATTGTATTTGATAGTAAAGATCTAATCCGCAAAATAATTTCATTTAGCGACAAAAAAATCAGCGTGATCATAATTTACACAAGATGTGCAGCAACTCCCCTCCCTCCCTCCCCATCCCACCCACCCACCCAATCTGAAAGATGGTATTTCCACTACAACACTATCTACACAATAGGCTCCCGGGATTAGACCATATTTTCTGTAGAGGTATAATTGCAACAACGTTCACCTGTTATGCGGCTTTACCGCACTCACTTGGCAAAAAAAAAAGGAAAATTCATTCGGGTTGAATTCGTTTCATTTTCTCTCCCAAGGAGAATTTGGCCGAATTCAGTAAGCTAAAAAATAAAAAAAAGGTCAATGCAGCTGACCAATATATATCTATATATATATATATATATATATACACACACACACCATATATATACACACCAATATATATCTTACTAAAAGGACGCCGCTTTATGCAGCCGCTGATCAGACTAGCCTTAAGGAAACGAAATCACCATCGATTTTAAAGTACAGTAAATCTCTTGGTACATTTAGTTCAATACACTTTATTGTAAAGTTGATCAGCTTGTGTCGTACAGTAATGTTGCATCCAAGGGTATGACAATGAGATTGGCTCTGTCTAACTCGACAAGTCCAAACACCTACACTCAGCAATATCCAATTAAAAACAGAAACCGTGTTGATTGTCAAATACCTATATACATATATATTTAAAAAAAAAGGATTGGAGAAACAACAAGGTGAAGTTTCAGACACCTGTTTCCGTCAAATCAGAGCAGGAAGCAACAAGTTCTGAAAATCGGGTGGGAGACAAAGGGTTAAAACATTAAAATCGGGCCACAGTTTCACAAGACCTGAAATTTCCAGGATGGGGTTTGATCTTTGTAATCCAAACAGTCCGCGGTGTTGAAGTTGAGTTTCCAGGAGGAGGCTTGCTCTTTGTAATCCAGGCAGTCCGTGGAATTGAAAGCCAGTCCTGCCCCGGTGTAGCTCTGGTGAGGGTGGTGGTGGTGGTGGTGGTGAGCAGCACCCTGGCTGATGTGGTGCCCAGACATGGAGGAGGTGCCCATGGGGCTGAGGGCGGCGCTATGGGCAGAGAGCTGGTGGTGGGGGTGATGAGGGTGATGAGAGTGCATGGGCGCCAGGTAGGAGCCGCAATCCACGCCGCTAAAGTAAGAGGAGGAAGGCGGGTAGCCCTGGGTGTAGCCGCTGCCTTGACCATAAGCCATGGGGTAGGCGCTGGAGGAGCTGGAGGACGAACAGCGCTGCATACAGGAAGCGGTGGCCGCCAGAGGCTCCCCGACCGCGGCCCCCGGGGAGATGGACGCCGGGCTCCAGATGGACGCGGGGGTGCTGAGAATGGGAGCGGCCGGGTTGGAGGAGCTGCTGCCGCCGCCGCCGGTGCCGCTGCTGCTGCCGCCGCCGCTACTACTGGAGGAGACGGCGGGCGGGGTGAACTGGCCGCTGCTCTCCGAGCCGCTGCTCTCCCGGGTCGGGGACGACTTCTTCTTGGCCGGTCGAGATTTGGCGCTGCCTCCGTTCTGCTGTTGCTGGCGGCATTTGGCCCGGCGATTTTTAAACCACACCTGGGAGGAGAGGAGAGGGGAGAGAGAGGGGAGAGGAGAGGGGAGAGGAGAGGGGAGAGGAGAGGGGAGAGAGAGGGAGAGGAGAGGGGAGAGAGAGGGAGAGGAGAGGGGAGAGAGAGGGAGAGAGAGGGAGAGAGAGGGAGAGAGAGGGAGAGAGGAGAGGGGAGAGGAGAGGGGAGAGGAGAGGGGAGAGAGAGAGAGAGGGGGGAGAGGAGAGGGGAGAGAGAGAGAGAGAGAGAGAGAGAGGGGGGAGAGGAGAGGGGAGAGAGAGAGAGAGAGAGAGGGGGGAGAGGAGAGGGGAGAGAGAGAGAGGGAGAGGGGAGAGGGGGGGGAGAGGGGGGGAGAGGGGGGGGAGAGGGGAGAGAAAGGGAGAGGGAGGGAGAGGGGGGGAGGGGGGGGGGAGAGGGGAGAGAAAGGGGAGAGAAAGGGAGAGGGGGGGGGAGAGGGGAGAGAGAGAGAGAGAGAGGGAGAGAGGGGAGAGAGGGGAGGGAGGGGAGGGAGGGGGAGAGGAGAGGAGGAGAGGGGAAACAACAGGACATTATTCCTGGAGCGAGCGGGCAATGAATCCTCAAACTCTAACTATAGTCACTGTCCTCAGTTCACCTCCTTCAGCTGCAAGGCTTAATCCTCAAAAAAAGGGTTTAACTGGACAAAATCTTTAGCAAACTCCTAAAGGTGGTGCAAAACTCAAGTTAAATATCGCTGTTGAGTTCCAAGGTTAGAGGGGACAACATTTTAAACTAGTCTAACTGACCCATGTCTCCCATTATCTGTGTCTGATTTTAAACCAAATCTTTGGTTGGTTTCCTGGGTTAGTTATTTTTAAGAAGAATTCTTTTTAAAAAAATGGAAAAATCCTGACAGGTCCGTTTAAAGGGAGGGAAATGTGTGTCTGAAATTATTACCCTTCCCTCGGGTCGCGCCCTCTCTCCATTATCGGACACACAAGGGCTGCTCCGAGATCTGTGCATCTATCCTGTCGGCATCGCAGTGCGAACATTTTTTTTACATTTAAACCTTATTCGCAATCCCATTTTCAGTCTGATTGGCCACTTAGAAATGTTTCTGTAAAACTCTCGCACCAATAGTTTCCATGTTAAAGTCTTCAGATTTTAAACTGTTGGACTCAAGGCCACAATGTTTCGGCCGGGGGGGTGGGGGGTGATGGTGTGGGGTGGGGGGGGTGGGGTTAATACTTGGTTCTGTTCTTAGAAAGTTCGATTCACTCATTTGCATCAACGATTTTTTTGTTAAAAAGTCTGTTGAATTAGACTATTGAAACTTCAAAATCGTGAGATTCTTGGTGGAAATGTCAAAACTAAATTTGCTTAGGAGTGGCCCAGAGCGGAGCCAAGATTCCAAAATAGAGAACTTCATGTTAACTTTAAATTGATCTGGCAATCATATTGAAAAAAAAACCGAATTTGCAAACCCAACCCAAAATATTGAGGTGCGGGGCATTTTCAAAAAAATATATAATGCAACTATTAATACACCTGCAGAGTGGGGTCTGTTTTGCAAACATATTGCAAACGAAGGATTGGTCCCCAGCAGCTTAAAAGGTGGCATCTACCCAACTATGGTATTCAAATATTTTACTGTCAGCCGTTAAGAGTCGAAAATATCCCCAAGATTCTCTGCCTGAAAGCCCTCCAACAAATTCAGTGCCGTTTGCCAACTGAAATATATTGTGACAAGTGAGATTTCCTTCATCTTTCCCCCCCAATTTGCAACATTGAAGTTTAGTTATTTAACAAAAACGCTTCTCGCTGGGCGCTAGCTTTTTTTTGGGGGGGGGAAATATTCGAAACAGAGCGCGGCCAGTTTAAACGGAGACACTTTTAACTGGGGCCCGGCCTGGGACTTGACCTTTGTACATTTAAAGTAACTTTTTGAAAGTTCAGACATTAAAAACAGTGCCAAGCAGGAGCGGGTTTAAAAGGTGTTTTCTCTGGTGGTGATTGTTGGAACAAATGAGAGACATTATATTAATGACCGCTTCACACTGGACATGCCAAGAGCCTGCGAGTAGTATAAAGACTTACTTGTACTCTCGATTCAGGTAGATTAATCTTTAAAGCCACTTCCTCCCTCATGAAGATATCAGGGTATCGGGTTTTGGCGAAAAGTGACTCCAGCACATCTAGCTGGGAGCGGGTGAACGTCGTGCGCTCTCGCCTCTGCTTCCTCGGCGTCGCTACAAGTGGTTAGAGCGAAGTTAAATCTCCCAAACAATTTGTTTAAAAAAAAGACAAGAGACCCGGCGATTAGTCCCGTTCCGCCGACCCAACACAATCCCAACATTGTAACAGCCGCCGAGAAACTGTGCAAGTTACAAGGTCACTATTGAGTCTAAACTTTACAACTCTTAAAGTTTCCCGAATTTGATTAAATGTTTTACCCCGTTAAAATTGCAGCCCAATTTTTCCAAATGCCCCCTATCCGGGTGCCCAATATTTCCAAATACCCCCTTACCCGGGTACCCAATATTTCCAAATGGCCCCTAACCCGGGTACCCAATATTTCCAAATGGCCCCTAACCCAGGTACCCAATATTTCCAAATGGCCCCTAACCCAGGTACCCAATATTTCCAAATGGCCCCTAACCCAGGTACCCAATATTTCCAAATGGCCCCTAACCCAGGTACCCAATATTTCCAAACGGCCCCTAACCCAGGTACCCAATATTTCCAAACGGCCCCTAACCCAGGTACCCAATATTTCCAAATGGCCCCTAACCCAGGTACCCAATATTTCCAAATGGCCCCTAACCCAGGTACCCAATATTTCCAAATGGCCCCTAACCCAGGTACCCAATATTTCCAAATGGCCCCTAACCCAGGTACCCAATATTTCCAAATGGCCCCCTTACCCAGGTACCCAATATTTCCAAATGGCCCCTAACCCAGGTACCCAATATTTCCAAATGGCTCCCTTACCCAGGTACCCAATATTTCCAAATGGCCCCCTACCCGGGTACCCAATATTTCCAAATGGCCCCCTACCCGGGTACCCAATATTTCCAAATTCCCCCTAACCCGGGTACCCAATATTTCCAAATGCCCCCTTACCCGGGTACCCGACCGAATGGTGCAGTAAATCCATGCCAGGTGTAGTCAGGCTCAGCCCGTTCATCCCGTACGGAGGTTGTTTGAGGTATGACATCATGCTAAACACTGGACGGTCCGGCCTCCAAATCTTCAAAACTTTCCTTTTAGTTTTTGCTGCCCGTTTGGATGATTCCCAATCCCGATCCGGCTCAGCTCGCCTATTGGCTAATGAGAAAATAAAAACCCTTTAGCATCCTCACTGGAAGAAAGGTACATTGGAGGGGGGGCTGAAGGTTTTATAGTGAAATAATTTGCTGCATTTTAGTGGTGAACGGGCCCTGACTGTGTCTGTGTCTGTCTCCGGGCTGAATGTGGTTTGAATTCGAGACGCGGTTCTTTTGAGACAAACCGAACAAAATCAGCAGCAGCAAGTATTCATTGCAATGCACATTTAGAGCAGGTATTAGACCCACTTTCTTTTTGAAACGGACATTCAGAAATCCACAAATGCATTTTTTTTTAAAAAAGTGCATTTTTTCTACTCGGGAGCCTCCAGTTGTCGCTAACAGGATGAGTGTGGAAAACAAATTCAAATCATTGTTCAAGTAATGTTAAAAAAAAAATTGTCAAAATTAACCAATTCAAAATGGCGGGATACTTGCAGGGACTCGATATTCTCTTTATTCATTTTCATTTGCAGGAGTTTGAGATTAACACGATGAGGATGAAAAATTAAAATTGGAGAGTAATCGGGCGGCCTGAGAATTAAGTGCCGTCTCTTGCATTAAAGAGCAACTTGGCTTTATAACTAAGTAAACATTCAATAGATTCCAAAGTAAATGTTGGACCCAAACACTCGACCACAAAATGTATCTAATTTTTTTTTTTTTTACACACATTAGAGGTAAAACTCCAAATTTACATAATCCAACTTGACCCAGGCGGAGGGAGAAATTCAGCTTTTGCCCCAACAATTGCAGCCTCCCCCACTTCATCCATATAACTTTTTTTTGGAACCAAACGCTCTCCACAATTGAACCCGGCGTATATCTGGCGATTAAAGGAATCATTCATGTGATTAAGAATTCATTATTGTAGGATGTGTCCTGATGAACCTAATGAGATAATTCTACAGGCGCACGTTCCTTAATTACAGACACTCATTGGAGGGATTTTAATCTTCCTTCTACTTCACAGAATCTGATGTTATTTTGTTAAACTTCATCTGTCCTAAAACGTCTTTTTTAAAATCAAGGCACATTTCACTGAAGCTTCGTGTAGCTTGTAATTAGATGAACTGTAAGTAATGGGAGTTAGATTAAAGTGTGATCAATCCAAACACAGTAAATTAGTTAGTCCTGAAATACATTTGTAGCGTCTCCTTCGAGCACTTTAAAAGGGCGATTACAGTTTACATTAGATCTCAGGAAAGAGAATTGAAGGGACTGGAAGCAAATTTTAAAAATGCCGATCTGAACTCAAGGATAGGCTAAAGTGACAATTCTTCCTTCCTTCTTGGTTTTAACTACACTTTTCGATCGTCTGACACTTTTTACGGAGTGTTTAGATTCCTGTGACCATTTTACCTGTTTCAGGAAATAAATTACGTTTGCAACCATCCGACAGTAAAAAGCTTGTATGAAACAGATGTAAACTCCACCAGAAAAAAATCAAACTGCTTCCTCCCCAAAAAAAAGCAGCTTCCAATTAAAAAAAACAATTAGATGGATTTGAATATTCAATGTAGACATTTTAATGGAATACACTCAAAACGATAACGATAACATCACAGGCACTTGCAGGAGAAAATTAACCGACAGCCAACATAGCAGCTATTCTCAATCAACAGTTCCCTAAACCAAATATTCACCTCCACGGGACCCAGATAAACCCGTGCGCTCATTTAAAAGGCGATAGCTGTGCGTAAATTAAGTCAATTACAATTTAGATTAGACCTCGGGGGAAACAATTTAAAGGGAAACCTTATCAGCAAAATAAATGAACAAAAAACGAAAACACGCCTCTCCAATTAGCCGCTAAGTGGATTCAAGGCTTTTCATTCGACCCTTGGACGCTACAATTGTAAATTTCCGTGAGAAAAAAAAATGAAGCAAATTAAACGATCTAAGTACTTTAGAAGCAGTTATAGGTCAGCTATAAAAATTTAGCAATGCATCAGAAATTAGTAGAAATACCATAAGGTAAATGATTCAAAAAAATTAACCACAGAAAGAGTCATACTTCATCAACAAATTATCTTTCATTTTAAAGTGATCACGTTTCCAAATTAGTCCCTTTAAAAACCGTTTCCAGTCGCGACACAAATTACTTCCAGAGACACTTCACATGATTCAATAGAACAAGTCTCACACTCACCTGCGAAGCTTTTTTATTCGACTGGGCACAAATAAACTCAGTGAGTGAAAACAGGAGCCACTTGTCTACTCTGCAACACAACATGACACAAGGTTAGGCTGGATGGGATAGACAGAATGACCGCCCGTCCAAAAATTCAAACAAGGAGCAAAGTTAGAAACTTGGAAACGGCCGAGAGTAGTTGGTGAAGTCAAGCGTGACGCGGCCGAAATGAGTTAAGAGCGAAAGTAAGCTGCAAAGTTTTGGGAGTGTTGAGTGTTTGTACCTGGCTGCTGGCTCTAAATGGAGATTGATCACCGCGCTTCGGCGCAGCCTTCTCTATGTGAGCGCGAGCCTGGCGGAACCGCCTGACGCAGGGCCGGCGCTGACCAATCGCCTAGCGTCCTGCCCCTGATTGACAGTCGGTCGCCCGGTGACGCCGGCGCACTACTTTCCCAGAGGCCTAATACACTCCTTCCAAAGCTTGGTAAAAAGGCCACTTGGAATTGGTCACCACACAACCTTCAGGGAGAAAATGCACCCAACGAGCAATTTCTCTCCAGCCAGCTAAATTCGTCATGAAATGTGGCTGGGCAATAGTTAGTTAGGGCAGGCAGAGGAATCCTTAGGCACTGAAACTAGCAGATTGTGGTGGAGGCTGAAAAGTTCAGAGAACATTCATGAAAGTATGTTCCCTGTCATCGCAGAGCAATATACTTGCCACTTATTCAGCATCAGTCTGCTGAAACTCAGAGAATCATTGTACCAGACACAGATAGTGGGCGAAATTAAACCTGCTTATATGGTTGTGTGTGTGTGTGTTGTGATCATAATTTTCGTTCTAAGTTTCACACATGAAATAAAAACAAACATCAGTTTCCACCAAGACATCAGCACCGCGGTATATTCACCCAACTGTTCAATGTTTCAGTCGACAATATGCTGAACTTAGTTTAACTTTAAACGAATCTGAGCCACAAATTAAACGATTCTCTCTCTCTCTCTTTAAGGGTAAGGGCCTTCCTCGCGGCTGCGACGATTCTGATATTTATCAACTTTATCCGTTGGTTGGTTTCTCTTCTCGCAAAAGTTCGATTCTCGCGAAATAATTAGCCCTGGAAATATGTGGAGATGTTTTTTTTTGTTTGAAATTGTACATTCTCATGAATATTGATGATGACCTAATCCCCACTTAGAATTACATCTCGGAATAGTCAGCGTAAAGTTTAATGGGACCTGCCTTGAATCGAAATTTCAAAAGAAAAAATACGCCGACGCGGAAAAGAAATGAATTAAGACAAGTGCTTGTCGGTGGCTTGTTTTCAAAGAAACCACTTTTCAAGCGTCACTTTTCTTTAGTGAAGAAATAATATACGGTAACAGAATATGATGGAGGGCACAGTGTTTCCTTAACTGTTTTTGAAAGGTTCGGCGAGTTCTTCTGAAGACCTTAATAAGGCTTTGGTCACTCTCTTGTTCACAGAAAATCAACTCATTCTAATTGAGGCGGGAGCTGAAAGCGAGCTAATGTTCAAAGAAACCGGCCGCCAGACGCCGAAATTACATTTTTTACTTCATGGAGCAGCTCATCAAAGGGAGGGTCTTATAAGACTTTCCTTACAGTTCACTAAAGTCATCGACACGAGCATCTTTCATAACAAAAGAACCGGCGGGTCAATTCAGTCCTAACTCGCCAAATAATACACTTTTCAAGAAGTTTTTTTGTTTTGTTTTGTTTTTCTCTCTCCCCCTCTCTCTCTCGCGGAGTGAAAACTTCAAGGAACATAATTTTACACTTGAAGCAGACAATTTCCATGATAATAACACATCGTTACCATGAGCAAGACGCAACCAACCATTCGAAATAATTAGAAATTGTTCGGGATTAACATTTGTATCTGCTAAACGTAAAAAAAAAAATGCTAATGCCTTCGGAAAAATATAAGATCACAACTGACATGGTTGTTAATTCATTCTGCATACAGACTTCACAGTTCTGGGTTGTTCCGCTATTGTTCGGGCATAATTATGCAGTTATTGTTATACTTATTGATAACAAGGTTATATTTTCTATATTTGTGGAAACTGTGTATTAATCATGTCCTAATCTGCAAAAACTAGATTTTGCAATACCGTTTGGAAATCTTCGGAATACGACTGCACTGCGCCGTTTGGAAAAAAAATAAAGATGTACATTTTTAAAAATCCTGGTTTTAAACTCGCATTAAGCAAACAAAACATATTGCTAATTTGGCCGATGAAGCACAATCGAGTGTACCTCCCAGGGAACTGCTGGTTGTTTTATTGTGTGAAGTCTCTGTTTAAGATGCGCTGATGAAGCCTGTGTAAAGTATTAAGGTATCAAGTAGCACTAACCTTTGTAATAAGAGTATTTGTCTAATCCGAAATTGCAGGCGAATTTTCTTAAAGCCGAGACTAAAACCCTGGATTGGGGCAGGGGAGGTGGGGGGGGGGAGGAAAAGTTTTGTCTGTTGTTTCTTCAAAGGTTAAAGGCACAGGATTGTCGTAGAATTCCGAACAAAACTGATTCTCACCTAGACAAAAATAAATAAAATATGGGATAATGTAGCAGTCGAGCGGCAAAGGCGAGTTAGTTTCAGAATAAATTCTCCAGCAGATTGCAACGGCCACACTTGGTTTAATTTGCTTTACACTGAGGAGGAAATCATATCAAGGATTGTGTAGCTGCCTCCGCGAAAAGGGGATTGGAATCCCAGTGATCAACACCTAGAGCCACATTTAAGCACTTCAAAGAGCTCAGATGTAATAATTCACAAGAGACTGCTCCAGTCTCGATCGCGGCTAAATCCCTTCATCAAGTCTTCATTCAGCAGGTGAAGGACGGAAAAGTTTTTAAACTGCGTGTCTTGAGCTTTATTTTAGCCGTTTTCACAGTGTTTGTAGAGTCTGATTGTGCGTTCCGGAGCTAACAGGTAAGAACTGAGAACAGGACTACCATTAACTGCAAGTTTCTTTTTCTACTCCAGCCGGAGTGGTGATGTTACATTGATTTCCGAATTTTCTATCTAACTGTACCATGAGAAGATGCTTGAATAAATAACGCTTAACCGATTATGATGTGGCAGGGATGGTTGTTTTGTTATCATGGCACTATATATTTCTGATCTCGCGGTTTGAAGTGTGCAATTAATCTTTACAGAATAAGGATGAACCCCGTTTCAGTTCATAATTTATTTCGTATGAAACATGGAAATTGAAGGAGCGAACACCGCTTTAAGCCCAGCGCTGAAGATCGGGGTTTACTCTAGATTTCTGTTTGTGGCAATGGTACAGACTAAACGGTGCTAACACAAAGTGTGCAGCTTTATTTAGTTTGTGTTTAGCGACCAGGAGCGCGCTTTGCATGGATTCAAATAGAAGCCTCTTCCAAAACTCTGTGCTCGTACCGAGCTCGAGCGATGGGCAAGAAGCTGTTCTGGAAAACTAAATTGCACAAACGCAGAGCACATCGGCAAATTAATGTGAAAGTATTAGAGCGGATGTCAGCCGTCAAAACTTATTTTCACTATTTTAATCTTGGAGAAAATGCCTGTACGCGGCAGTTATTAGTCAAGCTCCTAATCAAACTATTGCAAAAGCTCTTCATGTAAACAGATGGTGTGGGGGGGAGAAATTGTTTTTTTTTTCCTAATCTCCCTCCTAGGAATGAATGGCTGTATTAACCTAAATTAAAAATATACCATCACCATCACCCTTAGGAGGCGAGCAGTGTGTCACACTACCTCAATCAGGGAGGGTATATCGAAGGTTTATGAAATAATCAGTGTATTACACAGATGACGTGGTCAGTATAAAGGGTCTTGAAACATTAACGTTTCCAAGCTTCAAACATTAGACCTGGCAGCCGGATTCCTTTCGAGGCTTTAACAGAAATATTGCTGCTGTAACCGCCAACCTCACACCAGAAAAGAATAGTTTCAAAGTTAAACTTCACAATAAATCCGAACGATTCTGTGTCGATGAAACTCGAAGGAAAATTGTAATAATTCAGAAATGTACACATGGATGTACAATAAACAAACTGCAAGCTCTAGCTGATTCTGATTGCATATATCTTTTACTCTACATTCATCAGTTATGTGATTGTCTATAGAATGGGTCTCCAACAGAAATGTCAGTTTATGATTTTTGATGCAGCGATAAAGCACTTTGAAACTTTAATGCTGTGGTGGGGTCATAGTTGGCGCCTTTGCTCAATCTCTTGGTTCACAGGCGCACACTCCGAGAATGGGAATCATCCAGTTCCTCATTTAGAATCGTTCGTACAAAGATCAGCACAAACAAGGTTAATTGGCTTCATAATAAAGAATAATGTTTTGACGCAACAGTAACACGTTGATTAAAACCTTTTCAATCAACATCGACTGTTATTGATATCCAAATGTTAAAACGCAATAATCTAAATCCTTTGTGATTGTCGGTGAATTCGTTCACCTGTATAATAGGGATCTGTAGGATGTATTGTTAAAAGATACTAACAGAACTGGTTCCTGATCTTAGCCATTCAGGGACTGCCAGAAAACGAAATTCAGTGTTTGATTTTTTTTATTTTGATCACTAGATTTGGATTTCTGACCTATTCCCCCCCTCCACCCTCCCTCCTCCTCTCTCTCCCCAAGTTTCGGAACCAGGGGTGTCACATATTCCTAAAAGTGGCGTGATCATGAACGAGTTAACAGCAAACTGGCGCGTTACTTACGCGCAAGAGATTACAGGTTATAAACAACGGGTTTTCAGCTTTATCTACCGTGTAAATCTGCCGGCATTTCAGACAGATTGTATTTGTTTATAATTAAATCGAAACCTTGACCTTTAGCAACCAGGATGTAACTGCTGATGTTACTAAAACTTAACTTTATTGGTTGAAATTGACAACTTTCAGGATCGCATTAAACGGTTCCCATTTAAAGTAAATTGTGTCCCAATGAAGTGAACTATCTCTGCTTTAGAGTGAGGAACTTCTGCTGGTAACAAATTCTGTGCAAATGAAACTCAAACACACAATGTACACGGCGCAAGGTTGAATGAAGCCTGTGTGAACGTTATTAGAGCCAAAACATTAACAACAATCGTTTTCCACATGAAACACTTAAAAGTTCACGTTTTATTCAAGATTCATAGATGACCCTGGAATAAATAAACAGAAATGTTCCTTCCCACAAACAGCAACTCCACCTGCCTTCAGATTTATGCAGAAAATGCACCGAGAATGATTTTGAGCTCCCACACAATTCGTTTGCTTTCGGAGTACAAACAACGATCCTTTTTTTCAAGGCAATGAAAGCCGTTTCAGCAAAATACCTTGCAAAATACCTGTCACTCACGCAATCAGATTGTGCTGTTCGGGGTAATAAATAAACATCCATAAAACACCAGAGAGTCACTTTCACTAACTGGTGCACAGTATCAGCCCTTTCAAGAGTTCAAACTAAAACTAACTTCAGAGAACATCATTTACAACATGGCCGTTCTGTCCAAGCTTATTATTAAATATATTTAAAAAAAAGACATATAGCTCAAATGATAGTTCAAATACCCAATGAAAATAAAACCAAGTATTTGAAATGCAGCACTAGCAATCTTAAACATTCCGAATTTTATAGATTTTTCTACCAGCTGCTTCACTTTTTACAATTAATGAAAATTACAATCCCAACATCTTTCGGGGGAAAATTTGAACCCGGCGATCAATTTGTTAATTTCCAATGAAAGTCTGTCGGTTCTGTCTCTGTCTGAATATAATTCGGTATAACATGATTTAGTTTGAAAACGCAATTCACATGGAGAATAATGACGGGTTAACCCCAGATTTTCCGCTCTCACTTCCTGGGATTCGATATTTGAAAACTGATCAATGAACAATTTGAAGCAGATCAGTCCCATAAAGGTGTAAGTAACATGAAAAATAAAGCCAGGATTAATAAGAACCAATAATAACAATCCTGCTCCACTTGCAACAATTTGGTCTTCTCCCCCCATCAGTGTAGAAGTAAGAATTCTTCCCCCAATATATGGGATAAAGATTAAATGTCACTGATACAAATAAAACAATTACACTCAGCCTTTTTTTTTTACAAAATACAATTTCATAAAAACAATGATTGCAGCCAAATATGTGGGTGCAAGGCATTGGGATGATTAAATGCTGTCAACATAAAACATTACAACAGTTTACAACCTACATATAACATTATATAATTCAAATGCCATCGCATATATTTTATCAAAATAACAATGAATGTTTTCTAAATGATGTGGAATCACTGTTTGTGCATCTCACTGAAGTACACATTTATCTTCCTTCTTGACAATCTTCCCTTTGTTTTGCTCCAGAGTTCGTTCCAAATGTTCATCTTCTTCTTCTGCTCTATAAGCACACACATAAACATGCGGCATCAGCAAATTGGTAAACTAATGACATGAGGTAGGTGGGATGGTTTATCTGATGATTATATTGAAAGATCTATCATCACTGAACTAGAATTCATAAGTCAGAAACGATAAGATTTGACATGATTGGATGATCAGTACACAGTCCATCAGTACAGTCAAACAATCAGAAAAGTTTTAAGTTAGTATGGAAATGGGAGAAGTGGTTCCCTCCTCCTGTGTAATACTGTAACTTACTGTTTTTCCTGTCACCTTCTCCTGGGTATTGTAACTTGCTGTTTTTCCTGTTACTCCCGCCTGTGTAATATTGTAACTTAACGTTTTTCCTGTTCCATCCTCCTGTATAATACTGTAACTTGCTGCTTTTCCTGTTATTTCCTATGTATCACTGTAACTTACTGTTTTTCCCGTTACTTCTTCCTGTGCAATACTGTAATGTACTGTTTTTCCTGTTATCTCCTCCTGTGCAATACTGTAACTTACTGTTTTTCCTCTTACTTCCTCCTGTGCAATACTGTAACTTACTGTTTTTCCTGTTACCTCATATGTAACACTGTAACTTACTGTTTTCCCGTTATCTCCTCCTGTATAATGCTGTAATTTACTGTTACCTCCTCCTGTGTAACAGAGTAACCGGTTTTCCGGTTACCTCCTCCTGTGTAATACTGTAATTTAATGTTTTTCCTGTAACCTCCTCCTGTGTAATACTGTAATTTAATGTTTTTCCTGTAACCTCCTCCTGTGCAATACTGTAACTGTTTTTCCTGTTGCCTCCTGTGTAATACTGAAACTTAGATTTTCCTGTTGCCTCCTCGTGTAATAGTGTAACTTACTGTTTTTCCTGTTACCTCCTACTGTGATACTGTTATTCCTGTTACTTCTTGTGTACTGTATTTTATGTTTTTCCTGTTGCCTCCTTGTGTAATACTGTAACTTACTGTTTTTCCTGTTTCCTCCTCCTATGTAATACTGTAACTTAGTTATTCCTGTTATTTGTGTACTGCAATTTGATGTTTTCCCTGTTACAGACTGTGCAATATTAACTGTTTTTTCTGTTACCTTCTCCTGTGTAATACTGTAACTTCCTGTTTTTCCTGTTACCTCATGTAATACTGTAACTTAGTTATTCCTGTTACTTGTGTACTGTAATTTAATGTTTTCCCTGTTACAGCCTCTCATGTAATAACTGTTTTTCCTGTTAACACCTTTGTAATACTGTAACTTACTGTTGTTCCTGTTACCTCCATGTGTAATGCTGTAACTTACTGTTGTTCCTGTTACCTCCTCCTGTGTAAATGTGTAACATTGTTTTTCAAGATACCTCCTCCAGTGTAATACTGTAACTTACTGTTATTCCTGTTACTTGTGTACTGTAATTTAATGTTTTCCCTGTTACAGCCCGTGCAATACTAACGGTTTTTCCTGTTACCTCCTATGTAATACTGTAACTTAGTTATTCCTGTTACTTGTGTACTGTAATTTAATGTTTTCCATTACAGCCTGTGTAATATTAACTGTTTTTCCTGTTACCTCCTCCTGTGTAATACTGTAACTTCCTGTTTTTCCTGTTACCCCCGTGTAATACTGTAACTTCCTGTTTTTTCCTGTTACCTCCTCCTGTGTAATACTGTAACTTACTGTTTTTCCCTGTTACCTCCTCCTGTGTAATACTGTAACTTACTGTTTTTTCCTGTTACCTCCTCCTGTGTAATACTGTAACTTACTGTTTTTTCCTGTTACCTCCTCCTGTGTAATACTGTAACTTACTGTTTTTTCCTGTTACCTCCTCCTGTGTAATACTGTAACTTACTGTTTTTTCCTGTTACCTCCTCCTGTGTAATACTGTAACTTACTGTTTTTTCCTGTTACCTCCTCCTGTGTAATACTGTAACTTACTGTTTTTTCCTGTTACCTCCTCCTGTGTAATACTGTAACTTACTGTTTTTTCCTGTTACCTCCTCCTGTGTAATACTGTAACTTACTGTTTTTTCCTGTTACCTCCTCCTGTGTAATACTGTAACTTACTGTTTTTTCCTGTTGCCTCCTCCTGTGTAATATTGTAACTTACTGTTTTTCCTGCGCATCCAAATCGCGGACAAGTGCGTCGCGTTTGTTAACCAGAATAACGAGTTCATCCAGCAGGAGCTGTTCACGTCTTTTTTGTGCTTCTGTTTTCTGCCAGTCTGAAAATAAAGTATAAACTAAATTACTCTCCATGTTTGCTCAGGACTGCTGAAATTCTCAGTATTACCCGAAACTCCAAATAACAACTGGATTTGTAAGTTGGATTGGTTAGCTGGATTTTGAAAATTAAAACCAGGTAAAGCAACAAGCAAACATTGCCAAATCCCTGCAGATGCTGGTCATTTTCATAAATTCGGACTTTCCAGACTCAATTGATTATATCATACAGAACAAAAAAAAACCTTCTTCCAGCCTTACTATTTTAAAGACACAGCATGCTTGTTAGCTAACCCACTCCAGCGACAGGTTGGGGAGAATGAGCGGTGCACTGCACATTTTGACTTGATTCGGGGTTTGGTGGTCACAGTGTAGCCCCGGCTCCTGCTTTCAGGTTCTTATGTCAGCAGAAAGTGGCGCGCACACACACACGGTTAGGGTTAGTCGCTTGTTTCTGGTATAAAAGACATTGTTTTTTTTTTCCTTTGGTATGTGCGGCCGCCACGTTTTGAACCCAAAACACCAAATACATAAGCAAATATACACCCCTCAGAAGGTAAATCAACTGCCTGTCCATGAATAGAAGGCGCACCGTGTGTAAACGGCAGCAAAACTCCGGAGGGCAGCTGCTACGATGCTGAATCACTGACCAGGATTCAATTTGTATTCCAAACCCGTACTTTACAATCACTTTAAGGGAGAAATGAATCATCGGGTCAGGTGAAATATTGAGAGTATTCTGCAGATTTACCATCTCCCCCTGCCCGCCAAGAATTAACTATATTATCAAACGTGTGGAACTCTTCTTTGCTGCTTTTTATCATATTGTGAGGAAGAGACCCCAACAAACTCGAATTTCAGTTAATCCTTAGCGAAAATATTTTTTTGAAAAAGTTCAAAACGGTTTGGGGTAACTTTTTGGTCTCAGGTAAGAGACAGCCGACAGATCTTGAAATGAAAGTGACACATAACATATATTGACTTAAGGTGAAACGGAAAACCAGCATTGAGACAGCTACACAGCGAAGTTCTTAAAGTTGATATCAGTGAGCGAACAAATGCAAATTCACAAAAAAGAATGAATGTTGCGGATTCTGTTCTTTTATAATCGTTATAATGGTCCAATTTTAATCCAGATCATTTAAATGTGGGCCTTTTAAAACTCGTCCTTTCTTTCAATATCTGCAGAGGGTGATTTGCCCAAAGATCGGTGTGTGTGCAGGAGGGGAGGGGAGGGTTTTTGCTAACTGAAGTTGTGGGGCTGGAGGAGCAGCCTGTACCTGTCAATCTGCAGCCGGCAGCTCCGCCCAGCTCATTAAGAAAGTAAACAATGAAAAAGGGCGATGCAGTTTGCTGATGGAGTCAGGGGGAAATCGGACACCAGCTTTAATATCCAAACCCACAAAAGTAACGAAACAAACCCCCCCCCCACCCCCCACCCCCTCCTTCTCTACTTCCCAAACAGAGTGTGCAATCTACTCGGATTTAGCCCCACCGCCCTAGGCTTTCACGTTAAACTCACACGGCTGTTGCATTCAGATAAATCCCAACAATGCCCATCAACCGTTACCATGTGAATCTTCATAAGCTACACAAGAATGCGCCATTACAAACAGCACCACCCCCACCCCATGCAAAATTGGCTGAAGACAAGAAACAGGCTCAGCGAGCTGCTGTACATGCCGGGGCTGCTTCTTCGGCACCAATGTTTTATACTGGATTTACAAGTTCAGAATTTACACACATGTCAGCATCGTTGAGAATGAAGTCCGGACCACTATCTCGTCCATGGGTCGATTCATTAAAAAATTGCCCGACACTTGAAAACGCATGGGGGTAAATGAAAGATTGTAACGTGGATGAGTAGTGCAGAGAGAGGCCTGAATTAATGGGATTGGGGGGGGGGAGTGGGGGTTCAAATCCCGCCATGGCAGCAGGAGGGGTTTAACATTCAGTCAATACATTTGGAATACAGATCTGTGTGAAAATGGTGACCATGTAACTACCGGATTGTTATAAACCCCCATCTCATTCACTGGTGTCCTTCAAGGAAGGAAATCTGCAGCCCTTACCTGGTCTGGCCTACACTGTCCCCCTCTGGAACAAGCCTGGTAACCCACTCATTTCAGGGCAGTTAGGGATGGGCAATAAATGTTGGCCTTATTTACTGGATATTTCATTCTTTATTTATTCACTATTTGCCTCCAGTGAAACGATCAAATAACAATCACTAAACCTCAGCTCTTAGTTCAATGTTGCAACTGAGGAGAAAAATGATGGCAGAGTGGACCTGGAAACTGTAAAAAGTGGAGATGGAGATGCGCAAGAAGATATGGTTAGAATGGCTGCATTTAGGGAGGGCTGGGTGGGAAAGTACCCACACCACAACGGGAAAAGATTAATTGAAGAATAAAGTCAGGTCAAAGAAAAGTCATTTGCAAATTATAACTTCTTGGATCAAGCATGCAATTTGATATATTTTAGTAAGCAAGGTTTCTGTCAATAAATTAATACGCAAGTAGAAAGTTGTAACTATCAGTCCCGATGAATAATTCCAACGTGTAACACTTTGAGTTATGCTATCGGGAAAAAAAAACAGATGTGTGAACTTCAATCAAGTTTAGTTACAATGCTCCAAATAGAGGAATTGCCTGCTGACACTCGGGGCTGGATTCTCCATTAGTGTGCTGTGACTTGGTTGCAACGCTGACCCATTTTACTGGGTTGGGATCCATTGTACAAGGCTGTCTCTCAGCTGATCATTGACAAAGAAGAGAATTCTGCTGGTGTAGCAGTGAAACTGTTGCTGCAGTTGCTGCTGAGGATTTAAACAGGGCAGAATAGGGCCCCGTCACAATAGCAAAAAAGTTTCCATGGCCTCACTGAGGTCCTAAAATGGTCAGTGTTGAAGAGCCAGTATGGAAGAGAAAGAAAAAAAATGTATATAGTGCCTTTCACAAACTCAGGATGTCCCACAGCAGTTTACAGCCAATTCAGTACCTTTCTCTAAGGCTGGGTCAAAATCCTGGAACTCCCTCCCTAACAGCACTGTGGGTGCACCTACACCACATGCAGTGCAGCGGTTCAAGAAGGCAGCTCACCACCTTCTCAAAAGGCAACTAGAGATGGGCAAGAAATGCTGGCCCAGCCAGTGAAGCCCACATCCCATGAAAGAATAAAAAAGTGTATTCATTGTCAATGCAGCCAATTTCTGTAAAGCAAGCTCCCACTAACAGCAATGTGACAATGACCAGATAGTGTGCTTCTGCAATGTTGACTGGGGGATAAATATTGGTCAGGACACCAGGGAGACCTCCCATGCTCTGATTCAGAATAGTGCCATGGGATCTTTTACATCCACATGAAAGAGTAGACGGGGGCTCAGTCTAATGCCTCATTTGAAAGGCTGTAGCTCTGACACACCAGCACTCCCTCAGTACTGCACTAAAGTGTCAGCCTGAATAACATGTTCAAGTCTCTGAGGTCGGAATTGAACCCACAACCTGCCAATTGAGTGTTAACACTGAACCACGGCTGTTTTGGCCATTACCAGACCCACCCTCTCCCTAGTGCATTAACCATGGGACCTTACTGTTGCTGTCACAAGGCCCAGTACCAACTTTCTCCTGCAGTTGGAGTTAGTGGAAGCAAGTAAGTCAATATGGCAGCTTACCAGGTGCCACCTACTCACCAGTATTTATGTGCACAAGATGCTAGCAATCAACTCAGTTCTGGGGGGGGTTGCTGAGGTGAGGAGGGGGAGGGGGGGTGGGGGGGTTGGCGGGGGAGGCAAGGACAGTGAGCTTGGAATGGGAACGGGATGTTAGGATTTACCATGTGACTTTGTTCCATATTCCACTGTTTCTCAACTGACTGATGGGCCTAGTTGTCTAGTGTTACACATTAAAACTATGGGAGTGATGTACTGAAAGGCACAACCAGAGTTTGTGGAACTGTGCCCCAACATAAACTGGTGTCTTAAGAAAGAAAAGGAAATATATTTAAAGGAAACATGAAATCATTGTCATACAAGAAAAAAGTTTTATCAGATAGTTGCTTTGAAAGGGGAGAGTACTGTTGAAGGCTGGAAGTATGGTACAAATGAGCTATTTACTCGCCTACAAAGCTTGTTAATTAATAATCCTTTATTCCTTGTACATTTAGGGAGAAATTCCAAATTTTAACAGTCACAGGATGCCCTACTGGAGACCTGTTACGTTATATCTCCCAGCCAGAAGACAGCTGCTCAAACTGACGTAGGCTATGGTGTCAGCAGGTGACTCACTGTGTTGATCACGGATTGACATTCTTCCCAGTTTTGAATGCAAACTCCAAAGCTCACCCAGCATTAAAAAATTCTCGGCCAGTTGGACTCGAACTCAGTACACACAGTGAAGTGACTCTCTTCTAGTTTGAAGACCCAATACTGAGAATCTCCAGCAGGCTGCACTGTATGTGTTATTTTCCTCAATTGTCGTTAGGAGTTTTATGAAATATATTTCATTTATGAGATTGGGTGGTATAGGTTGAAAATGTATTATTGCCCTTTGAGATGATTGCACTGAGGTCATCACATCAAAATACAACAAGTGAGCTTACACAATGATCAGATATATTTATGACCAGAAAATATTAATTTGGTTAATTAAATATATTCAATGAAGTAACTGAAATCTCTTCAAAGCCTTTTAATTGTTCAGGTATTTATTTCTAAGGTTCCAAAATCATTTCTCGTAAAAAAAATATTAATTTATGCCTGAAAAAGGTAAATATTCAAGTTCAGCAACTTGTCAGAATTAAATGTATCTAAATTAGAAAACTGCACATAGTCGATGATCAGCCCAGTTTGGTGGCTTTGCTTGCAGTCAACCTCACAAGGAAAATAGGATATTAGCACAAGGCTTGTCGTGAGGAAGATGGAGGAACTGGGTAGGAAATCAACATGAAATGTCAATAAAATATTTAACTTTTGGAAATGAATCTGCATGCAGTGTCTGAGTTCAAACAAAATTCAGATCGTATTCTGTTTACAGTATTTGAAGCACCCTCTTTGCCAGGCTTGAAAATGCATTTGCATTGGTGCAGAGAGATTTTGCATGTTCGCAACAAGGACAGAGGTTTGAACCTTTAATTAATAAAGGTTCAAAGAACCAAAGTGCAAATAATGAATCTTCACCACTTTTTGCTTTCTACCTCAGATTTTAACTACATTTTAAGGCTCATGGTTTAATTCGGAGGTCATTTTTCTGGTATGAATTGAGGTAATGAATTGTTGTCAGTATTTTTTCTTCATTCTTTCATGGGATGTGGGGGCAGCACTGGCAAGGCTAGCATTTACTGCCCATCCCGAATTGCCCTCGAATTGATTGCTTGCCACACCATTTCGGAGGGCAGTTTCAACCACTTCGCTGTGGGTCTGCAGTCACATGTAGACCAGACCAGGTAAGGGGGGCAGATTAATGAACCAGATGGGTTTTTGCGACAATGAACAATAGTTTCACAGTCACTATTACTGAGACCAGCCTATCAATTCCAGATTATTAATTGAATGGTGGGATTTGAACCTATGTCCCCAGAACACTAGCCTGGGCTTCTGGATTACTAGTCCAGTCATATTTCCACTACATCACCATCTCCCCCCTAAATTGTGTGATCTCTCAATCCATTCACTTCTTTAACTTCTTTAAGTAAATTGAATTTTTATAAAATATGCCATCCTAAATGTAATTAAAATGTCACAGTACATTTCCCAATAATATTGAATACTTTATTGGTTTGATTCATTGGCATTCCATCACAAAGTCTTATTCCTGATTCTGAGCAACGTTTTGGGGAAGGGATGAGCAGAGGTCAGGGACGAGGGACACTTCAGAAGAATTATACATTCATGGATCTCTACTTCAAAAAATAATGAACCAGATGGTCTTTGCTACCTTTAGCAACAGCCCATTTTTGGGGTGCCAGAAACACACACTAAAGCAGTGTATGCCTCGTGTCAAATTTGTGTTTAAGTTAGATTAGTTCCTTGAAATTACTCAACACTCAAATTGAAAACACAAATAGATTATACACATTATATTGGGTGTGCATTATATAATAAATACCAAGATAGACCTTAAAGGCCACAATGTTCCAACCAGTTGGTACAACAGTCATAACAATGGATTAACTACTGTAGAGAATTGCTGCAACTTACTGTGGGGGTAGTGAATCTTTTCATGATATACAGTAAGTTGCAGCAAACTAAGTTCAGTGTAAGGTATATATCAGAACAAGAGACCATATTAGGGGATTGGAGAACAGTTGCAGAGGCATGCGGATATCCTGGGGCTTGTCCAGAAATGTAAATGGGCGTGGCATTTAGCAGGTCCAGTTTTTGTATTTGTAGATGCTGATCTCCTGTTTCATTCTTATTCTCAGCCTGCTCATTCAGCACCCTAACAGGACTGCCAGCCAGCAGACTGCTGTAGACCAAACAACTCAGTGGGGGTTGCCCAGTTACCGCCCCATCAGCCTACTCTTGATCATCAGTAAAGTAATGGAAGGGGTGATCAACAGTGCTATCAAACAGCACTTGCTTAGCAATAACCTGCTCATTGATGCCCAGTTTGGGTTCTCAGGGCCACTCAGCTCCTGACCTCACTACAACCTTGGTTCAAACATGGACAAAAGAGCTGAACTACCAAGGTGAGGTGAGAATGAATATCCTTGACATTAAGGCCGCATTTGACCGAGTGTGGCATCAAGAAGCCCGAGCGAAACTGGAGTCAATGGGAATTGTGAGGAAAACTCTCCAATGGTTGGAGTCATTCCTAGCACAAAGGAAGATGCTGTGCTTGTTGGAGGTCAATTATCTCAGTTCCAGGACGTCACTGCAGGAGTTCCTCAGGGTAGTGTCCTCGGCCCAACCATCTTCAGCTGCTTCATCAATGACCTTCCTTCCATCATAAAGTCAGAAGTGGAGATGTTCGCTGATGATTGTATAATGTTCAGCACCATTCATGAATCCTCAGATACTGGAGCAGTCCATGTTCAAATGCAGCAAGACCTGGACAATATCCAGGCTTGAGCTGACAAGTGGCAAGTAACCTTTGTGCCACACAAGTGCCAGGCAATGATCATCTCCAACAAGAGAGAATCTAACCATCACCCCTTAATTTCAAATGGCATTACCATCGCTGAATCCCCTACGATCCACATCCTGGGGATTACCATTGTCCAGGAACTGTACTGGACTAGCCATGTAAATACTACAAGAGCAGGTCAGAGGCTGAGAATTCTGTGGTGAGTGACTCACCTACTGGTTCCCCAAAGCCTGTCCACCATCTACATGGCACAAGTCAGGAGTGTGACGGAATACTCCCAACTTGCCTGATTAAGTGTAGCTCCCACAACACTCAAGATGCTTGACACCATCCAGGACAAAGCAGTCCATTTGATTGGCGCCCCAAGCACAATCATTCACTCTCTCCACCACCAACGCACAGGGCAGCAGTGTGTACCATCTACAAGATGCACTGCAGAAACTCATCAATGCTCCTCAGACAGCACCTTCCAAACCCATGACCACTACCATCTAGAAGGAAGGGCAGCAGACACATAGAAACCCTACCACCTGGAAGTTCCCCTCCAAGCCACTCACCATATTGGCTTGGAAATAGATCACTGTTCCTTTGCTGTCACTGGGTCAAAATCCTGGAACTCCTTTCCTAACAGCACTGTGGGTGTACCTACACCACAGGGACTGCAGCTGTTCAAGAAGGCAGCTCACAACCACCTTCTCAAGGGCAATTAGGGATGGACAATAAATCCTGGCCTAGCCAGTAAAGCCCACATCCTGTGAATGAATACAAAAAAGGGCCAAGCTGAAGGTGATTCCTCTTGGGGGAATGGGTTGGAGTTAGGTTTGGGGCCTGTTAGTTATCACTGTTTAGGCCGTCAACATTTTGAAAGTGTAGAGCCCAGCCAACTAGACTGGCCAGTAGCTAGAGTTCCTCCAACCCATTTAAAAAAAAAGGGCATCTGTCTCCTTAGGCACAGTGGCCCTCAAGTATCATGCGCCTGATGACTGTCCTATTGATGCATAGAGGAAAACCTGCCCTACATATCCAGAGAGTGTGAACAAGTGTGAACAGAGTATTAAGAAGTATTTGGATGTGCACTTGCGATGCCATGGCATACAAGGCTATGGGCCTAGTGCTGGAAAGTGGGATTAGAATAGTTAGGTACTTATTTGATCGGCGCAGACTCGATGGGCCGAAGGGCCTTTTTCTGTGCTGTAGACCTCTATGGCTCCGTGACATTGCTGAAGTGTTTCTTCAAATTTCTCAAGAATCAATCAAAAAGTGCAGACCTTATGAAGAATTTCAAATTGTCATCCGCTGTATTGTCCAAAGAAAATATGACTTAAGTGATGCGGTGACTGATAATAAGCCAATAAGTTACCATAACTCACTTGAGCAAGATGAACCCAAATTCCTTAAGTAATTTATAAGCTTTTCCAGTGGTTTCAATTAGTGAGATCAGAACCTTGCAATGTCAATCCTAGTTCAGCATTTATATTCTAGTTCTACTGGTGTTAAATCTATACTGCTTTGTGATGACCCATGTGCTTTGGGAAAACATGTATTTTCTTTCTGTGTGATGTCCCCTTTAAGACTAGGGTCAACTGAGAGTATTCTGAAAGAGGGTTAATTGGTTTCTTGACTATGACATCTTTAGGTTCCAAGAAATGCCCATGTGACCTGAGGTTGCCATGATGAACATGGTGATGAACAGCTGAATGGCAAAGTGTAAATTGTGAGCCAAATGCAGTGGGGTTGGGTCAGCCTGTGTTTTTTGTTTGGCAGTTCAGAACACACTGACAATTCATGTAAAGAGGAAACAAACAAATTTCTCTCCAAATGAAAGAGTTTTCTGTTTAGCAGTCTTTGGCCAGATCCTGGTGTTTAAGCAGGTCTCTGAGAATAGAACAGAAACTGTGTTACTGTTTGTGTTATACAATTTGACAGAGCAGAGAGCTGAAGACAGGAAGGCCAACAGATTGTAGATTGGACAAGACCCATTGCTGCTATTTCAGTGTTGCCAGAGCCCACCAGACTATTTAAAGAGATTGGAGAAGGGAGTCTCTGGGGGTTCTGTGCCATCAAGAGTATTATGACCCGAGTGAGAGAGGGTTCGAGGATGTGCACCTTGTCAGTGGCAACCCATGTATGGGCACTTTGGATGGAATATGACTTCTGGTGAATGCGATTCAAGGGCTGAAACATGTGGGAAGTGAAAGATTCCAAGTTGGAAAGACTGAGATTACACGTTGTGCCACATTTGTGTGGGAAGTAATGTGAGTGCTTAGAACAAAGGTATGCCTCACGTAGTTACATCAACTATTTAAAGTGAAATTTACCTTTTTATTTAAAATATCCTTTGCCTATTAATTAATGTTTGAATAATGTTGATTTGGGTTGGTTTGTTACAGTAAAAGTTTTAAAAAGTGAAATCTTGTCCATTGGTTTCTTTCCATTGGTGTGATGGGATTAATTTCTTTTAAAAGTTATTGGTTTCTAGAGGATTACATATATGCACCACAAAACTATTCATTGGGTTTGAAGGGTTTTCATTCTACTTTAGTTTGTTGACATTGGTCATACCATTCTTTTCCAATATCTATTTTCTACAGACCACCTGCATAGCACTGCACACTTCATTCAAAACTGCATCAACAGACAGTATACCATTTTATCTTTTTTCCCTTCTCCCATAATAAGTTGATTTTAGAATTCTTTGCTTGCAACTCCCTCCCTAGCTTTGCTCCACTCAACCTTGGTGATTTCCTCTAGCCTTATGCCCCCATGTGCATCTTCTACTCTGATAACTAACACTTTCAATGTCCTCCTCCATGATGTCTGACTGCTTAGTCATTCTAGTGTGATTCTCTGAAACTTCATGTCAAAAACCTCCTGAAAACCCTTCTCACTGACTGCCTGCCATACTCTCTATTTTCCTTTTCCTTCTCTATGTTCCCTCCTTATTGTAAAGCAGTTTGTGGTGTTTTCTGCAAATGAAGACTGCTGTAGAAATGTATGCTTTCGTTCTCTTTACCTTTCATACTGTTTTGAAAATGAAACTATTATTGCTTCCTCCTTCCAATTTTTATCCTTTCCCTTTTTTTCCTGAATGCAGTGATTCAAGCAGAGATGCAATCCCACAAGCGGTTAGTTCCTCTGATATTTCAGCAAATAAACCATTTTTTGTATGAGAGTTTAGATAGTGAGCATTAAGGAGTTATTTGACAGAGGAAGAGAGAGAAAATAACAGCCAAGACTAACTCAATTCTCATCTGATATGCACACTTCCACAAAAATTAGCTACAGGAACCCTAGTTGATTGCTGTCTCCCTAGGCCAAGGATGCTGAGCTTAAATTATAACTACCTCACTGTTATCCTGATTGAGGTTGAAAAACACAGCACAGATCAGAGATCAAACTCAAGAGCTTTCTGGCCTGTGTGACTCAGTGTCACAACACACACTCCATTTGCACATTAGGCTAGAATGTAAGAACATAAGAAATAGGAGGAGTAGTTCATATGGTCCCATGAGCCTGCTTCCCTATTCATATGATCATAGCTAATCTTCTATCTCAACTCCGCTTTCCTCTCCTATTCCTCCATTTCTTTCGCATCCAACAATCTATTGATTTCTGTCTTGAATTTTTTTTTAATGACATGTGGCGTGTCGGCTAGGCCAGCATCTGTTGCCCATCCCCAATTGCCTTTGAGAAGCCCGCGGTGAGCCGCCTTCTTGAACTGCAGCAGTTCATCTGGTGTAGGTACACCCACAGTGCTGAGTATACTCAATGACTCGTTATCCACAGCTCTCTGGGGCAGTGAATTCCAAAGATTCATAATCCGCTGAGTGAAGAAATTTCTCCTTATCTCAGTGCTAAATGATCGACACCTTATCCAGGGATGATGATCCCTAATTCTGGACTCACCTGCCAGGGAAAACAGCCTCTCAGCAGCTACCTGTCAAGCCCTCTCAGAATTTTATACATTTCACTGATCAATGCTCATTCTTCTAAACTCTAGGGAATATGGGTTCATTTTACACAATCTCTCCTCACAGGACAACCCTCTCCTCCGAGGAATCAGTTCTAACGAAAGGTCATCGACCTGAAATGTTAAACTCTGTTTCTCTCCACAGATGCTGCCTGACCTGCTGAGTACTTCCAGATTTATTTGTTTCTATTTCTCTTTCATAAATCTGTGTTGACTCTGCCTAATCATGTTGTGGTTTTCTAAGTGCCCTGTTACTACATCCCTAATAATAGATTTGAACATTTTTCCTACCACTGATTCAGGCTAACGGGCCTAAACTTCCCCATTTTCTCTCCCCATCTTTCTGGAAGAATTGAGTTACATATTGTTCTAATCCACAAGTGTCACAACTCAGGTAGTTAGGAGGCAAAGGCTAGAACTGGAGCCTGGTCTTTATTCATTTTCAAGCTTTTATTTACAGAGACATGTATTAAATATTGTACACCCCCAAACCAACAAACACAAGTGAGTCACCACCTGAAATCAATTAACACCTGACCAATATGCAATTAACACCAGAGACCATGCTTGAATCTAGACGGAAAATCATGGAATATCAAAGCAATACATCCACTATCTCTGCCTCCCACTTCTTTTCAAACCCTAGGATGCAGGCCATCAGGTCCAGCGGTTTTGTCAGCTTTTAGTCCCATTAATTTCTCCAGTGCTTTTCCTGACTAAACTGGAAAGGGTGTGGATGGGGTCTCTGAGCCAAACTCGATTATATAATTCATTGCAAATTGAATTTTGGTTCAAGAGAACAGAAAAATAACAGTATTAATCCCATTCATATTTTAAAGGTACTTCATGAAAATAGTTAGATGAAGGGGAAAAAGCCTTCATAATAGCAGGAAGGGAGGGAACAAATTTACAGGCGAGACTGACCACAGCAATTATCACCCGCTGGGAATGGATGAAGCCTCTCCACTTGCTACATCTCTGCTACACTATGTGCCCATAATCAAAGATCTGTGGTTACTACGCTCCAATTTCTTTGTACAACCAGACTAACAAGCGTGACATTGCAGAGTTTTTGTTTAAACAGCTTGATCCATTGGTATCCCAGTTCCATGTAGTCTCTCTGAATCTACCCATTCACTGAAACAGTCCATATTACTGAGTCAACTTTTGATTTTGAAAATTTCCACTCTTTGATTAAGTTCAAGGGCATAATTTCATATTCATATTTTGTCAAGAAGGTACAATGCATATTTGAAATCAGATGTCAGGTAATAGTCAAATGAAAGTTGAAACACAGAGGATTCACTCATGTAGGGAATGGACAAAATAGTTAGCAATACTCTCTGACCTACACCTTGAAAAATACCATAATAATAATTCCAATTTTCACTGTGAACAGATTGAGGACACACTATAATTTTATAAGAAGTTCAAGTCATGGTTTTACTACTTTACAGTGGACTTTCCTTTGAAAGTCTTAAAATTATAAAGAATTGAATAAATTTACCTACGAGAAATCAGATATCTAATGTTGGGAACAGCTTCAGGCTTGGTGGTAATGGTCCCCTATAATAGGGGATCCAGCCAACATTCACCATCTAAACTCACAGGTAAGAGACAAGGACAAGGCACTAGAGTGTGGTTGGCACTCAGAAACATACCACTATGCAAGTCAGTGCCTTCAGTACCGGAGGGGAAGAGGATTAAGGGACAGAACAAAATTGAGTGTAATTGAAACTGAACTCAGCATAAAATTCAGTTGTTGTTGTGAGACGAATACAAGCACACAGGTAGGTAAAGACCAGCTGGTCCATCAAGCCTGCTTCACACCATGGTGGCTGGCCCATCATGACTAAACACTTCCTCTACCCCTAGCGCTCTTTCCTGGCATCGCCACCCATCCCTTACCCCTAAGGTAAATGTACCTCATTAAAGTATGTTTCAATCTGAAAATGTTTATGTTAACTTCATATATTTTGGCACTTGCATAATTGGATAGGAACATCTGGTCTAATCCAAACAATTTGTTGTTCTACAATATGAATTCATACTTGAAGGCTCATCATTAAATAAAGAGGGATCGGACTGCTATGAAAAACAATGATCAAAAATAGCATATTTTCTAGGAATTTAAAGCTTTTAACTCTAATTTAAACAGAAAAAATAAAATGCCTAACACAAAAATGCAGATACAAACTGGGCACAATTCTTACATTTTATTCCCTCAAAATAACAAGGGAAATGAATTCACACAATGTATTTATGCAAATAATTATTTTAAAGTTGCTTTTTGATTGATAAGTTAAAACAAACACTAATTAAAAATAAAATATTGTTATAATATTGTAGAATAAAAGTCAGTGGTTGACTATATATACTTTATACTAAAAGTACAAACATATGGATGCTGTACTTTAGAAAATTGTTGTTTCAATGAATTAGGCTGTAAATTTCTGAAAATTAACATTTTGTTGTGAACGATGCACTGGGGATTGCAATCTGGTCTTATCTTCAGTCCCAGTCAACTAGCGTTCCAGAAAGAGTGTGCAGCATCATCAGAGCGTCCATTTGATAGGATTCTACTGCTGGACCTAATCAATCTCTGGAATACTGTGGCTGCACCGTGCAACAAAGCTAAAATAGATTTACAAATGGGGTTTTAGGGGGATAAGCTCCTTCACAGGATTACATATTGATTTTAAATATAAAAAAAGCTTATCATATAAACCGTAACTGCAAAAATAGTGAACCTATGCATAAATCCTTTTAGAAGAGCTTGCACTTCAAACTACAAACTGAGAGTGAATAAAGCCAGAGTAAGATCCATTTCGTGGGTTAACAATAAAAAACAGAATGTTTTAAAGACTATCCTTAGGCCATGTATAAACAAAACATGAGCAGGTACTCAAGACCAATGACAGGTATTTATTGATGTCCAAATCTGCAAAACATACATTTGACACTGCTGTGATATAATTATGTAGATAATATTACCTTTTCAATTGTGGCAGTTTTCAAACATCCTCCAAATACCATGCTCATTTTTTGTGTTAAAATATTATCAGTAGAATGTTTCAGATCAGAACAAATACAGCATTTAATTTTTATTTCAATCCAGGCACACAAAAATCCTGGCCAGATATTAAATTTGCAATTAAATGAATGCTGCCTGCAAAAACTAATCAACAATTAAACTGCCTACGAACGCACATACAGGGACCTTTATACAAATTCACTACTTTATGACATACATTACATTAGTTTAACATTAAGCAGTTTAATTAGGAACATACAATTACTTCATATGCATTCACTGACCACATCATGGTCTGCATTACCTTTAAAATTAAGAGGGGAAAAATAATTAATTGTTGAAAGATAATTGTAATGAACTGAGTGTGTACAGGTGGAACAGTAGAGATCTAAGTGTCTTATAAAAGACCCCATTATGTGCCATATACAATATATGGGGAAAAAGTCTTTTTTAACTCTGGTGAGTCCAAGTATATTTTTCAGACAAACTCAAGTGCTTAACCAGATTACAAAATGGGAAATAAAGAATATGAAGCTGAAATAAGATGAGCAAATCTCTTAGCAAACTGGCTCAATCTTTCATATATTTGATGACGTCTAGTTAGCTCCAGTTAAATGTTTTCTATTGTTATAGAAAGGTATGAGCTTGAATGTTGACAACACATAGCAGTTTCTCTCAGAACTATTATGATACAAACAGAAATTTCAACCTAAAGTCTTCACAGAAGGATGAGACCATACTTCGAATCAAATGCATCCCATGCTGTAATGCATTTTGCAACTGGATCTAATGCTATGAAAGTGATTGGATATCAGATTTAACCTTATTCTATCTACTCTTTCCTTTGTTTGATAGGCCTATTGACCTCATCACAGTTCACAAGCTGAATGGCAATGCATATTTCAGCATGGGCTGTCCAAGTTTCCAACACAGTTTCTTGATTGCTATAGCACATGTAGAATACTGACCTTTCAGAGATTACTGAGCAACCACATAACTGCTTCGTGAAGTGGTCAAGGAGAAACTGTCCACACATAACCAACACAATGGTCAGCAACTGCACAAAAAAGTGCTCACATGCTACTGACATTAATAGGTCAAGAAGAGTTTGATCAACTGCCTTCACATGCTATCAATGAGTCCTGCACAGTTTACTGTCTACTCTACTCTGTCATCAACAGACTAAGAAATCAGCATGCCTGTCTGGAAAACACTGATATGAATGGAACCACTGACTGCACAACTCTTTTTCACTGTCATGACATCAATGGTTACAGCACTATCTGCAGAACTGGAAAACCCCTGGGACTGAAACCGGGAAGACTGATAATTACATATTTGCTACTATGAACGTTATTTATCCCTTTCTATGTAAACATTAGCCAAGATGATATATTCATGACTCTCAAAGCAGCAGAACACTATGGATTATTTTAATGTTCAGCATTGAAAAAAAAACCAATTTATTTGGCTTCTATTTGTTAAATAAATTATTTAAAAATGCCTTTGATTCTTTTGGTTAAACTAAAAAGTTTAGCAAGATCAATTATTCAAATTAATAATTTCTTAAATACATGCTCTGGAATATCATTGTCATTTTGATTATGCAGCTTGAGGCAGGATGATTTGAATTGTTATCCCTTAGGAGGTAATAAATTATGTGCCAGTGCATGCACCATCAGTTTTTCTAGGCTAAATCCAGACAGAGATTTGGATCATGTTGTTTATAGCACCCTGATGTTAATCTCTAAATTTCAGTCCAGAAATACAAGAAATGATGTGGGGGGTTTTACTCTTATCTATGATTACAGCGAATAACCCATAATTGTTTATTCTGGATGCTTTGAGCTGAATCTGCTATAAATTCACAACAAATGCAAATTTCCAGCAACAGTGAAGCTTTACTTGTACTTTTTGTTCCCTTACAAATTACATCACAGGAGAAAAGATGCATTTGACAAATCGAAAGTAATCCAAGCTCACTTCTCTATCATTTTGTATTTCTAAACTATTTCTACAACACTATTTCTTGAACAGATTTAGCAGTTGGAATAATTGGTGAATTGTACTTCGTCATAACCACTTCAACAAGTTGAACAGCGACCAATTGATTAATCATGTGATTTATTTGTGGGGCAGGGGAGCCACTAACTTGCACCAGTTTCTGATCATACTGTTCTGAGAAAATGCACCTTCTGTGATTTCTGCACACCCCACCCAGAGAACACATTAAAAAATTGTTCCTTTTGGGTTTACAAAACAGTATCGTTCTGCACGAGTTAACTCTTAGTAACAGCACATTAACTGGCAAAATGAACAATGAAACAGAGAAATGAACCAATTCCAGTCTAAATGTATGCCAGTGGCAGAATCTGTGAAATAAATTAGAATTGATTTATAATGGCTCAGCCAGCTTATCAGGTGAAGAAAGACATAATTGTGCCCAGTCAAAGGCTAACAAGGTCAATACATAACGGTCAAGTTAATTGGCATTGATTGTAATTGTTTTACTTTGCAGACAAAGTCACAGTCAATACCAGGTGGCATTTACTTGGAAAAGAAAAGAATTTCCAAGATTCCCAAATGCATTTTTCACTCCCACATTATTGCAAGTTTAGAATATTCAGAAGGTAAAAGGAATAGTTAACATGCATATGAACATCTAGAATTTTACAGTTATTCAAAGAACTTGATGTTATGATTTTAACTACATTTATACGAGTTTTCATTTCTAAATATAGTGCATACAGTTTTTTAAAGTCAGGTACTGTGTTTGCAACAAAGAACATTCTTGTGGGCATTTAGTCCAGGAGAATTCATCAGCAGTTAATTTTTCCAAAATATTGAAATCATTGAGGCTTTGAAAAGGAAATGTAAATACTTTTGAAAAAATGATACATAACCGCTCATCACTTACCTTCTATTGCAAGCATAGCTCGTAATTCTCTATTTAGCAGCTCAAAGCGTCTCTCAAGATCATGTTCTTTTTCCCTAGGCAAGTCAAAAAAGTTCATCAATACAGTAATTAACAAATCATTACTGACTAAAAGCAACCTTTAAGATTCACTGATTACTGGGACTGACTATTGTCTTTTCTCAAACCTTTAATCTACTCCAAATAATTGATACACAAACCTTCATCGATAGTGTTCTAGTTACGGGGGATTTAAAAATAGTGTGATTATCATACAATATATCATTTAAATTGATGTAATTTCTAACTAACTATTTAGAAAGAGGGCAAAATGAGATTTGACTAGGTACACTTTGGATTTTTCTTGGCTTTAGGTGGGAGGGAGTTGTGGAATTGATTTTAAAGGTCAACCTTATGCAATGGGCTTGCAGGTTTAAACTTGGGAACAAAGAGAAAACAAAGTAAGTCAGGGAGCAGCGATTAGGCAATGCCAAGACAGTTTTAAAAAACTGAAAATTGTTGGAGACATGAAAGACTGGGGAGAAACTCACTCATTTTTCGTTCCTGGGAAAAATTAGTTCCAGTGGGAGGCAATGGAGTGAATCTCGATGAGGAGAGGGTATAGGATTGAAAGTTCATAGTTTTGAAATAAAGAAAGGGGAAAGTTGAAAAGAGCATTTTAACTTTGTTCAGCAACATGAGAGGGGTGTGAAGAGAGCATCCTCAATATGGGGACAGTATTCATCTTCATCTAAAAATTGAACGAGTTAAGAGTTGTTACAGGGAAAAGAACTTCAGTACATGTATTGTGTAAATAAATTCCTTGGAGGAAACTTCAGCAACAAAGGAGATTTGGGGTGATTCAACAAAAGAGTAGATGATGAGTGAAAGAGGTTACAGATATGAAGAAGGAACAGAGTAAAAGAGTCCTGGGTGCCCTGAATGAATGGAAAAAATGTTGGAGGATAATTCAGAAAATAAAGCTGTTTGTGGGGAAGTTTGATAATTATGAATGCAGCCTTGTGGAAGGCTGATCAGATGTTCTGAGCGAGAGCCCTTGTTAAAATTGTTGGAGATATCCAAGACAATGACAAAAGTTCACCAAAGTGGTTAAGAGATTATTTCCAGATGTGCACAATATAAGCATCAAAACTACCAACAGAATTCCAATGCTAAGAACCATAGTGGCAATAATGCATTCAATTAGAATTTAGAAAATTATCAACTTGAGAACATAAGAAATAGGAGGAGTAGACTATATGGCCCCTCAAGCCTGCTCCACCAATGAATATGATCATGGCTGATCCTCTGCCTCAACTCCACATTCCTGCTCACTCCCCATATCCCTTGATTATGGACAAAGGATAATTTGAGAATGGCAATTTTCACAACTTTAGAAAGAACCAAGGGATAAGGTAGTGTAATTATGATACTTAGCAAACCAGAGATCTGGTTAAAATCTTTATTGGTTAGTAATAGAGTTGATTATAATAAATGTATTAATTTATGGACTATTGCTAGGAAAATACATAAAAGCTGCTGCTTCATTTAACAAAAGACCCCAACTGCTTCACAAATATCCTTTAGGACTAGCATGCATATGACTTCAGTCTCATACTATGTGATTGACTCCTAATATCTTCCATCCTCTTGATTTTACACATACTTTCTGATCCCATCCCCCAGCCAATACAGTCTCTTTGTTTACCCCGATGTATTGCCAGCCAATGACTCATTATTCCCAAATTACCTGCTTTCTTGCAGGGTACAGCCCTCTCCATACATGACTTCATTTGGAGGAATGCATCAGCCTCTTGATTTACTGAAATCTGTCTTGCCAAGACTGACCCTTGGTGTGACATTATACCATGTCTCACATAAACCATCACCTTGCTCAAGTAGCACTTATCTGCAAATCGCACTTTGACCTTATTTCTTTACCACATTTAAACACTTTAGTCATCGCCGCTCCTTTCATGATCTGCTTACCTGACTGCCCCAGACAGACAGATGCCTTGCTAGTGAAATCTCCTACCTCCTTTATGCCCCCTGTCCTTGCACCAAGGTGCTCTTATCTTTGGGGATTTCAACTTGCATTTTATTCACCTTCCTGATCTCCCCTACCATCAATGCCCACACAAATGGCCTGCCTTTAGGTCTTGCAGTATGTAGGGTCTTGGTACCAACATCCTCCCCAATCTTTTTTAGATTTCTCTTCTCCTACTTATCCCAATGCTTCTACAAACCCCTCCACTTTCATTTTTCTTCCCTAGGGAAAAAAATTACACATCAACTCCTTCACAATTATTACCTCAAATCCCACCTCAACTCTGGTCTACCTATTATGATACAGGCATCTTCATTGATCTGAAAATTATCAAATTCCCATTAGTTCTGTTTCCCATATCCACCACCTTCATTAGTGGAAAAACCAGTCCATAGCTTAAGCTTAAGCACACTTAGAAACTAACTGCTCTGGTTAGTCTACACATCAGCTGTGAGAAAATCAAGACAATGACGGCTGGATGGCAACAGGGCCCTCTCATCACCACCGGGCAACTCCAGGAGGGTGATGTAGAGATTGACACCCATACAAGAATTGGCAAAGCAGCATCAGTCTTTGAGTGGCTCCACATATTCTGGGCATTCAACATCATCAACATGACCATGAAGCTGCAAATCTAACATGTCCATAAGCAATACCAACCGCAATCTATGCCAGCCAGACATGGAAGAGAACAGCAAAGGTGTCAGCAGCATCTTGTCAAGGGCAATTAGGGATGGCATTAAATGCTGGCCTAGCCAGCAGCGCCCACATCCCATAAATGAATAAAAAAAACAAAATGCTGGAAAAACTCAGCAGATCTGGCAGCATCTGTGGAGAGAGAAACAGAGTTAATGTTTTGAGTTCAATATAACTCTTCTGCAAATCTGTTTCTCTCTCCACAGATGCTGCCAAACTTGCTGAGTTTTTCCAACACTTTGTTTTTATTTCAGATTGCCAGCATCTGCAATATTTTGCTTTTATAAAGGTATCATGTTGGATGTCTTTCACCAGTGCTGCCTACGTAAGATCTTGGTCATCACATGGAGAGACAGCATCACCAACAAAGGAGTGCTACAGAGGGCTGGTCAGAAGCACCTGTGGGACATTGCGACAGAGACACGACTGAGGCTGGCAGGGCACCTATTTCACCTCCCGGATGTTTGTCCCGCCAGAACGGACACCACTAGATGGAAGACGACAACCGGGCTGGCCAAAGAAAACTTGGCAAAGTACATTTAAGGAATACCTTCAAAGGCAGGACACTACTTGGAAGGGAGCAAAAGAGGCTGCGATGGACCAGGGCCAGTGGCAGAGTCTTGGATGGACCAGAGGAGCCAAGCTTAAGAAAGAAAATCTCTGGTTGTCCACTGTCAAATGTGGCATGGCTGTGTCAAAAGCTAGTCCCTCCTGTTTTATATACGGGCACACACCAATAAATTTCCTCTAACCCTCCCCACTCTACTCTCAGTCCTCACCTTGGATGTCAAACACAAAGATTTAATTCATGGCTTCCTGTCCCAAAACAAGATCATCTATTCTGCTGCCTCTCTGCTTCAGTAACTCCTCTACTTTCCCATTCCACCTCCTCCTGCCTTGCTCCGTTTATCATCCACCTTCCCTCCAGACTTTACAAGCCACCTCTCAATCATGAAGCCCACCAGCTGCTTCCTCAAACGCTTCCTGGCCAAACTTGCTGCCCTTAGCTTTGTACTCGTTAATGTCATCACTTGCTGCTATATTCCAGCATGATTCCTGCATCTTTCAAAACTGCCATCGCCATTCTTTATCTCTAAAACCTTGGACCCTCCATTATCTCCAAATATGGCTCATCTCCAATATTCCTCAAAAGGGTTATGGTCTTGCAATTAACACTCCCATTATTCCTAGTTTGTTATTCTGTCCTGCCCACAGCACTGTAGCCATGTAAATAGTATCCTGAGCATGCAAATGGGAATGTAGCTCACTGATCCTATTCTACTACTTTTCACTAAATCATCCTTTTCAATTTGTCTCTCTTCCACAGTCTGCCTTTGTTTCACTGCACTCACTCCTACTCATGGGTAACATATCACCTCCAACTTATTCTCCTCCTATGTCCATATGGTCACCTCTGAAAACCTCTAGGGCTCCATCCTTGGCCCTTCCTCCTCTTCATTTGTATATTGTACTGTGGCAGTGTTATTAAAAGTATGGGATCAGCATCCAAATGAATGTTGATGATCCTCAGATCTATTCTGCATCTGCCATTGACCACCCCCCAAAGTCACCACTACTCTCTGCAACCTCTTGTTTTTCTAACAGGAAAACCTGGATGAACTGAAACTTTCATAAGTAGCATTGCCCTATCGTACTTCAACATTCACATCCCTGAAAACACTTTGCTCCTTTAATACCTCCTCTACTTCTTGTCTGGGATCCCTCTGTTCAATTCTTCAGCCATCATATGCATGCTGTCTGGAACTCTTTTTCCTTGGCATCTCTCCCACATCACCTTCCTCCTTAAGGCTTCTTCTCTTCCACTATATTTTGCAACTCCAACCATCTACTTCTCTTTCCTGTCTGCTTCATGGCCCCTCTTTGTCCATCAGCTGGAAAAGCACTTTGAGAATGTTTCCTTTGGACATGAGGAGCACTATAGAAATGCAATCTTTCTATATCCTTTATATGTCTTCATCAAAATACACCAAGAACATATTTCTACCAAAACCCAATTTCACATATTTTTCAAACAGTGTGAAATTGGGTGTTTGTAGAAATCTTAAAATAGTTAAAATTGAATTTTAACAGTAACAGGAATGAATGTTGTAGATTTATTATGTACCACATTATTAAGTTTCTCTAATCAATAAATACAATTTCTGAATTTCATAAAATCATTCTGATCAAGTAATCTTTAACAACAAAGGAAAATAAAGTTTGTGTAAATAAAGTAAATGAATAGGAAGGGACAGAGCATATGAACTTACGAGTGCACCAGCAGATAAGGCCAGAGATTGCAAGGGTAAAAAGACAGAATTGAACGTTCTGTATCTGAATGTACGTAGCAATCACAACAAAATGGATGAATTGATAACACAAATAGAAATAAATATGCATGACCTGATAGCCATTTCAGAGACATGGTTGCAAGATGAGCAAGGCTGGGACCTAAATATTCAGGATATTTGATATTTTGGAAGGACAGGAAGCTAGGAAGAAGTGGTGGGGTAGCTCTGTTAATTAAGGATAACATTAATACAGTAGTGACAGATGACCTTAGTTTAGAAGATCAAGATGTAGAAACAGTTTGGGTAGAGATAAGAAACAGCAAAGGTAAGTAGTCACTTGGGGGAGTAGTTTATAGGCCCCCTAACATAGCTACACTGTGGAACAGAGTATACAGTAAGAAATAATGGGGGCTTTTAAGAAAAGTACTGCAATAATCATGGGGGATTTTAAT
The DNA here is from genome assembly GCF_964194155.1 of Cetorhinus maximus. Taxonomy (NCBI): domain Eukaryota; kingdom Metazoa; phylum Chordata; class Chondrichthyes; order Lamniformes; family Cetorhinidae; genus Cetorhinus; species Cetorhinus maximus. Next base: position 14,344,990 of record NC_135892.1, read on the forward strand.
CTACATAGAAATTGGATGAATCAGATTGGGAAGGGTAGCCTGGAAGAATTCATAGTATGTATTCGGAACAATTTCTTAGAGCAATACGTTCTAGTGCCAACCAGGGGGCAGGGTATTTTAGACCTGGTAATGTGCAATGGGCGGGATTAATTAGTGACCTCAATAGTAAGGGAGCTATTCCTAGAGAGACATGATAGAATTTCACATTCAGTTTAAGGGTGGGAAGTGTGGGTCTAAGACTATTGTCTTACATTGAATAAAGGCAATTACAAGGGTATGAAGATAGAATTGGCTAAAGTGAACTGGGAAAATAGGTTAAAAAATAGGACCGCAGAGCAGCAGTGGTAGGCACTTAAGGAAATACTTCATAACTCTCAGTAAAAATATATTCCATTAAGAAAAACTGTGAGAAGGATACATCATCTGTGTAACTAAGGAAGTTAAGGATAGTATCAAATTGAAAGAAAAAGCGAACAATAATGCAAAGTTTAGAGGTTAGACAGAAGATTGGACAGATTTTAGAAACCAGCAAAGAAGGACAAAAAATAAGGAGGGAGAAATTACAGTATGAGACAAAGCTTGCAGAAATAGAAAAACAGATAGTACGAGTTTCTACAAGTATTTAAAAAGGAAAAGAATAGCTAAAGTGAGTGTTGGTGTGTTAGAGGGTGAGAATGAAGAATTAATAATGGGAAACAAGGAAATGACAGGAGCATTGAATAGGTATTTTGTGTCTGTTTTCACCTTAGAAGACAAATAATATCCCAAATACATGAAAATCAGGAGGTAAAAGGGAGGGGGAACTTAAATCACAATCTCTAAGGAAAAGGTACTAGTAAAACTATTAGAACTAAAGGCTGACAAGTCCTCAGGACCCGGTGGCCAGCATTCTAGGGTCTTAAAAGAAGTGGCTGCAGACATAGTGAAACCATTAGTTGTGATCTTCCAAAATTGCCCAGATTCTGGAAAGGTCCCAGCGGATTGGAAATTCGCAAATGTGACACCTTTATTCAAGAAAGGAGGGAGACAGAAAGCAGGCTTTCAGAAAAAAAAATAGACTAGTTAGCCCAACATCTGCCATGGGGAAATGATAGAATCTATTATTAAGGAGGGAATAGGAAATTTAGAAAATCATAATATAATCAGGCAGAGTCAACATGGTTTTGTGAAAGGGAAATCGTGTTTGACTAATTTATTAGAATTCTTTGAGGAAGTAACAAGCAAGGTGGATAAAGGGGAACCAAATATGTGTGTACTTGGATTTCCAAAAGGCATTCGATATGGGACCATGTCAAAGATTACATCACAAAATAAGAGCTCATGGTATAGGGAATAACGTATTAGCATGGGTGGAGGATTGGTTAGCTAACAGAAAGAGAGTACGGGTAAATGGGTCCTTTTTTGGGTTGGCAAGCTGTAACTAGTGGAGTGCCACAGGGATCAGTGCTGAGGCCTCAACTATTTACAATCTATATCAATGACTTAGGTGAAGGGGCTGAATGTATGGTAGCTAAATTTGCTGATGACACAAAGGTAGGAAAGCAAGTTGTCACAGGGGCATAAAGACTCTACAAGAGGTTTAGATAGGTTAATATAGTGAGTAAAAATTTGGCAGCTGGGGTATAATGTGGGAAAGTGTGAACTTGTTCACTTTGGCAGGTAGAAAATCAGTATGCTATTTAAATGGAGAGAGATTGCAGAACTTTACGGTACAAAGGGATCTGGGTGTCCTGGTACATGAATCACAAAAAATTAGTATGTAGATACAGTGAATGATTAGGAAGGCAAATGGAATGTTGTCGTTTATAACAAGGGGAATCTAGTATAAAGGCAGAGAAGTGTTGTTACAGCTGTGCAGGGCCTTAGTGATACATCTGGAGTACTGTGTACAGTTTGGTCTCCTTACTTAAGAAACGATATAATTGTATTAGAAGCAGTTGAGAGAAGGTTTACTAGACTGATTCCTGGGATGAAGGGGGTTATCTTATGAGGAAAGGTTAAGCAGGCTGGGCCTGTACCCATTAGAGTTTAGGGGAATGAGAAGTGAACTTATTAAAACAGAGGCCTGTAACTTCTGACTAGTGTTGGAAAGTGCTGGCCTGCAGGAATTAGAAGAAATAAATACCTACTTACCTGCCCTTGAAAATTATGATGACACTTCCATTTGGAGGAGCTGCTTGGGGCCAGCATTGAAAAGCTCCTCACAGACCCCGGCGAAGTGCAGCTCCAGTGGATTCACGGAGGCAACACCCCCTTTTTACAGCACTTTCTGCCGTAAAGCAGGAAAGTTTAAAGGGTCAGGGAATTTGACAGGTCGAAGAAGGTAAGTGGATAGGGTTTGGGGGTTGGTGGTATCTGGGGGGTTTTTGTAGGGGGGTCAGTGTCAGAGGTCTGGGGAGTTGGGGGTGGAGGCCAGTTGAAGGTCTGGCCGGGGTGGAGAGGTTGGGGGTGATGGGGGTTCAGAAGTCCATTGTGGGGGAGGGGGGGGGGGTCCGAGGTTCTGGGGGTCGGAGGTCGGGGGGGTGGGGGTTGTCGGAGGTCAGGGGGTGGGGGTTGTCGGAGGTCAGGGGGTGGGGGTTGTCGGAGGTCAGGGGAGCGAGGGGGGTGGAGTCCCATGGGGGTTGGTCTGGGTCTTTGTAATAGTTGCTCAAAAGTTAGAAGAGTTTTTAATTCTTCTAATTTTTTCAGAGTAACTATTGGCATAACTCTGGCAGAACCATCCGAAGTTTGCGATTTAGACTGCTTTTTTGGATGATTCCCAGCACAGCGCAACTGTCCAGAGGAAGTGTGCACTTCCGGGCAACTGCCATGCAAACCCTTACCTGGGAACTTCCCAGAGGCATTCCCCAGCATATCTTTGGGGTACCCTTCAAATCTGACGCTGGGGAGCTTGGAAGTTATGGGCCGTAAGATCCTGAGGGGGCTTGACAGGGTGGATGCTGGGAGGGTGCCTTCTCTTGTGGGGGAGTCTAGGGGACACAGTTTGAAAATTAGAGGTCCCCCATTTAGGCCTGAGAGGAGAAGAATTTTTTTCTCTCAGCAGGTTAGTCTGTAGAACTCTCTTCCCCAAAGAGCAGTGGAGACTGGCTGGAATATATTTAAGGCTGAATTAGATAGATTTGTGATCAACAAGGGAGTCAAGGGTTATGGGGAAAGACAGTAGTATAGTGGTAATGTCACTGGACTAGTAATCCAGAGGCCCAGGGAAATGCCCTGTGGACCAGCTGCCGTGGTGGGATTTGAACCCAATCAATAAATCTGGCAAATAAAGCTAGTCTCAGGGACCATGACATCTATCATCGATTGTTGTAATGCCCTTTAGGGAAGGAAATCTGCCCTTCTAACCTTGTCTGGTCCACGCGCGACTCCAGACCCACAGCAATTTGGTTGACTCATAACTGCCCACTGCAATGGCTTATCGAGTCACTCAGCTCAAAGGTAATTAGGGATGGGCAACAAATGTTGGCCTTGCCAGCGACGCCCACATCCCATGAAAGAAGAAAGAAAAGAAAGACAGAAAATTGGAGTTGAAGACACAATCAGATCAACCATGATGTTGTCGAATGGTGGAACAGGCTTGAGGGGCTGAATTGCCTACTCCTGCTCCTAATTCTTGTGCTCTTCAATATATAAATGTTACTTTACATTTACAATGACAAATTACATTGGTTACTAGTTTAGTTTTCTTTGCACTTACAGAAGTGAAAGTTGGTTCTGTCGTCGTATCAGGGCATTCTTCTTATTCACCAACACGAACCACTCCTGCATCATAGCTTCTTCTGCCTCCTTATTGTTTCCTGGAAAATAGAGGAACAGAATTATACAAAGGCTTAAAATCAGGGACAACCCAACTGCCAGTCAGCTGTGAATGAAAGTTTACCAAACAAGATGTTACAGCAATCATATTTCAACAAATTAACTGCAGAATTATGATTGCACAGTTTTTTTGATTTTCAGGGTATTATTCAAAGCTTATAGGCATGACTAGTTGACCTCTACTGTCATTTCCATTCAAACAGGTTTCACCTCATTGTCATCCTTTTATATTCATCTGTTGTGAGCCACACTACACTGCTCTCTGAGCACCTTTGGATAGCAAAGCAGCATGTTCTAGCTAGTGGATATTTCCATTGCTGACAAGGTACCTTGGCTGCTTAAAGAAAGTTGCGCTTTGGCAACTGGATCTCTGTTTACGTTTTGCTCCAGATGTTCTGTACAGGAGTCTAGCCCAGACCTACAGCTGGTATTTGAGCTTTCCTTCCAATCGTGAATAAAAGTCCCCAAACTATAACGTTAGCAGATGCTTTCTTTTTTTGGTTCTTTATTCCACCCCCACTGATGGTCCTCCTTCTTCTGCCTTCCCCTCCTGAAGGTTTGTGCTCCCAGCTGCAGTGTGATTTTATTGCAGCTTCATTGTTCTCAGATACATCACCCAGGCAGCCATTATTTATATGGAACTTTGACATGCCAATGGGTTGTTTGGCCACACTGATGCACAGCATGGCAAAGCATAATCCTGTACTCATCAGATATCAATACATGGACTTCTATCACAATCACAGAATTATTACGTACAGAAGGCGGCCATTCAGCCCATCATGTCTGCACCAGCTCTCTGAATGAGCAATTCACCTAGTACCATTCCCCTGCCTTCTCCCGTAACCCTGCACATTCTTCCTTTTCATATAAGAATCTAGTTCCCTTTCCCGATTGAACCCGCCTCCCACCACACTCTCAGGCAGTGCATTCCAGATCTTAACCACTCACTGCGTGAAAAAGTTTTGGTTCATGTTGCCTTAGCTTCTTTTGCCAATTATTTTAAAACTGTGCCCTCTGGTTCTTGATCTTTTCATGAGTGAGAACAGTTTCTCCTTATGTACTCTGTCCAGACTCCTCGGGCTGAATTTTCCCCCTGTTGGGGGAGAAGTTGATGGGCAGGCGCACTTCCGATCGGCGCCCCCAATTGGAGGCGCGGTGCCATTTTACGTGGGTGGGCCAATTAAGGCCCACCCAGTGTGACGTTCGCACAGAAGCGCTATGCGCTTCCTGTGCGGGCGGGGGGGAAGCCCAAAATCAGGAGTGTGCACTTTCGCGCATGCACACGAAAGAGCGCACTCATCTCCCTGAGGCTAAGTGCAGCCTCAGGGAGATCGGCTGTAAATGTTAAAAAGCTCAAAATAGAAAAATAAAATTTCCCTAACATGTCCCCTCATGTGACAATGTCATGAGTTGGGACATGTTCATAATTTCCAAAAAAACTTCATTAAAATTTTTAAAACCCTACATGAAACCTCATCCCGCCTGTGGATGAGGTTTCATGTTTTTTCCAGTTCCCGCTGGGGCTCCTGGCCTGCCCACCAACCTTAAGGTTGGACGGGCAGGTCCACTAATTACTTTAATTGACCGTCAATTGGCCATTGACAGGTCAGCAGGTGCGCAGCTGATTTTGCTGCGCCCCCGCCTTCCTGAAAATTTAAACGGGGCACGGTGACGTCGGGAGTTCCGCCTGACGTCACCGCGCGTCATTTTACGCATCGGCGAGTGGGCCCCACCCCCACTCGCCGACAGTAAAATCCAGCCCCTCATGATTTTGAATGTCTTCATCAAATCTCCTCTCAGCCTTCTCTTCTCCAAGAAAAACAGTCCCAGCTTCTCCAATCTATCTTCATAACTGAAGTTCCTCATCCCTGGAACCAATCTCATGAATCTTTTCTGCACTCTCTCCAAAGCTTTGACAGCTTTCCATATGTGCAGCGCCCAGAATTGCTTATAATATTCCAGCTGAGGCCAAACTCGTGTCTGAAACAAGTTCAACATAAGTTCCTTGCTCTTGTACTCTCTGCCCCTATTAATAAAGCCTAGGATACTGTATGTTTTATTAACTGCGCTCGCAACCCGAGCTGCTGAGTATCTTGCGGTAGTTGCTGGCCAATTATCCCTTTTACAACCTAGAGGCACTAAGGGCCAATGCAGTTGTACTAATAAAGTTCCAGGTAGGAGAAGCCAGCTAAAAATCAGTCTTTGGTGAATACTTCCCTCCTTAAAGCGTTATTGGTACAACTGTATAACAGGAGCTTTCCCAACACTACATAAAAGCATAATACTGTGATGTTGGAAATCTGAAATAAAAACAGAAAATGCTGGAAGACTCAGCAGGTCTGACATCACCTGTATTGAGAGGTGGGGAAGCAATGGCGCACTGGTATTGCCGCTGGACTAGTAATCCGGACACAATCCCAGGGTAATGCTCTGAGGACCCGGTTCGAATCCCGCCACAGCAGATGGCGGAATTTAAATTCAATAAAAATCTGGAATTTAAAAAAGTCTAATGGTGACCATGAAACCATTGTTGATTGTTGTTCACTAATGTCCTTCAGGGAAGAAAATCTGCCTTCCTTACCTGGTCTGGCCTACATGTGACTCCAGACCCAAAGCAATGTGGTTGACTCTTAAATGCCCTCTCAACTAGGGATGAGTAATAAATGCTGGCCAGCGATGCCCACATCCCATGAATGAATAAAAAAAAATTCAGAGTTAACAACCTGTGCAGCTTTTACCAATCCAGAGGATTAAGTAAATCAGAAATGAAGGAGAAAGTGACAAAAGGCACGTGGCAAGTTGACCAAACAGTGACTCAAATTCTTGATGCTCCGAGCCTCTTTCCAACATGAGAACATTATTCACGTATATCAAAACGCAGAGATATATGGGCAACAGGAAGTTAATTAAACAGTTAATCTTGACTCATTGGAGTTGGACACACAGAAAAGAAAATCCAAAAATCATTCGAGAGAAAGCAATTAATATTACTTTTTTTTGGTTGATTTTAATCTTTGCCTGTGCAAGATACTGCTGTACATCTGGAAGCCATGATTCATCTTATTTTGGAATCAGTAAAGTTTCCCACTGATGTTACTGTAAATTTTACATTCTCAGATAAGGTAACACTTTCCTACTATTCAAGGATTAAACAAATTTGCTAATACTCCACGATATGTTACAACCTGGGTGGGAGGAGCGCGCAAATTATCAAGCCCCACAACTCCACCGGGCGTACCAGTACCTAGGAGAAAAGAGACTGACCAGGCTTCTTTCAAAATCTCAGAATGATTAATTTATTTTCGAACAAAACTTCTTTTAACAAGCTGCAAGTACTGGTCAACACACAATTGTAATCGGGAAGTATAACAATCTATCTCTTCCTAAAGAATTCCCCCAGCAGACACACAAGCAAACAAAGGACAGATAGAAACAGAAAATGCTGGAAAAACTCTGCTCTGATGAAGAGTCACACGGACTCAAAATGTTAACTCTGTCTTTCTCTCCCCAGATGCTGTTAGGCCTGCTGAGTTTTTCCAGCATTTTCTGTTTCTGTTTCAGATTTTTTTTCACCCAGAGGGTGGTGGGAATCTGGAACTCACTGCCTGAAAGGGTGGTAGAGGCAGAAACCCTCATAACATTTAAGAAGTATTTGGATGTGCACTTGCGATGTCATGGCATACAAGGCTATGGGCCTAGTGTTGGAAAAATGGGATTAGAATAGTTGGGTGCTTGTTTGACCAGTGCAGACTCGATGGGCCGAAGGGCCTTTTTCTGTGCTGTAGACCTCTTTGACACCATGATTTCCAGCATCTGCAGTATTTTGCTTTTATCTTTTGCCAAATAGATAGGGCAGAATATTGCCGTTGGCTTGCGGGGGAAGGCCTGAGATGCTGACGTTTAATATAACGTGCGATGACGTCAGGCATGTATCCCAACATCATTGCGATATTTTGTGCAACGGGCACGTGCCGGAGGTGGCTGTGTGCCTGCTGAACTGTCAATGGCCTATTAAGGCAATTAAAAAAGCAATTAAAGTTGTTAACCATGCTGCCAGTCCAGCCTTAAGGTAGGCGGGCAGGCAAAGAGCCCAAGCAGTCTTCACGTTTTTCAGGAAGCCTCATCCACAAGGCGGGATGAGGTTTCCTGAAGCTTGTATAAAATAATTAATTACATTTTGCAAAATTCACAAACATGTCCCAGCTCATGTGACACCGTCACCTGATGGGACATGTTTAAATATTTTTTTAACTTCCTTTATCAAAAAGCTTTATCAACTTAATCTCCATGAGGCAGCTCCATGCCTCAGGAAGATTGCTGCGTTCTTTCGCGTGCATTCGTGAAAGATCACAGGCCCCCACTCTCCCTCCTCCCCCAGCCTGCACAGGTAGCGCTGAGCGCTACGGAATGCATATTATGCTGGGCGGGCCCTAATTGGCAGCTCTTGCCCAGCACCCCCACCCCCCCACCCCGCCCCCCGCCGACATAAGTAAGATTCAGCCCATAGAGTCTCTCTGTAGATTTGGGCTTTGGATGATGGATGTTATAAAATAAAGGATAAAGTCTGCAAAATCTCGACGCTGTCAACCTGGAGTTCTCTCATGTGAAGACAAGCCACTGGTCCCAGTGGATGCCTGGAAATCCTCACCAACTGGTTTCAGCTTTCCAGGTCCAAATGCAGACTAGTTACACTCAGATGAGGGTTCTCTGGCTACAGAGCCACACACAATTTTAGGCAAGGTACAGAGAGGGAGCCAGTCAAGGTAGCCTTCCTTTCTCAGCTTGTCCTCCAACAATACTGCCTTCAAAACAAGCAGGTTTACAACTTAAGTTTTTGTTTCCTCTCTTCCATGTGATTGCCTTTGTTTCCCAGCTTCATTAATTAAATCGCTTTGCAGTTCAACACAAACAAACAACTCCTTCTCAAGTACCATTTAGGTCAGGTGATTTCTTTTTCTGCATTTTTACAGTTCCTGTGAGGTGAACTTATGGCCTTTTAAAAAAATCCCAGGTTAGCATCCACATGTCCAGATCATGCCAAATCCTTCCATTTTGTTAAAGAAAACTTCAGTCTTGAGAGATATGATTCTAACAATATAACATTTAATTTTTCCAGCCCACAAACAGTAAAATGGATGCTGACATTCATCAGCATAGAAGTCTAGCAGCTGCATCAGCACTCAGTGATTTGCACTGTGATTCAAGAAGGCAGCTCGCCACCACCTTCTCAAGGGCAATTAGGGATGGGCAATAAATGCTGGCCTCACCAGCGAACCCCACATCCCATAAATGAATAAAGAAAAACTTTTTTGTTCACCATTTATCCTTGTTAAACTGAAGAATACCAGCCTTTTAGAAGACTTCTCCATTTTAAATACTTGGTTTCATTATCAAAGTTTAGACAAGATACAAGGCAAAGCTCCCCCCTACTCCCAAGTACAGAACATTTAACTATAACTGCAGTACTGGCACAAAGCATCTTTGCCCATAGCTGTCCTAACACTGGAGAGGAGCAGTATAAGCGAAAGAGGGAGATCTTGCTGTTTTTTTCTCAAATCAGTTCAGGCTGTGACTCTTCCACTTACACCACACAGGTTTACCATCAGTGTAAGCTAGAAACAACCTTGCACCAACTCTAAGCATGTTGTGTAAATGTATCTTGAGGCTGGCAATTTATATTGAACTGAGAGCAATTTTGTCCTATTGGACTCTGTCCGCTACAGACTGCCCAAAGTCATTTCATCTAGGACTCAGCAAAGAGAAGAAATTTCCATCCAGTCAGCCTGTGCTGGATTCAAATCCATAATCTCACTGATGAGAGGACAATTTTCTAAACCGCTGCAGCAGCTAGCTACCCTCCTGCCACTGAAAAAAATGAAAAGACAGAATTTTAAAAATTGAAAATTAGACTATTGAGATGATGAGCAAGGGCATCTCCATGGACATAAATTTCTAAACTTGCTATTTTAAAAATAGAATTGAGTTCTGATACAACAATGCAAGTTTTTTTCCCCCCAGCAGTTGGTTTATAAAGGTCAAAATATGAAAGGTCATATTGGAATTTAGAACTCAAATGTACTTATGACTACATTTCCTATTTTACATGACTATCTCCTCATTATAGTCATAGCCATTAAATAAAGGAGCTGTAACAATTTGGCTGTATACTGTAGTGAAAAGGCAACTACGTCTCTCTCTTCTAAAATAACTTTCAAATGGTTTCTGCTAAGAAAGCTAGGTAGCAAGGAGACAACAAAAAAATAATCAATTTTAAATTGATTTACTTTTCAAATGCTAAATAAGTGTTTTACCTGAGAGAATTCAGTACCATTAGCTAATGAATACTTTCATTGAGGCATTCTGCTCCAAATATCATCTATGTATTAGTTGAATATTCTGTTAGTTAAAAAATGCAGATAATTTACTTTTGGAGTAAACCATAGAAGTAATGATACCAATATGTATGTCAATAAAGCAGCTCATTTTAAACTACACAAATTTACAGATTTGGCCCTGCATATGACTGTCACAGACAGAAAGAAATAAATTAGATTAAACATTAATACTAATCCTGCCGGATTTGTTTTGCTGGGGAAGTTAGACTTTGCAACAACAAGATTTGAGAATCACATCCTTTTAGTTTATGTTGACCATAACAATCAAATATCTCAAATACATTCTTTAAAGCAAAGCCAGCTATAAATTTTGGAGGTTAAACAATTCTTTAATCCAAGAAATAAATTACATTCCAACTTATTTTTCTGCTTTTGTCTTGAATTTCAGTCCAAGTACACACAATATAACTATAATAGTTATGATTGTGAGAATTTTTTCCAAATCTGCAGCACTTTGTACAACCTCATTGATTAAATTACTTCTTTGAAATAATGCATTAAGAAGTCTAGCTAAAACTTAAGACAGAGATACAGAATTAGAACAAAGTGTAACTGATTAGTTAATATAACATTGTCTGAAGCTACTCTCAAAAGTGCAAATTCATTTTGAAAACGAGCTATATACCCCATCTGATGCTAAATGAATGCAATTTTCTTTGACATAAATGACTATACAGTTTTTAAAAACACATGTTACATCTACATAGCAGCGACTACAGTAATACACAGGCAAGTCAAAACCACACCAGTTTTACAAATCCCTGGGAACAACAAAAGGAGAAATATCTAAGAAAAAAACAATAGTGATGAAGGAAAAAAGGCTTATCATTGTGAATACTGCAGACTTAAAGTTTGACATGTACAAAAATAGAAATTGCTCTGAATCCATAATTATGCATTTTTTAAATGTACCTTGTTCTTTTTACCTATAGATATGTAATATTGATGGAAAGTTGTATGTGCAAAGATGTACCAAAATAAAATTTATCAAAACAATCATGTAGGGTCCTTTTCAAAAAGAATTAATTATTTTTCAGTTTAGAAATTGATATACTCATTTAAGTCTTTGTTTCAAAATAAAACGGCTTACAGAAACTAACACCAGAGATAAATCAATCCTGTTATTAATAACTCCAATTGAAGACCTAGACAGATTTATCAAATTACACAAATTATTAATGTCTGATCAAAACAAGGGCTTCTCATTTCATCTCTAACCATTTGCTATTTAATCCAATAGTATTAATCCAATTTGTCGATCAGTATTTTATGGAGCAGAATGTAACTTAGCAGGCTTATATACTTTTAAAAGAACAATATTTTGCAGATGAATGCCTTATGTTTCATTTTTGCTCGATTGTTTCTACCTCTAATGTCTAAGGGAAAAAAGAACAAGATGGACATTGTTCCTACTGATTAAGTAAGAGCTCATTAAAGAGCTGTCAGCATCACACTTTGAATATGCATGAAGCATATAATCAGATCTAGCACTGTCACTAGAGGAGAAAATGGCAACTACAAAGGATTGATTTAATTACGTTGAGTGGGCTATGGTGGCAGACCAGTCTTGTTAGAGAGAAAAAAGGTTGTATTCTGGCACCATAAAAAGGCAGTTTAGCTTCTGTCACAATACCTAATCTCAAGATTAGATATGAAAGCACACTGCTTTTGTTGTTTAAAACTAGTACTGTTGGCGTTTAAAAAAATACAAAAAAACTAGCATAACACATTTTTACTTGTTTAACTTTCCTTGGCTAGAAATGCAATGCGTGGAAAAAAAATTCCAGACAACTTCCAAGATGTTTTACTTAAGCCCCTCAAAATGTGTATTATCACAGAGAATTGTGTCGTTACAGAAAAATAACTACAACCAGCCACATTTTTATTTTACAATATCTATTACGGTGGTGTGTAATTCCCCTCAGCAAATACCATTTCCTTTGCATATGAAGGGATAACACGATTCAGCTAATAACATCAGCTAGAACAAATAAATCTTGGCTATGAGAGATTTAGAAGTCAGTGCTAATTTAATTTTGCTTCACATGTTGTCAAGTGCTATATATCTGTTTTTGTAGCTCTTTTTCAGCTGGAGATTTACCATAAGAAAAATGGAATGAGAACCTTGTGCTACCAATTCTGTTTCAGTCAACAACAGGAAATCTCAGTGTATTTGTACGAATATTAACAATTTTGCTTACCTTGGACAGACATCTCTGTGAGTGAACAGGAATGATTACTGGAATACAGAATCAGATGGTCCCTTTTGCATGCTTCTGTTTATTCAAACACTCTTAAAGATAATCTGGACAAAACCTGAAATTATTCTGACCTCAGTACTTTAAATGCAGCTGCCCAACTTGTTTCTCTCCGATATGTAATACTGTCCAACTTGGTACTTCAACACTATTGTTGCCATGGTACTAACAACAATCTCTTTGATATATTGCCTATTATCTTTCAGTGAATTGTATTGAAAACTACTAATAAAAGTAAAATTGAAAGCAAAACCAAAGGAAATGATATGGCAATCAAATTACAATGTGTAGTTTTCCCTTTTACTGTTGCTGAGTTGCGCAATTAAATCATAAAGTTGAAAGAAAATACTCATATCAAACACATTTATTTCTCCTTTATTTATAATTATAATACTACTTTCAGTTACCTGTTGCGGAAAATTTCTGAAAACTTGTTAGCAAGTGAAAAATTACTGCTTTTTACCAGTAACATCAAGACATTACCCCAACAAAATCAACATGTTATATTGCTTTGTCATTTTACTGCAGTATAATAATTTCAATCCCATCACAGTTTATTGAGCATTAACTTTTGATCACCTAATAGTCAAACAAAGAGAGAATAAAACTGGTAAAGTCTAATGTCATTATACAAATGCTGACAAGTAATGGTGAATGCTAAGGCCTGCTTTTACTTTGTATATAGGCACATTATCAAGGGTCTTGTGAAAAGCAGAACCCTTCAAGTAATTAATACAGCAAGAGAAGCAGATGAGAGATCAATGACAAAATCACCTGGTAAAACTGTAAAAGGCTTTTACTATACACAGAAAACAGTGCTGAGAAACCTGTATTTTAGCACTTATGTTCAACAGGCCCTTAAAAGCATGGAATGATGAGACAGAAAACCCATCCTTCCTAATAATCTTGTGACAAAAGCTAAAAGACATCATCCTATTAACTACTGATCTCAATTGCTAATGCAGAGTACTTCCTGGTGCCTTTATATAGTACATTGCTATTAAAAAACCACTAAACATTCACTGTGAAGAACACAAGCTTCATTCACTCTTTATCAGCTTCCCTTGTAGGGGAACTACAAGTGGAACCAAAGATGTCATTGATATTATGAAGTGGAAATTAATCAGAAATTTTTCTCATATTTTCGCTGTCACACTAATTTACTTTTGTATAAATTTTACCCAGTTAAAAAGTTCATAGCTAAACCCCCTGTTGCAGCCTTTTTAGTTCAGAATATTCAATGAGCAAGTCAACTGAAAAGCACTAGGACTGAACACAAAAAGTGTTCGAAATTCTCATTTAGTTGTCTTTATTTTGCTAGCGCCATGTGGTCCTTGAAGATGTAGAAAACACGGGAAGCCGAGTAAAGATCAGAGCTGGCTCATTAGCATTCTGACAAAATTGGAGCGGCGGAGATGTATAGTTTGCCTAGTTTGCCGTTTTGAAAGCTGCCGGTGGTAAGCTCTCTATTTCATTGTGTCTTTGTCTTTTGGGGTTTTCAACCCAGCAGGGTGTTTGTTAGCTCTGGTTTACACACTGCATTATGGGAAGCTTTTCCTGAACAGTCTATGGGTGTCTCTTCTCTGTTAAACTTTAAACAAGTTTCTGTATTCAGCAGCATCTGCATTAAGGCCTATTTTAAACGGCAAACAATTCTGATTTTCTTTTTATAAATTGAAAATTCTTAAGGAAAAAAGATTGATAAATAGCAAAAGTATTGACCAAATTTATCATTTATTGATTTTGCCCTCAATTATCCTTTGACTGAAGCAGTTTTCAGAAACAAAACATGCTTTAAATTTCTTAACATTTTTCAAGAACATAAATGAGTGTTTTAATCTAAACTCTATGCATCCAATAACCAGGTAAACATAAAGAGGAACAATGAGGAGTTGCTGTGCTGACCATTCAAGTCTCAAATGGGGCTTCTTTTGATAAACATAATGACATTACTGATGCTGCTATCATGCAAAAAACCTTTCAAAATAGTAGTGAAATGGATAAAGGTCTTGTTGGATGAATTTATCTGCTAAATCCCTGCAGTTGCCCTCCTGTCTTGGATGATGACCTGCAAGAATGTCAACAGCTCATTGCCCAGGGAGCTGGAAGGAGTCACCAGGCAAGCCATAATCTGCTCATTCTCAAAGCGCCGTTTCAAAGTTACATTTCACAAGCTGTTTAAAAGGATTTTCATCTCTGCTAGGCTGCCAGCATTCAAAACGCCACTTGTTCTCAAATGTTACTGTACCCAGGGTATTGGAAACAAAATAAAACTTATCACTCTCTCAATAACTTCTCACCTCAGAAATCAGAAGCAACAACAGGTTATTAAACAGATGATAATTTTGGCTATAGTAGTAGCTATCCAGGAAAATATGGAAATAAATGTCCCGAGTGTTATAAATCGAAACAGCTCAGGTCAGCTACGTTAAAGTGCATGCCCTTGTTCTACTTGCACTTGGCTTCTATAGACTTAAGGGCCAGATGTTTCAGAAATGATCAGCAATCAAGGAGTAAGAATAAATTAATGAATGATTTTTGAGCTTTGATGGCATTAAAATGCACGTCTTTTCTTGCTGTGCCATGTGAACGTTCTCCTGTAAACGGGGTCTTGACAAGTGAGGCCACCCAGCTGAAAACAAGTGATGCAAAACCCAGGAGTAATCCCCCTGTTTAGCTCAGTACCATGGATAGCCCTAACACTACCTCTATTATTTGATGGATTTAGGCAAATTTTCATTTATTTGTTGGCCCTTGTCTTCAACTTACTTGCCATTTTAAGGACTTCAAAACCCTATTCCCATGTAAATAGATTTGCATATAGTTACAATTCAATACTACAAGGTTTCTGTTAGCCCTTGTGACAGTGATTCACAAAGTGCGTATTTTAAACATCCTGTAAATGTTATTTCACACAAAAAAAATCAGAATCTTATATTGTGGTTTCAACAATTCACTCACTTCTTATGCCATTTGGAAAACATTTTAACAAAAGATGGGGGCTATGTTATTAGATTAGTCAAAGTGGATCAGTGCAATTTAATTGAAAAGAATCACTGATAAGCCACAAAAAGTAAACTTAACGCCGCTAAAAATTCCAATTTTCTTGATTAGAATTTTAAGAACTTTTTGTTAAATGTTTAAAAGTACGCTAAAGTATAGGCTAAAATGCTCATGTGAAGACTTGGTGGTAAGTATTCAAAACTTGTCACTTTCATGTTTCCACAGGTTCCAAATCTGAAAGTAAAATAAAATGCACCCTTTGATACTCACTGAGCTACAACATCAGCAAACACTACTGGTCTCAAGTCAGAAATCACCAGGAGAAGTATTCCACAAAAGAAGTGCCAATGTCTGTTGACAGTCCCAATTTTCTTTGCATAATTTTCCCCACCTCTCCCATTAGCTATTGACTGCTACCTCTCCAGGACCTATAGTGTAACAAATTTACCAAGCATCATATTACTCAGGAAATGTTTTAAACATCTGCATTTAAATCAAGTTCTGCTAGTCAGTATTTGCATCTGAAAAAGGAGGGGATAGCAAAGTTCAAGATCCACATTACAGCAAGATTTTTGCAATAATTAAAAATTGTTTAATAACTGCAGGTAGGCAGCAACATTCCCTCATTCTAGTTGTTAAGCCTGCACAATTAAGTGATAATCTTTTAGGGGAACAAAGAAAATCAACGAAAAGGCCAATTTAGAAGCAGCAAGTAGCATCTCCAGCTTTGCAGTTGAACACAGCTTTTACTTGATTGCTACAAACACAACAGTTACATTAACATTCTGACTTGGTTAATATTTGACTAGGTACATTAAAAAAGCCTATGACAAAAAATCTTAAATTGTTATAATACAATGATCTATTAGGTTAAGTACATTATTAGTTGGAACTTAAAAAACTAATTACATGCAAAATAATGGATACATAGAATGATTATAAGGCAGTAATCTCATCAAGGTGTTTAGATAACCTCAAAATTGCAAGAGCTGAGAAAGCAGTCACCTGAACACTTGAGATTAGATTGCAGCCATGAAATCTCTCCTGTGTAGTTTTCCTCTAAAGTGTATTGCGGAGTTTGAGGTAAAACCATTTTCAAACCTTTTTGGTAGTGGAGGGTGTCATGGAGGATACTAACAACCAATGTATTCCATATAGTCAACGCGAGATGTCATACACACTGAAAGCTTAACGACCGTGGCATTTTAAATTTTTAAAAATTTATGCCTTCTTTAGAAACCTTGAGCCCCTATCGTGACACAGGCACAAATATATTGTTATATTGATGCAAAAGAGCCAAGCAACTGGACTGTAATTTCCAGAAGCTGTTTCAGTGTATGAGGACCCAGATTTCAGCAAGATCGCAACTTCCATACTTGCCACTACTTCCTAGCAATAGCCCCAAGTCTTGCTGCTTCACACAGTCCATTTTCTTGGCTTACTGGTACTCAGCCCACTCTTGTTCCCCATTTAAGCTCAGCTTTACAGTCCTTACTCTGATGAACATTCCTCAAATCATCCGCTTTTATTGTTTCTATCTCAGCATCACTCACCATTTCAGCCATAAACTTTGATGTACGTCCCTTCCAGCATTTAAAATAAAGTCTTGTTTATTTTAATAAAAAGTTTAAAATAATAAAGTATGTATCTAGCCTCTAACAGCATGGTTAAAAAAACAGATCGTTAAATAATAAAAATTGTAATCTTGCAGAAATAAGCACATTTTAAACTAAAGGAATCATTAAAGGATCATTATTGAGAACAAAAGTAAACAGAGCTTTGGGCCAAAGAGAAGGTTTTAAAAAATAAATAAATTGGTAGAGAAGGAAAATAAAATACCAATAACAAGGGGATAACAGTGGATTATGTTAACTATTTTTGCCCATAACACTGTGGGCAAATCAATCAGTGTTTAACATGATTACGAATATTAGCATGACTGCATTTTGACATTTTTAGCCCTTTCAAACTTTCAATCTCTTCACAGTGTTAAGTTTTCATAAACTAGAAGTTTCTAAATTATAATATTCACTAACTGAATTCATGGCAGTATGGTCAAAGAACTGCAAGCAAAGCAAACTGTTTTGATCTAGGAAACCTTCTCTTAAGAATGTTAATCTGGTAGATCACATGCTGGCACAACATGGCACACACAATCGCTTACTCACGGTGTAACAATTAAAAACACCGATTCATTAAAATATTTCCTTTATAATAAGAATCCCTTCATAGCAGCAGTTAGCAGACCTGAGAGTCTTTGAGAACTAAAATAAATTTTCTTTTAAGCATTATTTTGAAATTACTCTTAAAACTTAGTAGATGCTGTGCATCTCTAAATTTGATGACAATGCCTTCAGCATCCCTCCCACTAATCTTCTAAAATCCCTTTTCATCTGATTGTTAAAGAATGCTTGAAGCCTGACACCATGTCTAAGATGGCTACACATTTGGGGGATGGGATGACTTTTCCCTCTTACATTATTTAACTTGATTCAGAATTTGAGCTGTTAAAATCAATTTTGTGCATCTTTTCATCTTTAGTCATCTATCACCAGGACAAACTTTATAGCTGAAAGGCACACACATGGAATTAGAATACACACACATACACACAAAAAGACACTGTACCATATTTTGAAAACTGGGTTGCAGGATTGTCGATAGAGATCTGATATTTTATAAAAAATATAAATCTAAAATTACTCCTCACAAATTTAAGTTGGAAGCACTAAATATTTCCATTTCCATTTATTAATATAGTAAATTATTTAATGCTCAACATGATAGTACATAGGGAGACTTTTAATTGATACCAAAAATCCTATCACAGTGAGGAACTCCAGACCTAGTGAAACAGTGACAATCCAGTCTACAAATGCCATGTGAGATGGTAACAAGGCCTTTTTTCCCCTCTCTCTTGTGGATTGTGACAGGGGAGGGAACACAGATTTATTTGCTCTGAAGTAGCAGTAAATCTTAGTTTTCTGAAGGTATGGTAGTTGGCAAACACAACTTCATTGCTGCAGTCTACTGGAATGAATCTGGCCAAGAATGAAAAAATGGTGTCTACAGAAAGCTTAAGGCAGGTCCTGTTTCAAGACAGTGGCTACAGCTGCTAACCAAGAGCAAAAGTAGGAAATGTGTTTTTTTTAAAAACAGAATTCTGTTGAAATTTATTTAAATGTGAAAGTGCAGACAAATGCAGCATGATCACCACAGACATCGCGGGCAGCTTCCAACAGAACTCCGAGGGTATTATGCTCAGAACACTTTTTCTTCCCTTACTGCTGAAAGATTATACTGGTTATCCCATTAAAGTTGGTAAAATGCCATTCTTATGTCTTAAAGCTGTAGCATTTGAGGTCAAGAAGTGTATGCTGCTTCTTACAAGGCTAGTGTGGATGTAATCTTCCCAAAGTTACAATAATTAATGTTAAGCTTCTTTAGCAATACGTTTCTGAAAGAACTTGCCTGATAATATACTTAGAGCCTGTCTATGCTGTTTGTATTTCTAAGCAGGGAACATTTTTATGCACCTCACGTACTTTGGTTTAAATCTTCAGTCAGACTAGGATGAGAGTGAGTGTTTCCTTGGGTTATGAGAAAAACAAAAAATTCAAGTCATCCAAGATGTTAATGAGGAGGAATTGTAAACAAGATATATAAATCTTAGTGCTGGAATACTTGAAGAACTCGTGACAAAATGGTCAGCTTATTTTAAAACTGCCTTCTTCAAAATCATTGCACCAATAAATATTAAAACACACCTTTATCAATGTATTTGCAAAATTTGAGAAAATTTGTAAATATATATTGAAATGTATATATATTGAACTATAAATCTGACTTAAGAGTCCACAAGTGCCAGACAAAAATTCACACAGTGTGTTTACAAAGTTACCTCATTTTACATTGAAAATGTGCAGTTTTGAAATTCCCTTATTTGCCTTGCTTGCAACTCCAGATACAGTCTCATCTGGGAGGAAGCTGGAAAATAGAACACATGCTAGACAACTTAATGTGAACAATGACTATGTCACAGAAAGATAAGCAATCGTCTTCTTTAAGACTTCATATGACATGTCCTGGTAACTTTGTCAAAATAGGGTCCCCTGGAAGGATGAGTGGAGTAAAATTGGGAAATTGAGGTGATTCTGCTTAATTGCATGTTCATTTTGAGCACTCAAAAGATTGGCCTCATGTTGGTAAGTGGTTTATTGAGTTGGTTACTCTGCTAAAGGTAACCTTGCCAATGCAAATATTACAAACATATTACTGTCTGGTTTGACAGTCTTACCTACATGAACCAAACAAACAGTAATATAACTGAATGAGTATGAATCCTCACAAAAATACAGCCCCACATGTCATTCTTAGCAATTTTGGTACTTGAGCATCCAATGATGGAACATTATTTATGAATAATGCAAATCTCTATTTATACCAAAAACACAAGTGAAGAAAGAAAATTTCATACGTTGCCTCGACTTGCTTACAGCACTCTCTCTCGGACAGCATTGTTTGAGACTCCGGCCAGGGTTTTCAGACGTTCAATTGTAAATTAACCATAATTTATGCACTAAAGCAGGGTTCTTTGAGCATGCATTTGGCTGACAGAAATCTAACAACTGCGAATCTGTCATTTGCTCGAACTTAAAAAGCTAAAAGCAAAGTTAAGAATGTCAACTCTTTCGCTACCATTGTGGAATCTCAAAAAGATGGTCATTTAAAGATTTCACAATAATATGGCTTGGTACAAGCATACCGTATTACAATGCAGGGTGTGGCTTCAAAAGTTAATATCTGAAATATTGGTTATTTACCTTGTGTAGTTTCCTGTTCAGCACCAGATTAGACTAGTGGGTTTCTTCAAACTATGCTTATAAAGTGTCAATTCTGACTTTAAAGTAGAAGGGTGGATCCCAATGCATCAAACCCAGGTACCTCCACTCCTGAGTTTTTAAACTCATAAGTTTTTGAAGAGAGACTGAGAAATGAAGAATTTGTGCTTAACTTGTAATCTGCTAAACTGTCAATTTGGATTCTGAAAATATTGGAGATTTTCCATAAAAGTTTAAAGGGATGATGTTCAGAACAACATGATGTTCCAGCTGGTACAACTGGATTGCTAGTGGTGTATGATCAGCTGCAGGAAAGACCTTCTAGTTAAAGGTTTGGATATTCAAGTTTTTAAATAGGTCTATTATAATGCAAATATTTAGGAAAAAAAGGAATAATATTGGATAAACTCAAAAGCAGAACAAAAAACTGGAGTTTGCAGACTAAAATGCATGCAGTACTAAAGCCGTGAGATTATTTCTTTTTATATGCACATGGACAGGATCTAGCAACTGTGGTTGGTGACAAAAGAATATTACCTGAAGATAGTCACCTGGGGCAGCTCTCCTGTGAGCTGAGATGTGGGTTGGCGGGGGCAGGGGGTTGGGTGGGGGGGTAAAGCCTGGATTACAGTTGAAGCCTTTCAGGTAAGCAGACATTCTTATTATTTTTTAGTTACAAGGTTTACTGAATCTGTGGTCACAAGGGTTAACAAATCAATAAAACTTATATTCATCCTCAAGTTAATATTTTCCTTTAAATATATTTTTTCCACAGAATAAAGCGAGTTTGTGTGAGCGTAAGGTCTGGACAAGAGTCTGAAGGACACTGAGCTCCCTCTGGTGAAGGAATAACATGTTCATTAAGGAAGCACCACCTCTGGAATGATAATCCCTGCAGCCGTTTTTGCTTATGTTATTGGTTAAATTTTCATAACCATGAGCATTATTAGAGCATTGCAGTAATTAAGAGTTGTTATAAAGTGAATTCTCAAACTGCAGATTAGAAAATTAAACTATTTCCTGATTACATATTAATGGAACACAACAATAGCAGTTGCCATAAGCTTGGAAGGCAACCAAGGGATAAATCTGTGTACTTAATTACCATAAACAATGGCTGCATAGAAATGAAGTTTTATGCACATTCCCTTCTGTAATATGTCTGATATCACTACACACTTGACAATTCTTGTTCAATTATCTCTATTATTTAAGGCACTGTGAACTGCTCCATGTAAATAAATTAACCACCCCAATTACTTTCAATTCATTGAGGGACACCATAATGGAAAATGTCAAGAACTGCATACACTTACAGAACTCACTTCTGAAGATACCTCTAGATTTAAAACAATATTTGTTGCTAAGTAAAACAAAAAAACACATGACTGACAACTTAAAGTTGCAGACAAACTGTGTATATTTTGCTCTTTAATCTGGTTTGCTCCAGTTATTTAATTTTGTTCATTCTACCAGAAATAAAATTTAAATTTGTCTTCAAATTTTTGAGGATCCTCTAAGTTTTTTTGCATGCATGGCATGATCAGAATTCCTTTCAATTCCAGTAACCACCAAAAGAACCACTAAACTTTTAAAATACACACATCTTTCATACAGGACATTCATTTGTAGTGCAGATCAGTTGAACAGCCTTACTGGCAGAATCCACAGCAATGAAGCTATTTTGTGATGGACAAAGGACACGTTTTTCAAAATTCTTTTCATCAGCAGCCACGATAGTTTTTGCAGTGCATCAGTGTGGAGGCAATTAGGGCAGTGCTATTGTAGAGCTGGAAATACCAGCAACCACATCCAAAGTTTTCTTGGGTTAGGGCAAATGCCTGGCCAAAACATATAACGTCCATTCCACATTGGAGTTGGTATAGTCGTAGCATCACACTGCCAGTAATTATGAAACAACCAACAGAAATGACACTGACAATTATTGGGCAGAGATTTCCAACTAGTTCAGTGTTATTTCTCTGTAACAGAGGCAGAAATTGTCACTTAAATGTTCCAGAGGCTTGTGACATTGCAGCAATCAGATGCAATTTCAGTGTGCTATGGAAACACTGGAACAATTCAACTGTAACTGAATTAGGCATCACTAAATGTAATACAACATAGCCTGCAGAAACAAAATTAGGTTGACAATGTTTAAAGGAACAGCATATTTTAGATTAAACAATCATATTTTTTGCAATTTGGTAGTATAATTTCACAGTAAATTATTTAAATTGCCAAACTTAACATTTGTTCAGTTACTCAAAATTCTATTTAGTGCACTACACAGAACTACAATCAGTTCTAGCATTTTGAATTTGTAACTTGGCACATCAAATTGTAATATTAGTACAACATGTTACAGACACCAATTTGTCTTGTACCTTGCTGGTGGCAAATATTAGTCTGGAAAGTGTACAGCTTTGATACGAAGCATTCACTTGGGAGTTCCTAGGATCACTTCCAGTTTAGTGCTGGGTGGAACGGAGGTAGCAATGGCATACCCTTTGTATATTCTATCTAAATGCTCTCCTCCATTCATTAAGAATACAAAACAAGTTATTTAAAAGGAGAAGTAGCAACAAGAAGCTGCACACGCAAGCTATCTATTTTGCAGTGTTATATTGGCCTGTTACATGCTGCAGATACTACATACTGAGCCAAACAGGGCTTGGTTCTTCACTCATGATATTGTTAAATTAAATATCTTTTTGAAACTGTTACCAAAATGTTTTCAAAGATAAATACATATTCATAAAATTGAGAGTATTTGTTCTAAGGGAAAATATTTTTACTAATACTAACATTCAAAAAACAAACTACAATAAGCTACTTGTAGTTTGTTTTCTTGTAGATCAATGGTTACACCGGTACTTGGACTTCATGATTTATTTATTAAACATAATATATAAAGCATGAACTTATGAACTATAACTTTGCGATTGCATTATATAGGAAAATATCAAACACAGTCACATAGACTCACTCTTTCATAATTTATGGATTTTGTATCAGGTTCGTGGTCATCAGTCACTCAAGCAACTAGACCTCACATCCTTTATAATCTGGAATGCAACATTTGCTCCCCAACACCTAATTAGGAAAGAGTGCAACCCTGGGATCATAACATAAAACTCTGGCCCCATAAACTGACTACTGAAATATGGAACGCAGACTGAAATAGCACTTACTGAGATGAGTCATAGCTTCAAACTATTAGCTGTTTTATTAAAATAAAATATATTAAGCAACAATATACAGTTTCACAGTAAGTATGATTGATTTCTCTCCATGTTTTAGAAATGGAAACCAATGAAGATGCCACTTACTCCTTGACGATGAACTCACCTTCTCTAGCTAATTTTCTGAAGCTAAGCTGGTCCAGATTTCATAACACATGTTGCCTCTCATTACTGCAAAACACAGTTCCCACTGTGCCTGGGAGAAAGAGAGAGAGAAAGCACGAGCGAACAAAAACAGAAATAGTAAAAGAAAAAACGAGAGAGAAAGAGCAAGAGAAAGTGTGAAAACGAGTAGAGCCAGAAAGCATGCACAAAAGAGTGACAAAGAGCGAGAGCGAGAATAAGCAAAAGTGAGAGCTAGCAAACAAGCAACCTCTCTAAATTATTTTGAGGGAGATTGTCGGGGAACTCAGTCCACTGATGGACCCCACAGTGAACCTTACCCTTTGATGTGGCAACTGCTTCCCAAAGTTTTCCTCAGCTAAGCCCCCTGTTGTATGAATGCATGGAATGGTATGACTCCTGGGTGCTTGCAATGAGCGATCCCAATGATTAAAACTATATATAATGGTCCTACATCTGTATAGATAATCAACACCTCCAAATACCATTATCAGTCTAAATCACATTTCAGGTCACTGATTTGTTAAGAAAAACGGTAGATAAATTATGAGTTTAAGGGGGTAAATTGGTCTGCCAGCATCGTGAAAGGACTCAAGGCAAACTGATAGCTGACATTTCACTGTGCCTAACCTTCTTTCCACTGAAATTCACAGAATGATAGTTCTCTCTTTTTGTGCCTCATTTTCTTAATCTCAGTGTCACTTTTACTTTTACTTTATTTCAAGTTAGAAATCATAGCAATATTTTCCAAATCAATTGAAAGTAAAAGCAGGTACAATGAAAAACCAGCTGCCGATCCGTTCTGTTCTGTTGGACGTAGACCAATTTCACCCCCTACAACTCCAACTCAGGCAACAGTGGTAAATTCAATTTACTACACCTTCCAAAAGAGCAAACCAAGAACTTTTCCATATTTCCCAATAGGCAGCTCAAGTGTTCGACTGACAAAAACTAGTCACCTGCTCAAATTCTTGGTTAGGGAATTCTCAATGTGCTTGGGGTGGCATTAAAATAGGAAAGAGAAAATAATTTTAAATGGAAGCAAAAATTGCAATTATTATTACTCTGAGCTTTTAAAATCTAAAGATAGACATGGTAGATATTTGCAGATTGATGACTTTCCAAGATACTGTGTTTCACAAAGTGCACAAAGACCAGAAGCTCAGGAACAGTCATTTTTGGGTGCATGGGGCAGGGTTGGATGGATATCCTGAACTGGAATGGTGAGGTACAAAGATTCTCAGATACTGGTGCATGGACCTCATAGTAAAAGAGCCAGCATGACAGCCCACCAGCAAAGGCCAAAGGAGATTTTGGGAGAGGAAGGACAAAGCCTGGAGTTGATTGGGTTGGAGAGAGCGATAGATGTTTGGAAGAGGAGGTTGGGCTGGAAGTGGAGGGCGAGGAACATTGGTGATCAGTTCCTCTAGGTCAAGTGGATCACTTCTATTCCTCCTGGTTCCACACTCAAGGAAGCTACTTGCTTCATTTATTGCAGGCAATCATAGGGCTGGTTTCCCTGAGTGTAGCTTGTGGTTTGCCCTGACAGCCGATGCAAATGTTGGAGAGGGGTCCTGAGGCAAGAGTTAGACTTCTTATTTGCTGATATAAAGGGCCTTACACCTGCTTCAGGTATGGGTGAATGACATCTCATCTGTCTTCATCAAATATGGTGGGACATATTTCTGGTTGCATGCATCGATGTGATTCCTGCTGTCCATTTTGGCTTCAGCACAATGCCCAAAAAATGAGCATTTACATACCTAAATGTTTCAGTGACATTAATCAGGTAAAGGGCTGTACCACATTTCAGCTTGGTTCTGCTGTCCCACTTCCTTACGTCTAAAACCAGGTTTTTTAAAACTGCTATCTTAATCTAGTATCTACAGAATACAACTTGTGTATGTAGTAATACATTTGCGTATCAGAGCATCGTGTTGTCATACTATTATTGCAAAGGAAGCTGAAAATAACATGGGATTCTTCCGACCTACTCTTGTGAAAAATAATTGTCAAATATCTATAACAGCACTCAAATTTTTGCTGTTTAGTCAACACAACCTTCCATTTGCACTGTATATGGTTTCATGCAGTACTTGGCTTCGGCAGGCCAACTGTTTTCCTCTGAATCAGTAGAACAGTAGAGATCTCACATTTTGCTGCAGCATATCAATGAGGCACGGATATGTATTCCAGCTCTGCATGGATGAACACACTGTTCAATAGTGCTGGCTCACACAGTATCAGGGTGAGTTATCACTTCCCATGAAGGCACTCTTATCACCAGTGCCCAGAGAGGTGGCTGCGACTCACAGCCTTTCATTTTCAAGGCAGTTTGCTGAACATTCAGGCTTCAAAGATTCACACTTTCAAACTCTATAAGAGTTTGTGAACACTCAATTTGCCAAAACTGTTTACAGTGTAATTGGGCACCGTACCTGTGTCCATGAGATAGCGAAGACTCTTCTCCACCACTGCGGCCCGTGTGTCAATTTGTTTCTGCTCATTCTCCAATGCTGCCAATTCTCCGACAACATACTGACTGGTGTCTTTGAACCCTTTCTGTTGACAAGAAAAATATCACTACATTAAACAAAATATATAATACAATTATAAAAAGATAAGCCTTCCTTAATTTAGTGAATACTGCAAAAAAATATTTTGGTGCTTACAGATTTTGCCTAAAGTGCAGCTGACTATTATAAGAACTCCCAAGAAAAAGAAAGTTAAATGTGAGTATGAATTTTTCTTCAGATGTTAAAAAAAAACTCATGTTTAAAAAATGCTTTCCCTTATAGTAAATGTCTGCTGATGTAGCCTATTGGTCATATTTTCCATTTTACATACTACAATGATCATTGTAAAATTTTGGGAAAAAGACCTTAGTTAAGAGAATACATTATCCAACCTTTTCCTGAATTTTTTTGGTATCTGTCCGTCAATAAGTTTCCTTCTCCCTGTCCATCAAATTTTTCCTCACAAATCAATTTTACAGATGATCAGCCCATTTTCCCACTGTGTTGAACCTCCCCATTAATTAAGTGAAAAAAATTATCATATATATTATATTAATGCAAACATCATTCAGCTGGTAATTCAAGGCTGATCTGTATAATGGAAAGGTTGAACACCCATTAACCCATGCCAACAAAATGGGTTGTCTGGGAAATTCTAGCAGGTCTCCTGTGACTTTTCCTTCCAACTGAAGCTTGCAGTATCTACTTTTGTAATAATTAAAATCCTCCTGGTAGATCAATACTGGAATCTCTTTATGGGAAGTGCCCTGATGGAAATGTCTCAAGAATGTTGAGGCTGTGCAAGTCTGAAAAAAAATCATCTTTTATCTGACAATTATCACTACACTGCAGACTAATTCAGTGGTGCACCCCTTTCGTTTTGCATTGAAAATGTACGAGATTGACATCTGAAAACCCAACATCTCATTTTTTACCAATAAAGACAGCATTTCTTTATATGACCAAGAAATAATCAGCAATCACTAAACCAGAGAAAATTAAACATACACTAAGCACTTCATCTTCTGATGGCTTTCTCAGGGTTGTTTCACATATTTCCGTGCTTTCCTCATTTCCTTTCTTTGCATCTTCTTGTGTTGATCTCTGCCTTTTAATCTCTTTTTTTATAAAGAAAAAAGCAAGATATTTAGAAATTGGTTAAAATTATCAACTCCACCTTGAGCACAGGAGATGAGTGATACAGAGGAGGTTAATTTCAGACTTGTTAAAAAGCTTATCTGACGGCTAAAAAGAATTAAATGCTATATAGCATTTTAACATTCTTATCTTAAGAATTCCTCACCTGGTCTGCTTTCTACATACTGACTAAATGACTGAAGATGGGTTCGTCTCACAGCTGAATCTTTGTTAAACACCACAGGACTTCGCAAACGTTCGGTGGCTTTACGCAAACGTTCAGCACGGTGATCTTCCGCTTCATTCTGCCAGGAATTAACAATTTTTTCTAACATTATTCAACATTTGTTTAAATTTATATTTCATTTCAATAAAATAGTTTAATTTCTATATATTTACAAAGATTAACTATAGAACAAAAGAAAATCTTATCTTTACACAAGGAGTCTTTAAGCCATGATTTAGACCTTCCCCATATTAAATACTAACATTTAGAGTAATTGCTTTGTTCCCTTATAGTAGCCTGTTACAATACTGAATAGGAAATTACCAACTTAGCCGCTAGTTTCTCGCACTTCTCCAACAAGGACAATCTAATATTGTGCCAATTGAAATAACCCACTATGACAGGCAAAAGGCTAAAGGGTACTGGGAAAAAGAGTAGACAAAGAGAAATTTTGTCCACTTAAAATTTTATTGTCCAAATCTTTTTGTGAGATTTATAAAAACTTTAATAACCTAATTTTCAGCTTCCTCTTTCTAGGGCTCCAATATTTATGCATCTGAATCCAGTGTAGCATTTTGTCAAAACAAGATGCTCCCAGAGGACCCAACAACTATGGTGTGTGGAAATAGCAGATACCAGGGTACGTTTTACCCAAAAATATTGCATTCTGTTGCTAATCTTGTATTATTTCTAAGTGTTTTGAAAGTAAATAGAAAAAGGCTGAGATGCATGACTAATAGCTTAGCCTACTGAATGTTGAAACTGGTTATCAAATGCTACCAAGGCTGTGCCCTTCCTCTGCATTAAGACAATCAGTAATGAGGGGGTCCTCTAATGGCCTATTCTCTTGCCTTAAGGAGGTGTGGGATACAGAATTCTCATGAGAAGGTAACAGTTTACCCTCTTCTACAATCACAGAATGCCTCATTTACAAATATCTGAACTGCATTACAAACGTATTGAATCTGCAGTCAATTGCTCCTTGTGAACAAAACTGATTTGGGACTATATTTCTAACTTTAAAAAAATTCTATCCTGACTGAAGCTCATAAAAAAATTAATAAAAATTAAAACTGGTTGGTATTCTACAGAAAATGAATTTTGTTAGGCATAAATAATGCAACAAAAGGTTTGCACTTACCTGCTTCTTTCTTACATAAATATAAATGCATTAATGCAGACCTGTTTTTCTTAACTTTACAGCAGCTTGTGCCAAAGTATTACAAGTCAAGATACAACAGTCAAACAGAATCTGGGGTAAGTAATACTGTCGTAAATAGGTGTGGAAATATGAGCCAAAAGTCAAAGTCTAATTACTGGCAAACTGGATTCTACGCTTTCCCCCCACCGAAAACTCAAATAGCAAAAAAAAAAACAAATACAAATGGGCTTTTCAAACTCATTTACAGCATAGTTAAATCTGATAAAATTTATTTCCTCTATAACATGTTAGTAAGGCTGGTGTTTGTGAACAAATACAGATCATTCTACGCCCAGTAAGGTGTAAAAATATCAGTGTGATTAGCTAGCAAATCCCATTTTGCGAAACCTTTTTATGGCAGGGGACTTCTGCCACTTTACAAATTTATTCCTCTAAGCTGGGTTAATTCAGTTAGCTTGCCAATCCATTGTGTTTTTCTCAAGCCAGCTTCATATTGCATTAAATCCATCGCAGAAAGCTAAATTGAATGAAAAATCAGACTTGATCTGAGCTCCTCTTTGTTTAAAGCAAATACAAGTCTTCTGCTGCTACCTCACTTTCATCGCTGGCACATAGGAACTGATAGTGTAAAAGAAAGCAATGAAAGTCATTGTTTTTCAACTTCAAAGACCCTCCCCCTATGGAAGGAAATCCTTTCAGTCAGCAATGGCAGTCTCTAAAGATATTGCAGGTGGGTGTAAAGTTAGACAACCAAATTTACTCCAAAGCCAAAAATATAAACAAATAATGCACTATGAAAATTCTTTAATTAGACTGCTGCAATGGTTTGGTCATTTTACTCCATTCAGTTCTCATGTTAAGCAATGTGCAAAAATAAATGTACACAAATAGTGGAAACTGCATAAGCTTCACACAAACTTTAGAGCAGTTTGAGGTTTTCACTTTATCCTAGGTACCAAATTTCTTTGTTTAAAACATTTCAAATGACACAAATGCTATTCTTTTATTTGTAAACACCTAGAAAGCTATTTGCTTGAAGCGTGGACAGGTGGAACCATGGATCCAACTTCTTCTTATTGCCGTTCTGAATAATTTGGTGTTGCATTCATAATTCTGTATGTTACTGAAACTAAACGGTTTGTCAAATAATTAACTGCTGCCACTGATCAATTGCAAAACTCAGTTTAGTTTGAGCAAGTCTGTCTATATGCAACACTGCTGTAAAATAAGTCAAAACAGTAAAAATCTGTAGTTATAACAATTCCAAGCCTATTGGTGAATTGCTGAATCATAGTAATACAGCTATCCCTTGTTTAGCATTCCTAATGTATTCCAAAAAAAAAAGCACGCTAAATGAAAATAACTTCCCCATAAGAAAACATGTAATAAGCGTGAGGTTACAGTCCTGACCTGTAATTTTTACATTAAAAGCCTTTTGGTTGCCGTGAACTCAACTGGCCCAAAAACCCTCTTACTACTCTTATTCTTACTACTGTACTCTATCCATTTACCTCCTGCCTGTCACTTCCCTCTCCCTCCGCCCCACTCCCCCAAGTCGCCACCCTCCACAAGGCTCGGGAAAGGAGCGGCGAGAGGAAAGGAGAGGGAAGTGGCATGCGCGAGGGAGAGGGAAACAATGATCAGGAGGGAGTGAGGGAGAGGGAAG
Organism: Cetorhinus maximus; assembly: GCF_964194155.1. Taxonomy (NCBI): domain Eukaryota; kingdom Metazoa; phylum Chordata; class Chondrichthyes; order Lamniformes; family Cetorhinidae; genus Cetorhinus; species Cetorhinus maximus. The sequence goes on from NC_135892.1 coordinate 14,375,381, forward strand.
CAATGAGTGGAAGGGAGCGAGAGAGAGAAGTGGCAAGCAAGAGGGCGCAAGGGAGAGGGAAGCGGTGCGTGGAAGGGAGCTAGGGGAGGGAAGTGGCAAGTGGGAGGGAGCTAGGGAGAGGGAAGAGGCAAGTGGGAGGGAATGAGGGAGGGGGAAGTGGTGACCAGGAGGGAGTGTGAGAGAAGTGATGAGCAGAAGGCAGCAAGGGAGAGGGAAGCGGCGAGTAGAAGGGAGCGAGGGAGAGAGAAGCGGCGAGTAGAAGGGAGCGAGGGAGAGAGAAGCGGAGAGTAGAAGGGAGCGAGGGAGAGGGAAGCGGAGAGTAGAAGGGAGCGAGGGAGAGGGAAGCGGCGAGTAGAAGGGAGCGAGGGAGAGGGAAGCGGCGAGTAGAAGGGAGCGAGGGAGAGGGAAGCGGCGAGTAGAAGGGAGCGAGGGAGAGGGAAGCGGCGAATAGAAGGGAGCGAGGAAGAGGGATGGGGCGTGCAGGAGGGAGCAAGGGAGAGGGAAGCAGCGAGCGTGAGGGAGAGGGAAGCAGCGAGCGCGAGGGAGAGGGTCGCAGCGAGCGCGAGGGAGGGGGAAGCAGTGAGCGCGAGGGAGGGGGAAGCAGCGAGCGCGAGGGAGAGGGAAGCAGCGAGCGCGAGGGAGAGGGAAGCAGTGAGCGCGAGGGAGAGGGAAGCGGTGTGCGTGAGGGAGAGGGAAGCAGCGAGCGCGAGGGAGAGAGAAGCAGCGAGCGCGAGGGAGAGGGAAGCAGCGAGCGCGAGGAAGAGGGAAGCGGTGTGCGTGAGGGAGAGGGAAGCAGCGAACGCGAGGGAGAGGGAAGCAGCGAACGCGAAGGAGAGGGAAGCAGCGAGCGCGAGGGAGAGGGAAGCAGCGAGCGCGAGGGAGAGGGAAGCAGCGAGCGCGAGGGAGAGGGAAGCAGCGAGCGCGAGGGAGCGGGAAGCAGCGAGCGCGAGGGAGCGGGAAGCAGCGAGCAGGAGGGAATGAGGGAGAGGGAAGTGGCGAGCGCGAGGGAATGAGGGGGTCAGGAGGAAGAGGGAAGCAGCGAGCGGGAGGGAGCGAGGAAGAGGGAAGCAGCAAGCGTGAGGGAGTGAGAAGCAGCGAGCAGGAGGGAATGAGGGAGAGGGAAGCGGCGAGCGCGAGGGAATGAGGGGGTCAGGAGAGGGAAGCAGCATGTGTGAAGGAGCGAGGGAGAGGGAAGCGGTGAGCCTGAGGGAGTGAGGGAGAGGGAAGCGGTGAGTGTGAGGGAGTGAGGGAGAGGGAAGCGGCGAGCGGGAGGGAGCGAGGGTGAGGGAAGCGGCGAGCGGGAGGGAGCGAGGGTGAGGGAAGCGGCGAGCGGGAGGGAGCGAGGGAGAGGGAAGCGGCGAGCGGAAGGGAGCGAGGGTGAGGGAAGCGGCGAGCGGGAGGGAGCGAGGGAGAGGGAAGAGGCAAGTGTGAGGGAGCGAGGGAGAGGGAAGCGGCGAGCGGAAGGGAGCGAGGGAGAGGAAGCGGCGAGCGGGAGGGTGCCAGTGGAAGAAAGGGAAGCAGTGAACTAGGGGGAGTCAGGAGGGAGAGGGAGCGAGGGTGAGGAAAGCAGTGAGCTAGAGTGAGTCAGGAGGGAGAGCGAGTGAGGGGGTGGAAGGGAGTGAGGGGGAGGGAGAGGGAAGCGGTGAGCTAGAGTGGGTCAGGAGAGAGAGGGAAATGTTTAAAAAGCAGACTGGGCATGTACAGTAATCACACCAAAATGAAGGTGGGGACAGCGCTGTTTGGGTAAGGTCCCTAATTTACAAACCACACTAAATTGAAAACGCACTGTTAGAATGTGCTTTAAAGAGGGGATGTCTGAACTTTCACATTTTAAAGCATTTAGCTGGCGCTAACCTACAGTCACCTCCAATAGGGAGAAAAAATGAGCTACAGAATTCTTCGCAGAAAATTGCTTGTTGTGGTGTTGAGATGGCTCGTGAGTCTTTGCCAGGACTCTTAAGTACCTCCAATTCATGGTACTTAACCACATTACTTTTAAAACTATATATTCTACAATACCATTTTTAAATGCACACAGAGATTAGACCTATCAGGAAAGACTGAACAAGCTGGGGATCTTTTCTCTGGGCAAGAGAAGGCTAGGGGCGGGGGGTGACCTGATAGAGGTCTTCAAAATTATGAAGGAGTTTGATATGGTTTACATAAAGAAAATGACATGATGCCACCACAAAACACATCTTCCCCTCCCCTCCCAGGAAGGGACTGCTCCCTCCACGACACTCTCGTCTATTCTTTAATCACCTCCAACACCCTGTGCCCTTCCCACAGCATCTTTCCTTGCAAGAACAGGAGGTGTAACACCAGCCCTTTCACCTCTCTCTCCTCACCATCCAAGGCCCCAAACACTCCTTCCAGGTGAAACAGCAATTAACACGCACTTCTTTCAATTTAGTCTACTGTATCCGCTGCTCACAATGCAGTCTGCCCTGTACTGGGCGGCCAAATGAAGATTGGGGAGTGATCAATTTGCAGAACGCCTCCTTTCAAATGTTACTCCACTTTTCAAGAATGGAGGGAGAGAGAAAACAGGGTCTACAGGCCAGTGAACCTAACATCTGTTGTTGGGAAAATGCCAGAATCTATTATTAAGGAAGTGTTAACACGCTTTGAAAAAAGGACAAGTCAACATGGTTTTACTAAAGGGAAATTCTATTTGACAAATTTATTGGAGTTTTTTTGAGGACGTAACTAGTAAGGTAGATACCAGTAGATGTAGTATACCTGGATTTCCAAAGGGCTTTGGTAAAGTGCCACACAAAAGGTTAATAGGCAAGATAAGTGCGCGTGGACTTGGAAGTAATATATCCTACCTATATTTTTGGTACCTGTGTGGATCACGACAACTGGATCTTTCCCCTCCCACTCCAGGTTCCTCTCCAGCCCAGAAGAGATGTCCTTAACCTTGGCACCAGATAGGCAACACAGCCTTTGGGGCTTTCTGTCTTTGCTGCAGAGAACAGTATCTATTCCCCTAACTATGCTATTAGAGTCATAGAGCCATACAGCACAGAAACAGGCCCTTCTGCCCATCGTGTTCGTGCCGGCCATCAAACACCTATTTATTCTAATGCCATTTTCCAGCACCTGGCCCCTGTATGCTATGGCGTTTCAAATGCCAATCTAAATACTTCTTAACTGTTGTGAGGGTTCCTGCCTCTACCACCCCCCCAGGCAGTGTGTTCCACATTCCAACCACTTTCCTCAAATCCCTCTAAACCTCCTACCCCTTGCTTTAAATCTATGCCCCCTGGTTATTGACACTTCTGCTAAGGGGAAAAGTTTCTTCCCATCTACCCTATCTATGCCCTTCATAATTTTGTATACCTCTATCAGGTTCCCCCTGAGCCTTCTCTGCTCTAAGGAAAACAACCCTATTACTACATTTCTCTTCCCTCCCCAACCACTTGAATAGCACTCTGTACCACAATGCTGTGGTCAGTTCACTCATCCTCCCTGCAGTCTGTGCCCTCGTCCACACTGGGAGCAAGAATCTTGTACCTATTGGACAAGGACACTATATGAGGCTCCTCCAAAGCTAAATTCTGGATCCCCGTACCTACCTCACTCGCAGTCATACCCTCCTGTCCCTGACCATGGTCCGAATTTGATGTAATTAATCTAAGGGGTGTGAATGTCTCCTGGAACACAGTATCCAAGTAACTCTTCCCTCCTTGATGTGTCGCAGTGTCCGCAGCTCGGACTCCAGCTCATCAACTCTGAGCCGAAGTTCCTCGAGCAGCCAATACTTGCTGCAGATGTGGTCACCGTGGATTGCACTGGCGCTCACCAGCCCCACATACTGCAGCTGCAACACATTGCCTGCCCAGCCATCTCTATTCTACTTAATTAGTTAATTTGGATGTTAAATATTTTAAAAGTTAATTTCTTAACTGTACTCCTCAGCAATAATGTCTTCTGATTTAAACCACTTGGCCAATCAAAAGAGACACGGAAGAGATACCCACCAATCACCTACCTGTTTTCCTCTGATGTCACACTTCGGCTCTGACAGGTTGAAGGGACTCTCTGCCGCTGGTTTTTATCTCTCGTCATCCTTCTCACACAGATCCGCTCTCCGTGTGTTGGGCCTCCCTTTCTGCCGCTGGTTTTTATCTCCCGTCATCCTTCTCACACAGATCCACTCTCCGTGTGCTAGATTGTTTCCAATAGTTGGAAAATCTAAAACACGGGGGCGCCGCCTCAGGATAAGGGGTCAATCATTTGGGATTGAGATAAGGGGAAATTACTTCACTCAAAGGATTGTAAGCCTTTGGAATTCTTTACCCCAGAGGGGCATATGTGGGTGCTCCATCGTTGAATACATTTAAGACTGGAAAAGATGGAGTTTTGGTCTCTCAGAGAATCGAGGGCTATGGGGAATGGGCAAGGAAGTGGAGTTGAAGCCCAAGACCAGCCACCATCATATTGAATGGTGGAGCAGGCTTGATGGGCCATATGATCTACTCCTGCTCCTTTGTCGTGTTCTTGCGTTCAGTCCTTAAGTATGATCCCGAGCTTCCGATTGCCTGTCATTTTAATTCTCTACCTTGCTCTCACGATGACCTCGGTCTCCTGTAGCATTCCAATGAAGCTCAATGTGAGCTCAAGGAATAGTACGTTATCTTTCGATTAGGCACTTTACAGCCTTCTGGACTCAACACTGAGTTCAACAATTTCAGACCGTAATCTCTTCCCTCATTTTGTTTCCTTTCTCTTTGCAGACTTCGGTTTTAGTTTAGTTTCTCGCTTGTTTTAGCTTTCAGATGGCAGCTGTTCCTCATCCTGCCATTCACGCCTGCTCTAGACCCAGCCATTCATGCCCGCTCTGGACCCAGCCATTCACGCCCGCTCTGGACCCAGCCATTCACGCCCGCTCTAGACCCAGCCATTCACGCCCGCTCTAGACCCAGCCATTCACGCCCGCTCTAGACCCAGCCATTCACGCCCGCTCTAGACCCAGCCATTCACGCCCGCTCTAGACCCAGCCATTCACGCCCGCTCTAGACCCAGCCATTCACGCCTCATTTAGACACATCTTTTGTTTCTTTATCTGCCCCATTACCACCTCTTTTTGTCTTGCACCATCATCCCTTTTGTCATTTAATCTCCTGTCTTCCACCTGATCACAGACCTTCCCTTTTTATTTGCTCAAAATCTATTACATTTCTAACTTTTACCAGTTGTGACAAAAGGTTATCAACCCAAAGTGTTTTTCCCTCCACATATGCTGCCTGACCAGATGAGTGTTTTCATCATTTTCTGTTTTATTTCAGATTTCTGGCATCTCCTTTTGTGTCATTTTTTTGTCAGTCGTGCCTCAGTGGGTAGCATTTTTGTCTCTGAGTCACAAGGTTCAAGTCCCACTTCAGGACTTAAGCACAAAAATCAAGGTGACACTCTGGTGTTGGACTGGGGTTGTGCTGCATTGTTGCCTTTTGGATGAGGCATGGTCCAGTTTTGCCCACTCAGGCACTATTCCAAGGCACTCTTTCAAAGAAGAGCAGGGGAGTTATACCCAGTGTCCTGGACAATATTTATCCGTCAATCAACATCACAACAACAGATTATCACAAGTCATACATTGCTGTTTGTGGGAGCTTGCTGTGCACGAATTGCCTGCTATATTTCCTACAACAGTGACAACATTTCAAAAAACCACTTCATTGGCTGTAAAGTACTTTGAGATGTCTAGCGGTCATGCAAGGTGCTATTTAAATGCAAGTCTTTCTTATGTTTGTTGTGGAGGAAATCTTTCTACTTGTGAGGACATCAGAACTAGTGGCCATAATAGTCATTAATAAGTCAAATAGGCAATTCAGGAAGCTTTTCTTTACCTATACAGTGGTGAAAATGTGGAACTTTTTGCCACAAGAAGTAGCTGAAGCAAACAGTATAGATTCATTCAAGGGCACTCTAGATAAGTGCGTGAAGAAGAAATGAACAGTTATGCTGCTATTAAAGTTAGATGAAGGATGGGAGAGGGGTCAAGTGGAGCATAAATGCTGGGATGGCCTGGTAGGGCCAAATGGCCTGTCCGTGCTGTACACTCTACTAACATACAAATATACGAATTAGGAGCAGGAAAGTCACCGTAGTCCCAGGGTACCATAGGCTGCTCTTTTATTAGAGAGAGACAACTGGTGGTGAGCTTAAACCAAGGGTCACCGCACCTCAGGCGAGGTTGAGAAGGCGGAGCCTTCAGGAATGACCTCAGGCCAGTACAGGAATTAAACCCGTGCTGTTGGCGTGTCTCTGCATCACAAACCAGCCATCCAGCCAACTGAGCCAGGAGCAGGAGCAGGAGCAGGAGTAGGTCATTCAACACCTCGAACTTGCTTCGCTATTCAATAAGATCATGGCTGATCTGATTGTGGCCTCAACTGCACTTTCCTGATGTCCTGATACCCTTTAGACTCCCTTGTTAATCAAAAATCTATTTCCCCCCCACCTTAAAAACATTCCATGACTCTGCCTCCACTGCTCGCTGGGGAAGAGAGTTCCACACACTCACAACCCTCTGAAAGAAGAAAAATGCTCACCTCCATCTTATGGAAGAGCCCTTAGTTTTAAACTATGGGCAGAATCGTCCCAGATTTGCACTAAGTGCAGTACCAGGTGGGAAAAAGGACGTTTTACTTGCTGGCCGCAATGGCAGCTTTTCACACCGTCTCGTCCCATACCTGCCTCATTAATTATGCAGCCACAGGAAACATGCTGCCTCACTGGTGGGCAACCAATGAATCACCCGCCACGCCGTTACCTCACAGTTTCCTCACTCCGGGTCCCGCTCTGGCCGCAGGAGATCCAGCAATCTCACCACTCCAGCTTAGGAGGCAGTGGCAGTGGTGGTCAGTGCCAACGCTGCACAGAAGAAGTTGGTCATACAGTGCAGAGAGAGGATGAATGATCTCATCCGTGCTGCCAGGGTAAGGCAACCAACTCAGCACTCTAAACTCTCACACCCGCAAGCCCATCACATATTCACTGGCATCTCACTCACTGCCAGCTCAAGGAACATCACCACTCACTCTCTCGCACACAGTCTCACATCTCCATCTGGCCTTATCTCCTCTGGAGACGGTCTCCTCAGCTCTCATCATCTTGAGACTTGCAAAGATCAATGTGTGCCCCCACACACACCCTGGGGTACCCCTTTCCTCAGTACAGCCCTCACCCTGCAGCTTCTTCCTTTGCCTGAGGTCCCTTCTCCCTCTTCCCAAAACAACACTTAGCCCCGCAGCCATTGAAAAGCCACCCCTGCCTTACGTCTGGCCTGGTAGGTGGAGACCTGCCTGTGAGCCCCCCTAAAACTGATGTGGTGCTGCCTGTGAAGTCTGGTGCTGATGATTGTGAGTGCTGCCCGAAGCAAGGTAGACAAACAAACCTCAAAGTTCTGAGCAAAGTGCAGCTCACCAGGTGCACATCACTTATGTACAGGGCTTATAATGATATGCAGATGTATGAAAGTGAAGTTCCTGATATCCGGCAGCAGGAATTATCAGGAACTATGGCCCGTCATTGACGGGCGGAGCGGACAATTGCAAATTGTTTTACAATGGCGTGAAACCGATTTTTGGTCTTCCTGCCATATTGTCCGCTCACACCCACCATGATGCCCAACACCAACAGGCACAGAAAATTCTGCCCTATGTTCCCTAGTTCTAGTCTCTTCCAGAGGAGGAAAACATCCTTTCAGCATCCACTCTCTCAAGTCCCCTCAGGATCTTATATGTTTCAATAAGATCATATCTCAATCTTCTAAACTCCAATGGGTACAGCCCCAGCCTGTTCAACCTTTCCGCATAATAATCTCCCCCACCCCACCCATCCAAGGAATCAGTCGAGTGAACCTTCTTTGAATTGCTTCTAATGTAATTATATCCTTTCTTAAGCCAGGAGACCAAAACTGAACACAGTACTCTAGATATGGCCTCACCAACACCCTATACAACTGTAGCAAAACTTCCCTACTTATATATTCCATTCCCTTTCGAATAAACACCAACATTCCATTTGCCTTCCCAATCACTTGCTGCACCTACATACTAACTTTTTGTGATTCATGTACCAGGACACCCAGGTCCCCCTGTACCGCAGAGTATTGCAAACTCTCTCCATTTAAATAATATGCCACTTTTCTATTCTTCCTGCCTAAGTGGACAAGTTCACACTTTCCCACATTATACTCCATCTGCCAAATTTTCGCCCACTCACTTAACCTATCTATATCCTTTTTCAGACTCCTTATGTCCTCTTCACAAGTTACTCTCCTTCCTATCTTTGTGTCATTAGCAAATTTAGCAACTATATATTCGATCCCATCATCCAAGTCACTGATTGCAAATAATTGAGGCTTTGTGGCACTCCACTCGTTACATCTTGCCAAACCGAAAATGACCCATTTATACCTACTCTGTTTCCTGTTTACTAACCTATCTTTTATCCATGCTAATATGTTACCTCCTGCACCATGAGCTCTTATTTTGTATAGTAACCTTTGATGTGGCACCTTGTCAAGTGCCTTCTGGAAATCTAAGTACACCACATCTCTTCTATAGGTTCTCCTTTATCCAACTTGCTTGTTACTTTCTTAAAGAATGCTAATAAATTAATCAAATACAATTTGCCTTTCATAAAGCCACTGTGATCCTGCCTGATTGCTTTGAGATTTTCTTAGTGCCCTGCTTAATAATAGATTCCAGCATTTTCCTTATGACAAACATTAGCCTAACTGGCCTGTAGTTTTCTGCTTTCTGTCTCCCTCCTTTCTTAAATAGAGGTATTACATTCGCTATTTTACAATCTAGTGGAACCTTTCCAGAATCTGGACAATTTTGGAAAATTAGAACCAATTATTCTACTCTCCCAGCAGGTACTTCTTTTAAGGCTCCAGGATGAAGTCCATCAGGACCTGGAGACTTGTCAGCTTTTAGTTCTAATAATTTTCTCAGTGCCCTTTCTCTGGTGATTGGAATTGTTTTAAGTTCCTTCCTCCCTTTCACCTCTTGATTAACAATAGTTTCTGGAATGTTATTTGTTTCCTTTACAGCAAAGACAGACATAAAATATCTGTTCAATACATCCACCATTTCCTTATTTCCCATTATTAATTCCCCAGACTCTCTCTCTGAAGGACCAACGCTCACTTTAGTTACTCTATTCTTTTTTAAATATCTATAGACACTCTTACCATCTGTTTTTATATTTCTGGCTAGCTTTCTCTTGTACTCTAATTTCTAACTTCCTATTATTCTTTTGATCATTCTTTGCTGTTTTTTATATTCTGTCCAATCTTCTGACCTGCCACTAATCTTCATGGAATTTTATGTTTTTACTTTCAATTTGATACTATCTTTAACTTCCTTAGTTAGCCACGGATGGTGTGTCCTACCTCTAGAGCTTTTTTTTGTCACTGGAATGTACTTTTTTGCTGAGTGTTATGATGTATCTCATTAAATGTTTGCCACTGCATCTCCATGTAATTTTCTCCTCCACTAAAAGCACTGACTCATGCTGGCGTACAATTACGTGTGCACTCTGTTCTGAAGCCCAATTGGCCATTGTTCACATGAGAAAGACATTAAATCTGGCTATCCTACCATGGGGGTGGGGGAAGGGATGAATAGGGCCTGACCCTATTCATACATGCAAACTTTCCAACCAGAGTCAATGAAAAAAGGTCAGAACATGCTGACTTTCACCTCCCCAGGGAAAGGACAATGAAGCCACATTTACTGCTGCACTGATTCAGATCACACTTGGAAATGAATCTGTCATCTTTTGGTCTGTTTATTTCACTGTACATTACTTCTCTGATGGCCTGAGCCATCAAGGTAGTGTGCAGAGTTAAAATAAAAAGTAAGCTCCATTTTATAATGATGTAAAGTGGATCTCAATGAAGGCTATATGCTACAGGGTGATGTGCGATACCCATTGTTTTTTCTTAATCACTGCAAATTCAACTTCTAAAAATTCTCTGTTCACAGCATTTGGAATGAATGAAGCCCACCAAGAAAGTGAATTTAATTTACTTCGAATGGACCTAATAGAGCAATGTAACAACACTGACTTGGGCTGGTGCAATGACAATGCTATTTTATTTGTAGCTAGCATATTGTATTGCCTTTGGGATGCACAATAGCCCTTTTGGACAAAGGGTGAAGACCCAGCTCTCTTTCATCAGGTGCACACATGTCAATCTAGTTTCTGATGTGCTTCTGGGATGGGTCAGATTTGTCCTGGCAATGAGATTTCATTCTCTTGTGTCAATTCTAGTTGTTCTAATGCAGCCAACGAACTGTGAAAATTTTTGAGGTACTTTGCCTTTACAGGGTAATTTGAGGTAGACCAGGCACTTTTCAGGTCCGAAAATGACAGCCTTTGACCCATTTGTGCGATACACAGTGAACAATTTTCCACTAACAGGTTTCTGTCATCAGTCCAAAAGGACGATCTGCCCACCACGTAATTCAGCAACCTCATGCATGAATTACAGTGCCAGTGCAATGTCAGGCCATATGTCCCAGTGATTGGCTGATCAATTCAAACAGCATGTTCCTTCAGATGTTCGTAATAGGCAGAGTACAGAGTGTACTCAACCAGCCCACACTTGCAAAACCCAAAATGAAACGTTTACTGTTAGATGTGATTCCTGAACAATCCTGAGTGCACTAATAGCTATGCTAACAATCAGTTTAACATAATCGGTCGAGCTCATAATGTGGTTCATTTACACTTGCTAGAAGCAACATACATTCATACAGAGGGACCCGTTCTCTGTAAACAAAAGGAATATGTTCAAAACAAAAATAAAAATACCTGGAAAAACTCAGCAGGTCTGACAGCATCTGCGGAGAGGAACACAGTTAACGTTTCGAGTCCGTATGACTCTTCAACAGAACTCAATGTGTTCAAGCCTTGCATCTTTTTTGAACCGTTGCTTTCTGCATGGCAATGCCTCACCCAATCAGACTCAACTTGCCAACCAATCAGCACCCTTTTCTCCTGTGGTATAAACTGTTGTGATCATTTGAAATTTGGCATTCTTGCATTTGTCCTGATGAGTGCAAGATGAGAAGCTTTGGCAACATGTCTCTTTTCAACAATATTCAAGTTCTGTACTACTAAGCGACTTTATGATTATAAACCGTAAAGCTGGAGAATTGTACAGAATATTAGCTGATTCAATAATAGCCACTTACATTCAAATATAGGGCGATATGTAACACCGTTACCACAGGAACTGCCCCAAGATACTTTATGGGGCAGTGGAAGAAAAGAAATATTGAACATGGAGGGTTAGATTAGGAGAGGTGATTGAGAAGATAGATTTTGAGTAGGTTTTTCTTAAAAGTCAGAGAGAAAAGCAGAGGCGGAGAGATTTAGAGAGGGCATTCCACAGTGGAAGGCGAGGTGTCTGAAAACAATGAGATTAACGGGGAGGAGGCACAAAAAGGATGAGAATTGGAGGATGGGGTGAATGTGGGGACAAAGGTTTTGAGAGGCTGCAGATAAAGGGTGGACAAGACCAAGGATTTGCAAATGGGGACAAGCACTCTAAATGTAATCTTTTATGAGGTAGGGAGACAATATGGAATAGCAAGCATGAAGGTGATAGCAGAGCAGGACTTCTTATTGCAGGGAAGGATATGGGTGGTTGCATTTTAGGCTAGGAGTTGGTGGAGAATAGAGGGGGAGGGGTGTTCAGAGGAGGGCACCAAAGAAAGGGTCAAAGTTTCTGTGACAAGACGGGCTGACGTAGGGGTAATTATGAAGAGGAGTAGAAAGCAGCCTAGTAATGGATAGGATGGGGAACCTGATGGTCAGTTCAGGGTTAAATAGGACACCAAAGTTTTGCACAGTGTGTTTCAATTTCAGGTAAGTGGCTGGACAAGAACAGAGTCAGTGATAACGGAATGGAGTTCCCGGTGCTGGACAATATGGCTCTGGGTTTCTGATGTTCTGTTCATAGAATTATAAAACGGTTACAGCAGCGAGGAAGGCCATTCAGCCCAACGTATTTACACTGGCTCTCTGCAAGAGTAACTTGGCGAGTCCCTTGATCAACTTTTCTCCATGTTTTCTATTCAAATAATTATCTAATTTTCTTTTGAAAGCCTCGATTGAATCTGCCTCCATCACACACTCAGGCAGTGCATTGCAGATCATAACCACTCACTGCATAAGAAACATTTTCCTCATGTCGCTATTGGTTTCTTTGTCATTCACATTAAATCTGCGTCCTCTCCTTTTCGACCCTTCGCCATTGGAAACAGTTTCCTATCTACTCTGTCGAGGTCTCTCATGATTTTGAATACCTCTATCAAATCTCCCCTCAGCATTCTCCAAGGAGAACTGCCCCAGTTACTCCAATCCAACCACACAACTGAAGACCCTCCTCCCTAGAACCACTCTCATAAATCTTATCTGCCTCCTCTCCAATGCTGTCATGTCTGCCCTCAAGTGTGGTGCCTATAATTGAACACAATACTCTAGTCGAGTCTAAACCAGTGTTTTAAAAACGTTCACTAAAACTTCCTTGCTTTTGTACTCTTTGCCTCTGCTAATAAATCCAGGATCCTGTATACACTTTAAACCACTTTCACAGCCTGTCCTGCCACCTTCGATGATTTGTGTGCATTACTCCCAGGCCTCTCTCCTCTTGCACCCCCTTTAGAACTGTATCCTTTATTTTACATTGCTTCTCCTCGTTCATCCTACTAAAATATATCACTTCACACTTCTTTGCGTTAAATTTCACCGGCCATCTGTATGTCCATTCCACCAGCCTGTCCATGTACGTCCTCTTGAAGTCTTTTACTATCCTCCTCACTGTTGAAGTTGTGACTCACCTAAGACTTGTGATAGATCAAAGGATGTGGCAAAGAGGTTAAGTTGGGTGTACCTATACCTGGAATACACGCAAGACAAAGCTGCAGATGATGTCACCATGTGAATGAAAGAAGGTAAGGAGAACTTTTGGATAGATCCTTGGGAGGCTCTAAAGGTGACACTACAGTGGGAGTGAGGAGAAAAACCATAGCTGTCTCTGTTCAGATAGGCAGGAATGGAACCACTCAAAGACAGGATCCACTCCAGAACTGGAACCGCTCAAGAGCAGGCCCACGGAGCTGGACAACAGAGAACAGTGATGAAATATGATGTGTCACAGAATAGATTGAAGTGGACAGGAGCAATAACACATCGCAGTCACTGTGACAGTCAATAACATCACCTTCAATCACTGCAGATGTCATTTGTGACTTTGGCTATGGCAGTCTCTGTACTATAGGCAGAGCGTAAGCAGGACTCATGGGATTCAAACAGCAGGCTTTTGGACCAGTGAAAAATGTTGGGAGGTGTCGATATGTTTGAGGATTTTATTACGAAATGAAGGTTTTGGATATGGTGGTAATTGGAGAGGGCTGATGTTGAAGGGACTGTTTAGAGGGTAGGGGGGAATTAATGACAGTGTTTTTAAGGGGGGGGGGTGGTTTGAATGGTCAAAGCATAAGAATAAAGGAAGCAGGAAGAAGATGTCATGGAAGAGGTAAGTTTGGATACAGTTGGATGGTGGGAGATGGAAATAAAACAGCAGAATGGTAGAGGTCAACTGGGAGAAGGGGAAAGAGAGAATGGAAAGGTAGCAACAGAAGCAGCTGCATGGATGGTTTCAATCCTGGAGAGAATAATAAGTTGTTGACAATTGAGGTATAAGTGGTTTGAAGAAGCAGTTCTTCAGGGGACAGAGGAGAACAGCGTTATCCTTACCAACCAGGATAGCCATGGAGCATTAATAATGAACTTTATGCGATTCTTTTCATGACCTTAGGGCATTCTAGAGTGCTGTACTTTTGAAGTATAATCTCTGTTGTAGGGAAATAGAAAGCTAATTTATGCATAGCAAGATCCCACAGACAACAATGAGATAGTGACTAATTAATCTGTTTTAGTTAGGTAAGGGATAAATATTGGACACTAGGAGAACTCCCCTGGTGAGTGTAGTGGGGTATGAGGGGGTTTAATGATGGAAACTATAGCAGGTTGGGGAGTCTAAAGAATCACGAGGAGAAGGAATCACAATTTATAAGTCAAGCTTCTGTAGGCATCACAATGACAGTAATGGGCATGGTCACAAAGCAGCAAATGTTTCTAGTGGATGATACAGAGCAGGCAGTGACTGGCAATCTGCCAGCACAGTTGTGGATTGGGGCTGGGAGAAGTGTATAGTATGGAGAAGAAATGAGAGAGGGGTCAACCTGCAGGAAATTAGCTGGGAAAGCTGATTAGTGGAACAGGCAGTTGGAGTTGTTGCTTGAGGAGAGTCAGTGGTAGAGAATACAAGGAACTTGCAGGGAGAAGCTTGCAGGTTCAGTCAAAAGCAGCCGCATCTGATAGGGCAGCAGGGGAAAGACTTCGGAAGGATATTTCACTGCCATGATTTTGGTTATGAAAGACCATCTCAGTTTTCCAGTTTTATAATTTTTCTCCACCCGTCCATGCTTCCCTGTAACACACACAAACCTCTTCAGCCGAGATGCCAGGATAATTGACTGCCCCATTTAGTTCAGAGTTGAGGCCAATCTCACTCCTGTATGACTGACCACTGAGAATTCCAGCAGGGTGAGCAGACAATGCTAGTTTTTAATGCCTTCTAGGTAGAATGATTCATTTTTTTTGAGGAATTCCAAGCAGGAGAACAGCTGAGAAAGTTCATCACAACTGTGACATGCAGATTAGAATTGTTTCAGTTCCAGGGATTGAACCTGTAAGTCCGTGGTTAGGAAGTAAGGACTCTGCCACTCCTAAAACTCAAATACTAAGTCTCTTCTTTTCACTAAGCATCTTTCGCAACCTTCGACATCCCAAAGTGCATCACAACCAATCAAATAATTTTATTTTTAAAAAGTGTACTCACTGTTGTAATGTAGGACACAGCAGTCAACTGGTGCACAGCAAGATCTCACAAACATCAATGTGATAATGACAAGATCATGTGTTTTGGTGATGACTGTTATCATAAGGGGATCAATGTGTCAATTTTGCCGTGGTTCTGCTGCCAGTTTCATTAGATGTATGCAGCATGTTTTAAGCACAATTCAAATTCTAGGCAAAGATACAGCTGAACTTCGAAACCAATATAATACTCCACTTGCTTTTTCTTCCAGCAGGGTAGGAATATTGTCTTTCCCCAGCGTGTTCCTATCCCTTCTGTCCAATGTCACACTGTCCCCTTTAAGTGGCATTTTTTAAAGATGAACATCTGTCTTGACTGCAATCTCAGAATGATGCTGACCACATCAGTGACATCTTCCCAGTTTCCACACCAGTTATCCCGTAACCTCTTCGAGAATCCCACTTAGTGTAGAATAGAGTAATTTAGTCTGGATAAGGATAATTTGAGGTAGGATGAGGTAATTCAGAGGAGATTGCGGCCCATTAGGTACTTAACACAGTTTGTCTAACATCGTTTCATGAAGGACCCTTACAGTCAGGACAGATAGTAAACAAAGACAACTGTCATCCCATTGATCTGGGCTAGATTTGAACATAAATATCAGCACTTAACCTAATTTGCCACCCAGTTCCTTTCATCACTTCCTTATAATGATAAGTCCAGACTTTGAGTGCAGGTTTCTGCTGAACATTGAGAAATGTAACAGCATAACCAGTCCAGCTTTTCTGAGTACCTAATAATGTCAGAGATGTGTTCATTTTTCAGATTTCAATAAAACCAGTCCCACAGGCACATCAAAATGTAGTTCTCTTAACCAACCTTGAGTTCTTCTTGTTCTGCACTGTCAGCTGAGACTTTCTGGACAGCAGTAGATAGTGAATTTGCCACTTGTGGTTGAGCCTCTATGAGTGTCTTAAGCTTCATGTCAACTGACCTGCTATTTTGACTTCCTAAATTAACAAGCGAGAATAAAATTGGGAATATTAAATACGTTAGAAAACGACAGATTAAAAAAAAGCTGTGATTTAAAAAGTCATGCTAGCAACAGAGACAAAAATCTACCAATTTGAAGCAACAAAAAAAGAAAATACTAAGTCACACATCAACAGTTTAAGAATAAGTCTCCTTTCTCAAAAACTGAAAGTTTTCACACTCAGATAAAACAAACTATAAAATGCATTGGCTTGGATTTTCCTTCTATTGATAGGTTTGTAGCAGAGTGGACCTGGTACAAAGAAGAAATTGCTGCTGACCCAGTGTCGTAGAATGAAGCATCATGGAAGGAGGCCATTCAGTCCATCGTGCCTGTACCAGCTCTTTGATAGAGATATCCAACACCCTTACAACAGCTGATGTGTTGCAGTGAAAGGGTAGCTATGGCCCCTTGACACTCTTAAAATCTGGCAGAGCAGGTTTTGGGCAGGTCTTAACCACTAGGGCTTTTTTAGGAAGAGGATTATAGGTGCAATATTTAAAGGTGGATTTGAGCTGGTAATCTTTAAGAATACATTTTACTCTGTTTACAGTCTCAAATTGGCTCAAAAATGGGCAGCAATTCAGAGGAGAATCCAGCCATTAACTCATGAATGTAAGGTTTCAGAATGGCCATATTTCAAATACACTTTCTATATTTAATTCCCAAAAATGAGACTGTAAGATTTCAAAAAATTTTGAAATTTCACAAACCCATCAATGTTCGAGTTAAAATAGGTTAAAGCTGCTTACTAATAATTTGAAAACTCAGTGAAAGCTGAAAATGACACATCTACAGTGCATGAAAAAAACAGTAAGATTCTTATAGGCAATTTTATGCAATATGTGGAGTTACAGAATGTTACACTATTCGACCATCCAGAACATAATCAGATCCTATTTATGCAATTTTTTTTTTGCCAGCTTCTAAAAGTAAAATTTTCTCAGGCAGAATAATTATCTTAAACTTATAGTACAGACAGGTAGAAACAGTGATAACACTGAGCTTCTGCATTTACCAAGTAATACACAGTTCACTTAAGGCCCCTGATTTCCATTTAAATTAGGCAGCCACCCTTAATGTAGCTGGGATGGGGTAGTGTTGGTACGTGAACAGCAGAAAGTGAAGGTTTGAGAGTTTCCGTTGAGTAGTTGAAATGAATTAATTGTTACAGCGGAAAGGAAGAGGAAGGACTGGGTTTCAGAGAGTCTGATGAAGGGGAATCGGCCACAAATCAATAGTGGCGACTGGGTGATGGGGAGCAGTGAAAGGATACAGGACAAATAAGGAGGAAAGATACTGATCCCAGATAGCTTGTTAGCAAATGATAAACATAAAAGAGATTAGTGAGATGAAGTGTGAGCATAAGATGGAGAGGAGACAATGAGGAACATAACTATATAAATAAGCATGGGGAGGGGAGTCTCATGGTTTGGGTGAATTTGTTTTATTTTACAGCTGTAAAGAGGGTATTGCATAAAAGAGCGTTGCTAATAATGCCACACTGACTGGGGAAACCTATATTTGTTTTAAGTAATACAGGTCCACACCATGGGAAAGCCATTTCATAAATCCACCCCCGGCATTGTCCCAACTTAACCTCACCTCACTACACTGGAGTCACTGCCTCTGGGCACAACTAAATCCTGTGCAGATTTTCTTAGGATATAGGTTCTGTGATTTGGCAGGATAGTGGCATGGTGCTGAGGTTTTACAGCTGATGGTTTGTCCTGGAACTTCGTCGCATTGAGAGGAATGGTTCTGTATTTTGGTGGAGATTAAGCAGCAGGAGACAGGTTGGAAAGAGAATCAGTGTCTATAACTGGTCTTGTGTATCCGCCTGTTTCCTGGGTCCCTTCTCAATCTGCCAGTGGCAAACTCAACATCTGCTCCTGTTTCGTCACCCTACGCAGCCACAACTTCCCTACAACTTCCCGGTTCTTCCATTATCCTCCAACATCACAGGCCACTACCAGCTGTCCATTGGATAGACCCCAGAGTCATGGCTATAATTGATCAGATGATAAACTCAGCCAATGAAAGTCAAGCACAATCAATAGATTAGTTCCACCTTGCAGAGACTTAGCCGGGAACACAGATTCACAGTTCAGGGTAATAAATAAGAACATTGTTAACAAGAAATGTTACAATTGCAGCAAGTGTGAGCAGACAGGCATTTTTATATTACATAGATATTAAAAAAAACAAATCCAAACCAATCTCTAATGGAATAATTAAATCAGAAAAGTTTTGCAAGTGAGAGCTTGCTGTGAGCAGAGATAACAAGATCTACCCACTATATGATGAGAATTGTACTTGAAATTTATTGCACCTTGGCCCCTCTGATAAACAGGCGACTATTTCATGCAATGTGATACTGGGCCAAGGGTATCAGGCTTGATTCCAAGTTTCTCCTGGACTATATTAATGGTAATGGTTGCTTTAATCGCTCTTAACTGTCCCTGGGATTTGGTGCAGGGACCATGCTATGTATCGCCAGTGACTTCTGATTATGTATCTGCATATGAATGCCTAGTGGAAAAAATTAGTTTGGCTACAATATTCCCATGATCAGATCATTTGCCAACATTCAATGCCACACAAGGAATGGTCACTTGGATAATGTACAGTAGAGCTGCAGGTTCTATGGAACAGTACCCCACTTTCAGGAAAGGAAAGTTAATAGGAAAAGTTAAAGAAATAATATACAATATATCTAATCTAATATTCTGAAGTAGGAGAATGTTTTCTAGTGAAAATAAGTGTGTATTGACTAAATTCTACAACATTATTTACTGTTTTTCCTACTTGCAGTGAGCTTGTATCAGTATTGGCAATAAATGTCAATTCTAGGGCCATGACAACCAAAATTACAGATACCATTGATGTACATAAACTGTATACACATTTTGTAATATTGTATTGTTTCAAGGTATTGCTAAAAAAACTCAAGCTTTGCTGCAGCTTCCATTTTCAGTCTCTATGTATATATGCATCAAAAACAGAAAAGACAGACAGGAAAAGCTCATGCAAGCACCAAAATATGCATTTTATGCAGATCAAACAGCACAACATAGTTAGAATTACCAAAAGAATCAAGGTCAGTTTCAATGTTAGTATGTTCCTCTCCACCTCCCAAAATAGAGTATTCAGCGCCTTCCTCATTAATATCTACCCCAACAGTATCATCTGTAGGAAGAAGAAAATCAGCAAAAGCAATCATGATACATTGCATCATTGAACATATCATTTGTCATTAATGAGTATTTCTATGTTAGTCTATGCAAAAGTGTGAGACAGTGTGTGTTGCAATGAAAATTGTTAGTTTATTACTCTCAAATTTACTTTTAGAACATCTGTAAAGACTGACATTACATACATGATTGGTGTTTGTACAACATTACATGTGCAGTACAATGAAAAGCACGAGAACATCAGTAGGTTGGTATCAGCAGAAACATATGCAGGCTGTACAAAATCCAGTTTTAAAGTGCAGAGGTGGTCAACTGAATTGTTTTAAAAATGTTAATGTTAGCAATGAGCGTATACTTCCCTCATCTCTTTTCTGTTATTAGAAACATCATCAGCAGTTGGAAGTTAAGCTGACAAAGCTTTGTGCATGCTTAAAGCACTCACACTGCTGGCCAGCTCTCAGGGGGTAGGCCTAAGTGCTTTGCTTTCCTGCATTTACTTATTAATTGTGCAGCCAATCTCTCTGTCAACTGGCTGGCAGGTGGCTTCTAATATTGTGAACGAGTGCAGACTCGCGGTGATAGTCTGGTCAGCGCAGATGCAAGAAGTACGAGCATCAGAAGTCTGCACCTAGTGTTGCCATGGGACAGGGAATTAGTGGGTGCTGTTGTGCAATGATATCAGGAGGCTGGTGACATTACTTCCAGCAATGGAATGCTCCCATTGAACAGCCAATTCAATGGTCGAAAGAAATCTGGCAACATTCAGAAGACCCACTTAGAAAAAAAAGGGACAGTGGGCAAAAAAAAATTTAGTAGGCTTGGCTTTTAATTGCTGCCAGCTATCTGAGATCTACTTTATGGGATAGTTTAAACACTGTGTGAATGGGTAATACAATTGTGACTCATCAAAGCCTCTTCTGACAAAACCTTCCAAACCCACAACTTCTACCACCTAAAAGGGCAAGGGCAGTAAATGAATCATAGACCACCACCTGGAAGATCCCTTCCAAGATACACACCATCCTAATTTGGAAATATATCGCTGTTCCCTCACTGTCGCTGGGTCAAAATCCTGGAACTCCCTCCTTAACAGCACTGTGGGTGTACCTACACCACATAGACTGCAGCGGTTCAAGAGGGCAACTCACCACCACCTTCTCAAGGGCAACTAGGGATGGGCAACAAATACTAGCCTAGCCAGTGATACCCAAATCCCATAAAAGAATAAATAAAAGGCAAACAGCTTTGTTACAGAAACTCTTCAGGTACTGCATTGCTTGGAATAGTATATTGACGAGATGAACAAAGAAAAATAACTTGCATTTGTTTATTTAGAGCCTTATGTACTTAGGATATCTCAAAATAATTGAATTAGGGACATCCTAGTTCAGGCTGTCCATGTTAATTTATCCCTCTTTCTACTCTGTGGGAGGGTGGGGTGGGGGGGGTCAGTGGGGGGTGAAATTTCTGATCACTCCATAATCTTCAACCTCTCTTCGAAACAAATAGTTATTCAGCTCCATTTTGTTGGGAGTCGGTAACCCTGCATGAACTGCTTTCTCTTTGAGGACTTCCACTATCCGTTAGAAGTGTTTCCTCTAATCTCTAGTCTTCTTCAAAGCTTGTGAATTTTGTACTTGTGATTTCTAGTCCCATGTTCATTGCCCAACATAAATATAAAAAGATGGGACAAAAGTAATCACGAAATAGATTTGAAAATAGTTTGTTAGAGAATAAGTCTAGTTAAAAAAACTTGAATAGTAAAATTGCAAATAAGTAAAATTAAAATAAAAGAATTACAACAGAGAAGAGAGAAGATAGGGAGGAAATGTATGGGACAAGCAACATTAAAGTATTGAAAATGTTTAACTAAAATAATTTCTTTAGTTGAGTAGTTAAGTTTAATATTACAGTAATAAAGCTATTCTAGACATTGAATAGGAACAACTATAATGTTAATTGCAGCATCAAGTGACTGAGTGGCACAGGGGAATTTGGAGGCATAGACCAACCAGGAAGATGCACACTGTCATGAGTAGAGACTTGTGTCATGCTGGAGATGTGGCCCAACAAGCAGCCAAAACCAAGCAACGAGGCCAGTTGTCCCAGATGCCCTAATTTGTACAGGGGTGCATTTGGTTGCTGTTCCTACTGTTCCTCCTACCCTGGGATTTACTTAAGAATGCTACTGGTGAGGCAAGCAGCCCGAAATTCAATTCTTGTGAGCGGCAAGTTGCCTGGGAGGCATACAGAGTTCTGGCAACTAGCTCCAAGTTTTTATCATGAGGTCCAATTTTGAATTGCCGCATGCAACATCAACTCAGGGCTCAGATCAATTTCTATCCTACTGTGTCTGAGTTTTAATTAAGTTTTCATATTTTGTGGCAGTGTTAGTTATGATAAACCATCTTGCTGCGAGCAAAGCCTCTGTGCTGAGGCTGAGAAAACAAAGCAGTATATCATCAGTAGCAAGCATCGAACAGTTGTTCAGAACAGAAGACAGACATAGCTGGGATTTGTGCAAGCCCTTTCCCTGCAGCATTGAGGATCTGGGGTAGAAAGTATTGCACAGAGCAATCGTGCACAACAACTTAAATTATTTTTGTTATTTTATGGACACAAAGTCTGCTCACGCCTTTTGCAACCTGGAAGAATTTATTTGATTATCTGAAGGGACAGCTCCTCAATTTCTGGTTGCTCTTTAGTCCAACACTCTCTGATTATTAGGCTGATCTACAATGTCAAGCAGAGGCCTGAGCAGGGGAGGGGAGATTGCCAGCCCCTGGCAGACATATTCCTGGATGGTTGGTAACCCCAATCAGGGAAAACCTGTTGGGAACTGGATCCAGAGCCTGAAGAGGCTCAAGGTTCAGGAGGTCAGTTTTAATTTCTTTTTCCGATTTCCTTAAGGGACAGGAGTACTCCTCCGGGTGTCACAATGAAGCCTTGACCCCTTTGAGGGCAGATCATCGCCTCTGCCTAGATTACGGGCAGACCTCGCCACTCTCCTCCACCTACCATGCCACCACTCCCCATTATGGCAAAATGCCACCCAATTGCTGACACATTCACCCACTCTCCTCCCACAATCATGCTAAATGGCCTGCTAGTTCCCACGGGACCCTAGCTGTGATGTCCTGACATCAATCTTAGCTGCTGCCAGCTGGCCAGGCTATTAATTTGGTTAGCTGTTGGGTAGAAGTCTCCAGGTCATTTAAATAAGATCCTGGACATTAAGATTGGCAAGGCCTCTAGGTCCTGACCTTGTTGAGTTTTCCCTCAACCTCCTTGCTGATATTGGGACCTTTGTTTCAATTCCTTTATTAGTTGTACTTCTAGTAATGATTGTAACTAGTAATGATTGTACTGAGATTTTATTAAAGAGTATATTATTTTAACAATAACAAATACAATAAAAATACTGGTAACCAAGTAAGAGGTTGCTTGTCTTAAATTTCACTAACCTCCAGCTGCCTTTGATCTTTCTCTCAACTTTTCTGTTGTCAGTTCATTGTAGCTGGGAAGATCAGACATCTTAACACCAGATCGAGCTTCTGCAATTAGCTGACGAGCTCTCTCTCTCAACTGGCGACGTCGCTCTTCATCTTGGTGCTGGAAGATATTGAATAGCTGCCATCACAGTAATTGACAAAAACGCAATTTCATTCCAAAATTGATCATCATGATAGCAAGCATGATGCTTCAGACAGCACATCAACAATTCTTCCTGTGGAGTAGCTAGATATATTCTACTTTATAACCTGAAATTGTTCAAAATGGAGATAAAATAAAAATATTACACTTAAATTTTACAAATCAAAACTCATTAATGCCATATGTATTTTAATACAGAGGCAAACTGACAACACAGTATTATCCACCCATTACAGCATAATGATAGTTATTTAATTACACTGGGAAAATACTCTCCAGTTTGCTACGTCTATGCAAAAGACTTATCCACAATTTAATTTAATCATCTAGTCAATCCAAAATTATTTTGTTATTGCATGCAATCCTCTCGCAGATGATAAGGCAGATAATGTGTTCACACCAACAACAGCACTCTTGAAACAACTCTACAAAGTGCCCAAGAGGGTGTGGGGTTGGCTGGTTGTCTGTGGGGACATGCTCTTCATTTAATCTCTCAACGCATTGATATTACAAGTCTAAATTATTGCCAATGAAACAATTCAAACAAATATTAGTTTATTAGAAAACCAATGTGTATGTTATTGTAGGCCAATTACACTTACCATTAATATTTAGGCCAACACCCACTGCATCATGTAGTTGTGGGATAAAACAGAACATATGTGAAGGATGTTACACAAATCAGTATTAAAAGAGAGAACACTGATTTTTTAAAGTTTTGAACTCACCATTTGTTGTCCTTTCCTATTTAGATTTTTGTATGAGTAATGTTTCATGACAACATTGTAACTGAAAAGGGGAGACAGGGATTGGTGTGTGTCTACACCTCCAAGAGAATGATCAGAGGCACACATTATAATAGTTACAGCAATACCCCTTTTGCATTAAGTGATGGCTATTTCCTTTAGTACTCATGCAACTGATAGCTTAGACAAATTTGATAAAATTACTCTATTAGTACTGTGTGCCTGCATAATAAATTTCACTAGATCTCATTTCTGTTTTTAAATCTAAACTCTTGAATATGGAGTAGCAACATTCCCAGCCATTTGTAACTCTTCAGTTCAGAACAAAAAAAATACTACAAATGTTGGAAATCTGAACTTAAACACATAAAATATTGGAAATACTCGCCTTTTAGGTTATGACTGTTCCTTAGAACTCAACTCTGAGGGAAGGTCTGAATCCAAAATGCTGGCTTGCCTTTTCCCTTTATGTGTGCTGACTGACTTGTAGCATATTTCCTGCACTTCCTGTGTTTATTATTCTCTATAGAATGTATTTAAATTAACACGTATGCACACTGCACAACGTTCCATTATTCGTAGCTGTAGTGTTGAAGCTGCCTTTGGTGTAAAGGTCTCCAGTGAATAAATACATATTTATAAGTCAAAGAGATTGTGTTTTTTTCCCTTAAAAAGGAACTCCAATGATTTACTGAACAATCTGGAATAAGTTTATAATAGCACCATAAACATATTTCTATTGTGAAAAACAGCACCATAAATTTAAATACATTAGTTAGGTGGCAAGAGCACAGTGTGCGCTCTGGGTGGGGGACTTCAATGTCCATCACTAAGAGTGGCTCGGTAGCACCACTACTGACCGAGTCCTAAATGACATAGCTGCTAGACTGGGTCTGCGGCAGGTGGTGAGGGAACCAACAAGAGGGAAAAACATACTTGGCCTCATCCTCACCAACCTGCCTGCAGCAGATGCATCTGTCCATGACAGTATTGGTGACCACCAAACTGTCGTTGTGGGGATGAAGTCCCGCCTTCACATCGAGGATACCCTCCATCATGTTGTGTGGCACTACCACCGTGCTAAATGGGACAGATTTCAAACAGGTCTAGTAACTCAAGACTGAGCATCCATGAGGTGGTGTGGGCCATCAGCAGCAGCAGAATTGTACACAAGCACAATCTGTAACCTTGTGGCCTGGCATATCTCCCACTCTACCATTACCATCAAGCCAGGGGATCAACCCTGGCTCAACGAAGAGTGCAGGGGGGCATGCCAGGAGCAGCACCAGGCATACCTAAAAATGAGGTATCAACCTGGTGAAGCTTCAACACAGAGCTACTTGCATGCCAAACACCATAAGCAGTAAAGTGATAGACAGACCTAAGCGATCCCACAACCAACGGATCAGATCTAAGCTCTGCAGTCCTGCCACATCCAGTCGTGAATGGTGATGAACAATTAAACAACTCACTGGAGGAGGAGGAGGCTCCGCAAATATTCCCATCCTCAATGATGGAGGAGCCCAGCACATCAGTGCATACAAAAACAGATTTACCTGGAAAAACTCAGCAGGTCTGGCAGCATCGGTGAAGAAGAAAACAGTTGACGTTTCGAGTCCTCATGACCCTTCGGTAGAACTGAAGTATAGTTAGGAGAGAGGTGAAATATAAGCTGGTTTAAGGTGGGGGGGCGGGGGGAGAGGGACTCTCTCTCCCCCGCCCCGCACCTTAGACCAGCTTATATTTCACCTCTCTCCTAACTATACTTCAGTTCTACCGAAGGGTCATGAGGACTCGAAACGTCAACTGTTTTTTTCTTCACCGATGCTGCCAGACCTGCTGAGTTTTTCCAGGTAATTCTGTTTTTGTTTTGGATTTCCAGCATCCGCAGTAGCTTTTAGCTTTTTGTTTTTACATCAGTGCACACATTGTTTTGGCCTCAACTACTTTCTGTGGTAGCGAATTCCACAAGTTCACCACTCTCTGGGTGAAGAAATTTCTCCTCATCTCAGTCCTAAATGGTTTACCCCATATCTTCAGACTGTGACCCCTGGTTCTGGACTCTCCCATCGGGAACATCCTTCCTACATCTACCCTGTCTAGTTCTGTAAGAATTTTATAGGCTTCTATGAGATCCCCCCTCAATCTTCTGAACTCCAGCGAATATAATCCTAACCGACTCAATCTCTCCAGATATGTCAGTCCCGCCAGTCCAGGAATCAGTCTGATAAACCTTCGCTGCACTCCCTTTATAGCAAGTACATCCTTCCTCAGATATGGAGACCAAAACTGCACACATTATTCCAGGTGTGGTCTCACCAAGGGCCTGTGTAATTGCAGCAAGACATCCCTGCTCCTGTACTCGAATCCTCTCGCTATGAAGGCCAACATGCCATTTGCCTTCTTTACCGCCTACTGCACATGCATGCTTACCTTCAGCAACTGGTGTACGAGGACACCCAGGTCTCGTTGCACAATCCCCTCTCTCAATTTATTGCCATTCAGATAATAATCTGCCTTCCTGTTTTTGCTGCCAAAGTGGATAACCTCACATTTATCCACATTATACAGCATCTGCCATGCATTTGCCCACTCAGCTTGTCCAAATCACACTGAAGCATCTCTGCATGCTCCTCACAGCTCACCCTCCCACCCAGCTTTGTGTCATCTGCAAATTTGGAGATATTACATTTAGTTCCCTCATCTAAATCATTAATATATATTGTGAATAACTGGGGTCCCAGCACCGATCCCTGCGGTACCCGACTTGTCACTGCCTGCCATTCGAAAAAAGACCTGTTTATTCCTACTCTTTGTTTCCTGTCTGCCAACCAGTTTTCTACCCATCTCAATACACTACCCCCAATCCCATGCGCTTTAATTTTGCACACTAATCTCTTATGTGGGACGTTGTTGAAAGCCTTCTGAAAGTCCAAATAAACCACATCCACTGGCTCTCCCTCATCAACTCTACTCGTTACATCCTCTCAAAATTTCAGTAGATTTGTCAAGCATGATTTCCCTTTCATAAATCCATGCTGACTCTGTCCGATTCTGCCACTGTTTTCCAAGTGCTCAGCTATTAAATCTTTTATAATGGACTCTAGAATTTACCCCACTACCGACGTCAGGCTGACAGGTCGAAAATTCCCTGTTTTCTCTCTACCTCCCTTTTTAAATAGTGGGGTTACATTAGCTACCCTCCAATCTGTAGAAACTGTTCCAGAGTCTATCGAATTTAGGAAGATGACCACCAATGCATCCACTATTTCCAGGGCCTGTTCTCTAGTTGGTTCCTCAACATATTGGCCCAGAAAAACAGGAATTCCTCCTCTATGCTATTGTTACTAATTTGATTTGCCCAATCTATATGCAGATTAAAGTCACCCATAATTACAGATGTTCCTTTATTACATGCGTCTCTAATTTCCTGTTTAATGCCATTCCCAATATCATTACTACAGTTTGGGGCTCTATATACAACCCCCACTAACGTTTTTTGCCCCTTAGTGTTTCTCAGCTCTACCCATACAGATTTCACATCGTCGGAGCTAATATCTTTCCTCACTATTGCGTTAATTTCTTCTTTAACCAGCAATGCAACTCCACCGCCTTTTCCTTTATCTACTGAACAGTACTGAAGACTTGTACTCCAAAACTTGCCGCACCACTAGCCAAGCTGTTCCAGTACAGCTACAAGATTGGCATCTACCCGACTATGTCGAAAATTGCCCAGGTATGTCTTGTACACAAAAAGCAGGGCAAATCCAACCCGACCAATTACCACCCCATCAGTCTACTCTCAATCATCAATAAAGTAATGGAAGGGGTCATCAATAGTGCTATCAGGGCACTTCTTAGCAATAACCTGCTCATTGATGCCCAGTTTGGGTTCCGCCAGGGCCATTCAGCTCATGACCTCATTACAGCCTTGGTTCAATCATGGGCAAAAGAGCTGAATTCCTAAGGTGAGGTGAGAGTGACTGCCCTTGACATCAAGGTCACATTTGACCGAGTCTGGCATCAAGGAGCCTTGGCAAAACTGGAGTCAATGGGAATCAGGAGGAAAACTCTCCGCTGGCTGGAGTCATACCTAGCACAAAGGAAGATGGTTGTGGTTGTCGGAGATCAGTCATCTCAGCTCCGGGATATCACTGCAGGAGTTCCTCAGGGTAGTGTCCTTCAGCTGCTTCATCAATGACCTTCCTTCCAACATAAGGTCAGGAGTGGGGATGTTCGCTGATGATTGCAGAATGTTCAGCACCATTCGCGACTCCTCAGAGACTGAAGCTGTCCATGTCCAAATGCAGCAAGGCCTGGACAATATCCAGGCTTGGGCTGACAAGTGGCAAGTAACATTCGCGCCACACAAGTGTCAGGCAATGACCATCTCCAACAAGGGAGAAGCCAACCATTGCCCCTTGACGTTCAATGACATTACCATCGCTGAATCCCCCACTATCAACATCCTGGGGGTTACCATTGACCAGAAACTGAATTGGACCAGGGATATAAATACTGTGGTTACAAGAGCAAGCCAGAGATTAGGTATCCTGTGATGAGTACCTCACTTCCTGACTCCCCAAAGCCTGTCCACTGGAATGGAATGCTCCCCACTAGCTTGGGTGAGTGCAGCTCCCGCAACACTCAAGAAGCTTGATACCGTCCAGGACAAAGCACCCCGCTTGATTGACACCACATTTACAAACATTCACTCCCTCCACCACCGATGCACAGTGGCAGCAGTGTGTACCATATGCAAGATGCACTGCAGGAATTCACCAAGGCTCTTTAGACAGCACCTTCCAAACTCACAACTACTACCATCTAGAAGGACAAGGGCAGTAAGATAGATAGGAATACCACCAACTGGAAGTTCCCCTTCAAGTCACTCACCATCCTGACTTGGAAATATATTGCCGTTCCTTGACTGCCGTTGGGTCAGAATCCTGGAACTCCCTTCCTAACAGCACTGTGGGTGTACATACACCACATGGACGGCAGCAGTTCAAGAAGGCAGCTCACCACCACTTTCTCAAGGGCAACTAGGGGCGGTCAATAAATGCTGGCCCAGACAGTGAAGCCCACATCTCATGAATGAATAATAATTTTAAAAATTAGTTATTTCCTTATGATGTAGAGAATACTTAATTTCTCTTGTAGCCAATCTAAGAAATTGCACTGTTGAAGCTTAAACTGTATAAAGTATAGGATCAGATCCCAGTGGAAATAAAAAGAAGAAATTCATTTGGTCTTAGTTCACCTATCCTGAAAAATTCCACACCCCTCCTCCTTTCTTCCACAACATAGCATTCAACTTTGCTTAAATAGTTCCAAGTTCTTTGACTCTGCGACACCACATGGGAACTCCATGTGTTTACCTCTCCAAGAAAAAATGTCAACATTAGCCTTAAATTTGCTTTTTCCTTTATCCAACTTAATTTGCAGGTACAGCTCATATTCACCATTTCCTTACCATTAACACATCTACAAGTTCCCCACTCAGTCACATAATTCGGTGATTGGAAAATCGGTACCTTTAATCCTTCCTCACAATTCAATCCCCTGATTATAATGAGCTTCGGTCTGTCCGCAAGCATGACCCAGGCCTTCCTGTCGCTTGCCATTTCAACTCACCACCCTGCTCTCATGCCCACATGTCCGTCCTTGGCCTGCTGCAATGTTCCAGTGAAGCTCAACGCAAACTGGTGGAACGGCACCTCATCTGCCAACTAGGCACTTTACAGCCTTCCGGACCTAACATTGAGTTCAACAACTTCAGATCATGAAATCTCTCCTCCATCCACACCCACTTTCCGATCCCCCTTTTTCCAATAATTTATAATTTTTTAAAACATATTTTTCTTTTCCCACCTATTTCCATTATTTTAAAAATTATTTCCATCTATGGTTTTATCTCCAACTTTTAGCCTATTTTGATCCCTTCCCCCCACCCCACCCCTAATAGGGCTGTCACTTGCTCGTCCTGCTTTCTACCCTTAATGTCACCAATATCACATTCCTTAGCTAATATCACCGCCGTCAACACCCCTTTGTCCTTTTGTCTATGACG
Organism: Cetorhinus maximus; assembly: GCF_964194155.1. Taxonomy (NCBI): domain Eukaryota; kingdom Metazoa; phylum Chordata; class Chondrichthyes; order Lamniformes; family Cetorhinidae; genus Cetorhinus; species Cetorhinus maximus. The sequence continues at coordinate 14,404,998 of NC_135892.1, forward strand.
TCTTTGGCCATCTCTTCTTTGCGTCCACCTATCACTGGCCCTCTATCCAGCTCCAACCGTCCCACCCCCCTCAACCAGTTTATATTTCACCTCATTTCTATATTTTCTCAGTTCTGATAAAGAGTCATATGGACTCGAAACGTTAACTGTATTCCTCTCCGCAGATGCTACCAGACCTGCTGAGTTTTTCCAGCTATTTTCGTCTTTGCTTTATTTCATCCATGTCTATTTCATCATTATTCATGGAGTACTTATGGCATCCAGTTTCTTTTCCATCTGTGCACTTATTTTTCTTTAACTTGTTTTGCAGGGCCTTGGCTGCTTTTCCCCCTCTCATTCACCTGTCCTTCCAGTTTGATATGATGTGTTAATCTGACCAGTGTATGTTGACATCAAGTTGTTAATATAAGTTAGGAGCCATACGGGTCCTACCACTAGCCCTCAGGACCCTCCACTCAGCATTTCCTCCAGTCCCAATAAATATCTACTCTTTGCTGCCCTTTAGATAATTTTCAGGCACTCATTTTCAGGTTTTCCTATGTTTCCCGTTACGTTAAGCTTAAGTACAACCTTTTGTTGCATGGAACTTTGACAAAGACTTTATGGAAATTTCAGTAAATCATAGGGTAGCACATTCCACAGTTATTCTGGGATTGAGAGAGGTAGGAACTTCCCCAGTTAGGTTACTATATGGGAAATTCCTGATTGATTTGATAACAACACAACGTTGAGGTGACCACTGGTCACCTGGGTTTACTCAGGTCTTCTGTATGAAACTGGACACTGTAGTCGATTGTAGACTTGAGTAAGAAGAGCTGTTTGAACAGATCTACTATACAAAACAAGAAATATCTCCCACAAAATAAATCTAAACTCCAGTATTAAAATGATTATGGGCCTAATATTAATCCCTAGAAAACAAAAATCATGGGTTTTTCTAATCTACATATAGGGTGGAATCTTACCTATGTCCGGCAGGCTGGGCGGGAGCAGTTGCGGAACCGATTGCCACCCACGATCGGCTGTGCGCTGCAATTTTACGCAGGCGGGCCAATTAAGGCCCACCCAGTGTAACACACTGCTGCCTGCCTGTGCGGGCAGGGGAGGAGGGAGAGTCGGGGCCTGCGCTCTTTCACGCATGCGTGCGAAAGAGCGCAGCAATCTCCCTGAGACACGGAGCTGCCTCAGGGAGATTAAGTGGATAATAAAAGTTTTTAAAAAGTAAAGTAAAAAATGATTTAAACATGTCCCCTCATGTGACAGTGTCACATGAGCTGGGACAGGTTTGAGAAGTTGACAAAATTTATTTATTATCAATTTTATAAAACCTTCAGGAAAGCTCATCCCGCTCGTGGATGAGGTTTCCTGGAAAACGCGAAGGCTGCATGGGCTCTTTGCCTGCCCACCAACCATAAGGCTGGACGGGCAGCTCTGTTAATAGGGTAAATTGCTTTCTTAATGGCCTTAATAGGCTGTTGACAGTTTGACGGGTACGCACCCACCGAACACAATGTTGAAATGACGTGCGATGACATTGGGACGCATGCCCGACGTCATCTCGCATCATTTTATGCGTTGGCGTGTCGAGCCCGCCCCCGCATGCCGATGGCAATATTCTGCCCATGAACTGGAAAAATCAAATTGGCAGTAGTAGCCTGGATGAGAATTCATAGAATGTTTGAGAAAGTTTCTTAGAGCATCACATTCTGGAGCTAACCAGAGAGCAGATTATATTAGACTTGGTATTATGTAATGTGAGAGGATTAATTAATAACTTCAGAGTAAAGGCACTTCTGGGTAGCAGCAACCAGAATATGACTGAAATTTACATCCAGTTTGAAAGGGAGAAGAGTGGGTCTAAGACTAGTATTTTAAACTTAAATAAGGACAACTATGTGGCCACCAAAAGCTGAGCTAGCTGAGGTGAATTGGGATACTAGGCTAGAGGATAAATCAATGGAGAAGCAGTGGCAGACATTTAAGGGGATATCTCAAAATACTCAGAATAAGTATATTCCTACCATAAAAAAAATTCTAAGGGGAGGACCCATCGTCTGTGGTTAACTAAAGAAGTTAAGGAAAGCGTCAAACTTAAAGAAAAAGCTTATAACTGCAAAGATGAGTAGCAGGTCAGATGATTGGTCAGAATACAAAGAACGGCAGAGAATGGCTAAAAGGGTTAATCAGGAGAAATAAATTAAAGTATGAAGGGAAGCTAGCTAGAAGTGTAAAAACAGAAAGCAAGAGTTTCTACAGGCATTGAAAAAGAAAAAAGTAAAGTGAGTGTTGGTCCTCTAGAGAGTGAGAATGGGGAGTTTCTTAGTAGATAATAAGGAAATGGCAGATAAAACTGGAATTAAAAGTCTAATGATGACCATGAAACCATTGTTGGTTGTGGTAAAAACCCATCTGGTTCACTAACGTCCTTTAGGAAGGAAATCTGCCATCCTAACCTGGTTTGGCCTACATGTGATGCCAGACCCACAGCAATGTGGTTGACTTTTAAATGACATCTGAACAAGGGCAATTAAGGATTGGCAGTAAATGCTGGCCTAGCCAGCGACGCCCACATCCCATGAACGAATAAAAAAAATGAACAAATATTTTGCTTCTGTCTTTGCTACAGGGGATATACAAAACATTCCAGTAATAGCTGTAAATCAGGAGGTGGACGGGAGAGAGGAACCTGGCAAAATTACAATCACTAGGGAAATGGTACTGAGCAAACTAATGGAGCTGCGGCCAGGACACAGGTATAATTTTAGAATTTACCACTCAAAATGCAGACTATCATTTTTATTTTCCATTATAAATTCTTACATCCATATTTGCAATGGGAGGTGACTTTGCAAGTCTGCCCTGCTTTAATTGTATTGTTCTGCTATTGGGCTGCTGCAGGAGAGGAAGGTAATGAGGGGATGCATCAAATGCACTTCATATCCATTGCATACCCTTTTCAGCAATTTCCTCCATTCTTTCTCAAAGCCAGACAATAAATTGTCATCAAGTTATCACTCTAAAACAGACACTTAACTACTTTGTTCAGATTTTAACTCCTGATCTCCGTTTTCTTCTTTGTCTGCTTGTTTTTTTAATGTCCAGGTCTTTCAACAAGCAGCCAAAATCTGAATCCTTCATAACAATTGAATTCACCTTATCATGTTTAAATTCAGGATCATTTTAAACTTTAAGTTCTTTGCCACAATTTAATCCTTGGGTTTTCTTTTCCAGGAGACACAGGTTTAACACTGTTGTATAAGAAGGTCATTCTTCTGTCTCGTAGAATCCTCTTTAGCTACTATATGAACTTCATTCAGGTTATGCTGTCATTCAGCTAAGAAAGCTTGATACTCCTTTTTATTTAGTTCACTAATTTACTTCATTTCTTTTTGCTTTTTGTCCTCCCACTGCGTTCTAGCAAGTGCAATTGCCTCTTCGTTTAGAAGTTTTACTTAACCTTCCAGAAAACGTATCCTCCCTTGCAGCTCTTTAGTGTCTGCAGCAGACTTTGCTTTTAGACTCTCCTCCAAAGCACTTTTGCCCGCTGCTGCCATCTGTTTGCCTCATCTTGCTCATACTTCTTCTGCATTTTTAATTCAGGCGACTTTAACTTGGCTCCAAATGTCATTAACTTTTCCTTTTCAGCTGGATGCTCCAATGTACTTTTAAAATTAGTAGGCTGAGTGTCTGACTCTTTGGACACAACTTTAGTTGAAACATGAATTTTTGCAGCAGGTTTACAGACAGTCATGGACTCTTTTAAGTCATTCTGCTTTTCCTGTACAATTTCAATAACCTCAACAGGCCTTCTGAGACCTCTATGGAGACAGTGATACTTTATCCTTAGCCAAAACGTTTCCGAACAAGAAATCAACACCTTCAATGGGTAAAGTAGAAGTGACCATGTCACATTTCAAATTAACCTTATACAAAGAAATGCGTAAATAATTACCATCAATACCACAATTCAATACCTTTTTGTTCAGTGAACTTTTTGGCGGAAGCGATTGTGCTGATCCAGTGCCTCTAAGGTTAATAGTCAATTTGCCTGCCTCATCAGATGACCACGGAAGGTTTCAAAGTGGGGCCCGTTAACCAATCATCTTATGAGTTAATTCATAATCACCTGCCATTACCAAGGCTTCCCTTATTTCACAAAATTTGTGGTCTTCCAGGTGAGACTTTAAGCACAAAGACACTATTTTTGAATTCCTTGACCAACATCATCGCCCTAAGTTTATTGAAGTTCTGTTCCACCTTCATCCCATCAAACCTTTCAAATGCCATTTCCTTTTCCCTGGCAAAATCCACATGGATCTGGCCCATTTGCTTTCCCAAATTTGTAAATTTCTGCTTGTAGGCTTCCAGTACCAACTTGTAAGTATTGAGTACAGCAATCTTCATTTCCTCGTAATCACGAGTGCTCTACTGAAAGAGATGATTACACCTAGAAAGCTTTCTCCACCAAAACACTTTGTAGGAGAAGAGCCCACCATTCTTCCGGCCAATTCAGATTTGTGGCAATTTTCTCAAATGACACAAAGTACATATCCACTCTCTCCTCAGTAAATTTGGGTACTAAGTGAGAATTCTTCACCAAATCAAAATTAAGTGGAGTTCTCTTAAAGTCAGTCTCACTTCTCCTCATCAACTTAAGTTCACGTAATCGTAACTCATGCTCCAATTCACGTTTTTTCCTCTCTCTCTCTCTCTCTCTCTCTCTCTCTATCCTTATCTCTTTCCTCTTGGTAATTTCTCTATTTCTAAGTCAATCTTCCTTAGTTCCATTTCTTTTTCAATTCTGGCCAGTTGTTCTTGATCACCAACAGAATCAGTACTTTCTTCTTTGAACCCCAGGTGCCTTGCCAATCCTTCAAAGATCTCGTCTCTTTAGCTCCTGATCTTACGTTAATCCCCATGTGCTCTGCTACAGCCTGTAAATCATCTTTTCTCAACTATTTCAAGTCTCTGGGAGTCAAGTCCTCTCTTTTAACAAAGGTTTAAGCCTCGAAGGTATTCATGTTGATTTCCCAATACATATAGCAAAAGCAAATGTGAAATCTTGTTTGTTTAAATGCTGGGAAGTTCCAGTGAACCCATTTAGTCTCTGGGTTCATATTCTGGGCTCGAGCCCTCCATTTTGTTATGATCTCTGAGAGGTAATCATAAACTAAAATAATCAAACTTATTGAATGACCCCCAAATTCACTCCACGTGATATCAAGAAACGGCTGACAGCATGCGATACTGCAAAGGCTATGGGCCCTGACAACATTCTGGCAATAGTACTGAAGACTTGTGCTCCAGAACTTGCTGCGCCCCTAGCCAAGCTGTTCCAGTACAGCTACAACACTGACATCTACCCGGCTATGTAGAAAATTGCCCAGGTATGTCCTGTACACAAAAAGCAGGACAAATCCGACCTGGCCAATTACCGTCCCATCAGTCTACTCTCCATCATCAGTAAAGCAATGGAAGGGGTCATCAACAGTGCTATCAAGCGGCACTTTCTTAGCAATAACCTGCTCACTGATGCAGAGTTTGGGTTCCGCCAGGGCCATTCAGCTCCTGACCTCATTACAGCCTTGGTTCAAACATGGACAAAAGAGCTGAACTACCGAGGTGAGGTGAGAATGACTGCCCTTGACATCAAGGCCACATTTGACCGAGTCTGGTATCAAGGAGCCCTAGCAAAACTGGAGTCAATGGGAATCAGGGGAAAAACTCTCCGCTGGTTGGGGTCATACCTAGCACAAAGGAAGATGGCTGTGGTTGTTGGAGATCAGTCATCTCAGCTCCAGGACATTACTGCAGGAGTTCCTCAGGGGTAGCGTCCTAGACCCACCCACCTTCAGCTGCTTCATCAATGACCTTCCTTCCGTCAGAAGGTCAGAAATGGAGATGTTCACTGATGATTGCAGAATGTTCAGCACCATTTGCGACTCGTCAAGATACTGATGCAGTCCATGTCCAAATGCAGCAAGTCCTGGACAATATCCAGGCTTGGGCTGACAAGTGGCAAGAAACATTCGCGCCACACAAGTGTCAGGCAATGACCACCTCCAACAAGAGAGAATCCAACCATCGCCCCTTAATGTTCAATGGCATTACCATCACTGAATCTCCCACCATCAACATCCCGGGGGTTACCATTGGCCAGAAACTGAACTGGACTAGCCATATAAATACTGTGGCTACAAGAGTAGGTCAGAGGCTAGGAATTGTGTGACGAGTAACTCACCTCCTGACTCCCCAAAGCCCGTCCACCATCTACAAAGTACAAGTCAGGGAGTGTGATGGAATACTGGATGAGTGCAGCTCCTACAACACTGAAGAAGCTGGACACCATCCAGGACAAAGTAGTCCGCTAGATTAGCACCACATCCACAAACATTCACTCCCTCCACCACCGACGCACAGTAGCAGCAGTGTGTACCATCTATAAGATGCACTGCAGGAATTCACCAAGGCTCCTTTGACCTTCCAAACCCACGACCACTACCACCTAGAAGGACAAGGGCAGCAGATACATGGGAACACCACCACCTGGAAGTTCCCCTTCAAGTCACTCACCATCCTGACTTGGAAATATATCACCGTTCCTTCACTGTGGCTGGGTCAAAATCCTGGGGCTCCCTTCCTAATAGCACTGTGGGTGTACCTACACCACATGGACTGCAGTGGTTCAAGGCAGCAGCTCACCACCACCTTCTCAAGGGGAACTGGGAATGGGCAATAAATGCTGGCCCAGCCAGCGAAGCCCACATCCCATGAATGAATAAAAAAAAAATGAAGAGATTACTAACAAGGTTTCACTTTTTGCAGATTTTACTTTAACATGAATAATTATCAACATAAATTACACATGAATTTGCAGGCAAATGATACTTCAAATAAAAGGGTAAATTTCACTTTAAATAGTCAACACAACAAAGATATATCTTACACAACCACAAGCACCTGCATCACTCCCGACACAATTCTGACACTACCTAACTACACTGTTCCACAATATGCTGCTCTTTATTCATGCAGGATACATCAGGAGTCCTATCCAGCAACAGCTTTCACCTTTGTGTTTCATGGGTACGATTATCATCAGCAAGGCACACTTCTTAGAACCCTCTCTCCCTTGGGACAAGACAAGTCCTGATGGTGTAGCTTTCCAGAGTTCATTTTCAATCAACCAACCAATAACACTCCAGTTCATTGTTTGGCCACTTCTGGGAAAATACCCAGCTCTTTAGCATCTCCGAGCCATTCACACAGCTTTGCAGGTTTTATACCTTTTTAACCTCTAAGAGCTCCTGTCTCCCTTGCTGCTAACCAGAAAAACTGACCTCTTCTTGAGTGTGATTTGCCTTTTCTTCTCACAAGAATTCCTCTTTTTGTCTCTGTCTGCTTTCTCTTTGTGTCTACATCTGTACACTGATAACCTTCACCCTCCAGCTCCTCTACTTGCAGCTCTCCTTTGTGTCTGCCAGCTACATGGCTTCTTTCTTAACTTCTTTCCTGTTGGTACTGCTTCCAGGTTAAGCGTCGCCAGGTAACATGGACCGGTATTTCTTATTATCCAAGAAAATTACAACTGACCCCTTTACAATCAATGCAAACTCTTAAAAAGTCTTTTTTCAAACATTCTTAAAAAGCAATTACAGGTTCCACGGACCTTGCAGGTAGCCAGTGGCTGGAGTGGGACAGGTGCATGGGAAGTCCTGTGGGAGACAATCTTTGCCAGTGACCCAAGCAGTGCAGAGAAGAAGGGGGAACATGATGGTCAGGGCTGGTGCTCATCCAAGCTGATTCCCAAGTCCACACCTCAGTGATGCTGCAAGCACATTTTATTTGGCTTTTATTTGAATTATATTCTCTCTGCCAAAGAAGTACAATCAATGCCAGATAAAGTTTATTTAAACTTGTTTATATAAGGCCTCAGAGCCCACCCCTTATTCACCCTTCACCTCCATCCTGTTCAAGACTCAAGTTGCCAGCCACTGTCACCATGTATTCCCCTTTGCCCTACGCTGCTTGGGCTCCTGGCTACCCGCACAACAGGCCAGTGGTAATACCCAGCTGTCCACTCCAGCTACCTTGTATCCATTCAACGTCTCCCGCCACAAAATTAGTTTTAAAGCAAATTTTTAAAAGTTATGGTGACTAGAAAACTAAAATGCAAATGACCCTACTGTTGTGGTCGGACTGGTGAAAGGAAGAGAGCGGTGGGGCAGTGGGCAAGGAAGGGTGGACGACAAGGAGGGGTGGCAAAGCAAGAGAGATGAAAGATTGTGGCGTGAAAGGCAAAGGAAAAATATTGGGGAGTGAATAGGAGAGAGGGGTGATGGGAGGAGGGGCAGGAAGCGAGAGGAATAGGATGAGAGGGTGGGGAAAGAGAAATTAAGTAATTGAGGACAGTAGGCTACATTTTATGCACACCTGCCATTGGAAAGCGTAGCCCAGAGCTTTCAGCAATTCCCCTTCCTGCCACGCCACATCGTCCCGAGAGGGGGCCAGAGCAAAAAGTAGAAGACAGAGGCAGAAAGATCAGAATAAAGATGACAGATGGCGAAGAAACTGAACACACAGAATATATTAAATATATACACAGACACATTAGTGGATGTCAGTGAGTTGGAGGATGCTGTGTCAGAGCCCGAGAAAAGCATTCATTAAGAGACATGAAAATAAGCAAAGCCACAAAGTGACTGCATCACTGCTAGAAGCATTAGTAATAAAATGCTGGAAGCAGCAGCTGTTATGGCAATAGTGAAATACATTGCACCAAGAATATCAAGCATGGCTAAATCCAGAGATAAAAATGAACAACTTTCAGTGGTGCAGTTTTCAAAGAGGACAGAAGTGGAGATGGTATAACTAGTTCCATTAGGGGGAACTGGGAAGTCAACATACAAGCCACATAATTAATGAATCCTGATGTGAAAACAATTGAAAGAAGTACATTTTACGCTATAAAAGATGAGGATATTGAGAAAAGGAAGGCTAATTTAATGGAAAATTTCAATCAAGCAGAGTTGGTAAATATAATGCATGGCTGCTTTATAATTCAGTGGCTAAAGAAAGCCAGCGGGGCAATGTTTATCTTGACCTTGCCTTCATACACGGCCCAAGCAACACACACAGGAATGGCAAGCTGCAGCACCCATGGGTATAGCAAACATGGAAGCAGAGAGTTCATCATGGCACATCTGAATCCCACGTCCAAAGAATAGGAGATGGGTGCGGAACTTAGAAAGGATGAAATTCACAGAAATGGGAGAAGAACCAATGCACATGAAAGGGAGGAGTTAGTCAACATGTCAATAGAAGACTACTGGCATAATTTTAAAGGATTACTGCTGAGTACACAGGCTCAGTGCAAATTTAGCATCAGTAGGCTCAGACCAAACACACACGACCTTAAATGGGTTAACAAGCAAATTAAAAGAGATGTAAAAAGGAAAAAAATGACCTTTACAAATCTTGATGGTAGAAAGCTGAGAAGTTTCACTGGGATGAAACATGCAGAAACATGTCAAAAGGTTGATCATAAGGGCAAAGAGAGACCTAGAAATAAGCAAAGCTGCAGGTGCAAAACATAATTAAAAATTCTTTCAGTACTATAACAGCAAGAGGACCATCAGAAAAAGTGAGAATGTTAAAAGACGCAAACAGGTTTGAAACAAGAGGATGAGTAGGAAATAACAAATATTGTAAAGAAAGAATGGATGAGTTTGCATTAATACAGAGCTTTTCATGACCTCAGGACATCCCAAAGTGCTTCACGGACAATGAAATATATTTGTAGTGTTGTTGCTGCTGTAATCTAGTGGATAATGGCAATCAATTTGTGCACAACAAGCTCCCATAAACATTAATGAGATAAATGAACAATTAAATTGCATTAGTGGTACCGATCAAGGGATAAATGTTAGCCAGAAAATCAGGAGAATTCTTCAAATTCTACTGCGAGATCTTTTACAGCCACTTTGGGGGTGGTGGGAGATGGACCCTCAGTTTTACGTCTCTGAAAGACAGCACCACTGACATTGCAACATTATCCCAGTATTGCACAGGAGTTCCAACCTAGAGATTATGTGCTCAAATTCTCGAACTCCTGATCCTCTGGCTCAGAGGCGAGTATACCAAGATTATGTCATGAATCATTACTTCCATTTTTTTTCTCTATATTTGAATGCTTTACATGTAGGGAGAAGAGTTTTTCATTAAGGATGAGGTCTCAGAAAATTCGGAGAGCTCTAAGGCATCGCAGAAGACTGTCTGAGATAGACTTCAATTCTGGGGATATGGTATCTTACAAAAGAGAGCAATATAAGGAATGAAAAGGTCCTGGTAAGGTGATAGGACGTGACAGCAAGACAGTGGTTATCCAACGTGGTAATCAAACTATTAAGGTTCATTCCTCACGATTAATCGGGACTGATGGCAAACTCTCAGAATCTGAACAGCTGATAGAAGGTGATGAGACACACTGCAACTCTCACACTGGCATGTTTTGCAATGACATCCCTGAGGAACAGAATACAAAAGATCAGGGACTGGATGATGGTAGGCTGAGTGATCACAATGCACAGGATGGGGCTATTACATCCAAAGGCCAACTGCCTAAAGTGGGGACTCAGGTGGCATACGTTCCAGAAAGGTCCAGTGAATGGAGAGATGTGACTATTGTGGGACTTGCAGGAAAAAGAAGGGTTGTAGAGATAAGCCAGGGAACTTCAGGCCAGTGAGTCTCACTTCAGTGGTAGGGAAACTATTGGAGAGATTTCTGAAGGAGAGTATCTATCTCCACTTGGAGAGGCAAGGTTTGATCAGGGATAGTCAGCATGGCTTTGTCAGAGGGAGGTCATGCCTAACAAATTTGATTGAATTTTTTGAGGAGGTGACCAGGTGTGTAGATGAGGGTAGTGCAGTTGATGTAGTTTATATGGATTTCAACAAAGCCTTTGACAAGGTCCCACATGGGAGACTTATAAAGAAGGCAAAGGCACATGGGATACAGGGTAATTTGATAAGGTGGATTCAAAATTGGCTTAGTTGTAGGAGGCAGAGGGTGATGACCGAAGGATGCTTTAGTGACTAGAAGCCAGTGTCCAGTGGCATACCACAGGGATCTGTGCTCGGTCCGTTATTATTTGTCATTTATATAAACGACATAGATGACTATGTGGGGGGTAGGATTAGTATGTTTGCGGATGACACAAAGATTGGCTGGGTGGTTAACAGTGAGGTTGAGTGTCTTGGGCTACAGGAAGATATAGACGGGATGATCAAATGGGCAGAGAAGTGGCAGTTGGAATTTAACCCTGAAAAGTGTGAGGTGATACACTTTGGAAGGAGTAATTTGACGAGGAAGTATTCAATGAATGGTATGACACTAGGAAGTTCTGAGGAACAAAGGGATCCTTGGTGTGTGTGTCCACAGATCTCTGAAGGCGGAGGGGCATGTTAGTGCGTTGGTGATAAAGGCATATGGGACACTTGCCTTTGCCTTTATCAATCAAGGCATAGATTACAAAAGTAGGGAGGTCACATTGGAGTTGCATAGAACCTTGGTGAGGCCACAGCTGGAGTACTGTGTGCAGTTCTGGTCGCCACATTATAAGAAGGATGTGATTGCACTGGAGGGGGTGCAGAGGAGATTCACCAGGATGTTGCCTGGGATGAAACATTTAAGATATGAAGAGAGGTTGGATAGACTTGGGTTGTTTTCGTTGGAGCAGAGAAGACTGAGGGGCGACCTGATCGAGGTGTACAAGATTATGAGGGGCATGGACAGGGTGGATAGGGAGCAGCTGTTCCCCTTAGTTGAAGGGTCAGTCACAAGGGGGCATAACTTCAAGGTGAGGGGCAGGAGGTTTAAGGGGGATGTGAGGAAAAACTTTTTTACCCAGAGGGTGGTGTCGGTCCGGAATGCACTGCCTGGGAGGGTGGTGGAGGCGGGTTGCCTCACATCCTTTAAAAAGTACCTGGATGAGCACTTGGCATGTCATGACATTCAAGGCTATGGGCCAAGTGCTGGTAAATGGGATTAGGTAGGTAGGTCAGGTGTTTCTCATGTGTTGGTGTAGACTCGATGGGCAGAAGGGCCTCTTCTGCACTATGATTCTGTGAAAAGCTAATGGTAAGTTTAAATATGGACTAAATGTTCAAGATTATAGCCAAGAAGTGAGCTCCATGGGCTGGCAGAATGGGGTAACAGAATGAAAACTAAGAAAGTGCAGAGCAAGTTCTAATAGCAGGTCTAAGAGTGACTCTTAGGTTAGAAATGGATCATGACCAGAGAGTCTCTGACTGCATGAGAGAGAGATCTTCAAGTAGTTGTCCTAAAAACACTGAAGTGCAAGTAGAGGCCACAGATTGAATAGATTATGCAAAGAAAGGAGGGCTACAGAAATGTCTCAGAAGAACTAGAAGCAGAATCCTCATAATCGTGAAGTTTTGGTGGCTGCCGAAAATACTAGAGGGTAAACTAATAAGAGGGAGTAAACAAACAGAATTAGATGGTTGGAAGGAATTTAGAGTTTATTCTGAAGTAGCAGACTCAGGACAGCCAGCCTTGTCTAGATGGATTTGTATGGAAAAGGTCCTTGCAGATGAGACTTAAAAGGCTAAAGTGAGACTAGCTGCTCGTGCTTTTGAAGAACGACTAGATGATACAGATGTTAGAGTGGACAGTTTTTCCCACAATGGAAGAAATAATCCTGAAACTCTTTCTAACTCTTTTGGCAACATATTCATGGGAGTGTAGATCAATCGACATCTGCAGATTGAAAATTTTCAGGGGGAAGTATTTTTGAAACCACCTAAAGAGGCAAGCGATGCAGAAGAGAAACTATGGAAACTAAACAAATGTATTTGTGGTCTGAATGATGCCCCGAGGTGTGTTTTTTTTTGGTGAGATCTATTTTGCTGAAAGTAAGCTATGTTCAACTAAAAGCAGATTCTTCAATGTTTTATTGATATCAAAGAGGGAAACCTTCAGGCATCTGCATGATGATTTCTTATGGGATAGTACTGTGGAATTTGAGAAATGTGTTATTAATAAATATAAAGTGGCATTTAAGATTGTAAGGCAGGCTTCAGGGGCTTTTAAACATATTGGTTTAGACATTAAGCAGAATAGGTCTGGAGTAACTTTGAATCAGCAATCCTATTTGGAGAGTGTCACTCCTATCTCGGTTAATCTTGCTAAGTCATCATAGAAAGATGCCGTCACATCTAAAGAAAAAATAGAGCAGTTGCAAAGCTTGGTCAGTTGAATTAGCTAAGCACTCAGACAAGACTGAATATGCTAGTATTGGATACTACGATGAAGCACCTTAAAATTGAGGGTGTTTTAAAGGCAAATAAAACATTTTTAAAAAATTAAATAAGTTTCCATCCTTGGGTGACCCAAAGAACATGACATTAGTTTTTTCAATGATGTTTCCCATGTTAATCTTCCTGATGAGTATTCAAGTGCAGAGGTTTCATAATATCTCTGGTGGGTGAAAATGGGAAATGTTGCCCTTAAGCCTGGGAAGCTAAGAACATAAGAGATAGGAGCAGAGTAGACCATTTGGCCCGTCGTGCCCACTCTGCTATTCATTATAATCATGGCTGATCTTGGGCTACAACTCCATTTTCCCACCCATTCTCCACGTCTCTTAATTCCCTGAGACACCAAAAATCTGTCTAACCCAACCTTAAATGTATCAACAATGGAGCATCCACAACCCTCTGGGGGTAGAGAATTCCAAAGATTCACAACCTTTCAAATGAAGTAATTTCTCTTCATCTCAGTCCTAAATGATTGTCCCCTTATCCTGAGACTGTGTCCTCGTGTTTTAGACTTGCTAACCGGTGGAAACAATCGAACCCCCTCAAAATTTTGTAGGTTTCAATGAGATCGCCTCTCACTCTTCGAAACTCCAGAGAATATAAGCCCAATTTACTTAGCCTCTCATCATAGGACAACCACCTCATCCCAGTGACCAATCTAGTGAACATTTGCTGTACCACCTCCAATGCAAGTATATCCTTTCTAAAATGTGGAGAATTTAAGAAAATACTGCACCCAATATTCCAGATGTGGTCTCACCAAAATCCTGTACAACTGTAGCAAGATTTGCTTATTCTTGTACTCCATTCCCCTTGCAATAAAAGCCAATAAAACACATTAGTGAACCAGATGGGTTTTCACAATAATTTATGATAGCTATCATGATCACCATCACTGGGACTAGCTTTATATTTCAGATTTTATTTTTATTAACTGGATTTAAATTACACCAGCTGCCTTGGTGGAATTTGAACCCATGTCCCCAGGGCATTAGCCTGGGGTGCTGGATTACATGTCCATTGACATTTCCACCACGCCACTGTCTCTCCCTTTTTTTCTCAAGCAAAAGGAGTTGTTAAGAGTACTTCAGCTGCGGAAACACAGGGTCTTGTAGAAGCAGTGCATATGGGATACTGTTTATCAAATATTTTAGGGGAAATTCTATACAAGGGGTGTGCTGAAAACAGCTTGCTCATCGAATGTTACATCGATAATCGTTCCTTATGGGATAATGTACACTCTACAAAAAATGTAAGTGAAAAAAGATTAACAATTAATCCTGCTAGCATGATACAAAATTTAGGAAAAAAGGAAATCTTCAAGACCAAATGGACTTAGACAAGTCATCAATTATCTAGTTGTTTCCAAAAAGAGATTATTTGGGATCCTAGAAGAGGGATGCCTTGTAGAATGCATTATAGAGAAAGAGAAAGATAATTTTTTTCTTCAATTTGTTTTGAAACACTGTTTGTGAATATAAATTAAGGTTTATTTAAAAGAATAAAAAAGGGAATCTGTTAATTGTAAAAGCAAAATACTGCGGATGCTGGAAATTTGAAACAAAAACAGAAAATGCTGGAAAAATTCAGCAGGTCTAACAGCATCTGTGGAGAGAAAGACAGTTAACGTTTCGAGTCCATATGACTCTTCTTCAGAGCTAAAGAGAAGTAAAAATGTGATGAAATTTATACTGTTTAAGGGGAGTGGAGCAGGTGAAGCTGGATAGAAGGCCAGTGATAGGTGGGGGCAAAGGAGAGATTGACAAAGGTGTCATGAACAAAAGGACAAACGGGGTATTAATGACAGTGGTAAGGCTAAAGAAGGTGTTGACAGTGGCATTAAGGTAAGAAAGCAGAATGTGATAATAGCAGGACAAGGGTAAGTACTCTGAAAAGAATAACATGAACAAGTGACAGATGGCCCTTGTGGGGGTGGGGTGGGGGCAGGGAACAGTGGTGGGGAAAAAAGATCAAAAATAGGATAAAAGGTGGGGATAAAACAATGAATAAAAATGAAAATAAATAAAAATAAAAATAAATGGATAAAAAATAAAAAGTAAATAATAAATAAAAATGAATATTGAAAAAAGGGATAAAAAAAGGGGGGGAATAGAGGAGAGAGTTCATGGTCTGAAGTTGTTGAATTCAATGTTAAGTCTGGAAGGCTGTAAAGTGCTTAAGTGGAAGATGAGGTGCTGTTCCTTCAGTTTGCATTGGGCTTCACTGGAACATTGCAACAGGCCAAGGATGGGCATGTGGGCATGAGAGCAGGGTGGTGTGTTGAAATGGCAAGCGACAGGAAGGTCTGGGTCATGCTTGCGGACAGACTGAAGATGTTCTGCAAAGCGGTCAGCCAGTCTGCGTTTGGTCTCTCCACTGTAGAGGAGACTGCATTGGGAGCAGCGAATGCAGCAGACCAAGTTAAAGGAGGTGCAAGTGAAGCGTTGTTTCACCTGAAAGGAGTGCACTCCCGAGGTTGCCCACCCACTGTGATTGACAGGGCCCTCAACTGCTTCCGACCCATCTCCTGCGCCTCTGCCCTCACACCTTCCTCTCCCTTCAAGAGCCATGATAGGGTCCCCCTTATCCTCACTTTTCACCCCACCAGCCTCCGCATTCAAAAGTTCATCCTCGGCCATTTCCGCCAACTCCAGCATGATGCCACCACCAAACACCTCTTCCCCTCACCCCCGTCTGTATTCTGTAGGGACCGTTCCCTCCAGGGCACCCTGGTTCATTCCTCCATCACCCCCAACACCTGTTCCCTTCCCACGGCACCTTCCCATGCAATTGCAGAAGGTGCAACACCTGCCCCTTTACCTCCTCCCTCCTCACTGTCCAAGGGCCCAAGCACTCCTTTCAGGTGAAGCAATGCTTCACTTGCACTTCCCTCAATTTGTTTTACTGCATTCGCTGCTCCCAATGTGGTCTCCTCTACACTGGAGAGACCAAACGCAGACTGGGTGACCACTTCGTGGAACACCTCTGGTTTGTCCGCAAGGATGACCCAGACCTTCCTGTCGCTCGCCATTTCAACACACCACCCTGTAGTGGTTGGGGTGCGTCACATGAATTCAGAGCTTTGAGCAAGTTATCTGTTCATATGTAAATGAAAGGCTGTAAAATAGGAGCATAGCATAATAGGAGTAGGCCATTCGAACTACTGAGACTGCTCCGCCATTCAATAAGGTCATGGCTGATCTGATCATAGCCTCAAATTCACTTTCCTGCTTGTCCCCCATAATCCTTGACTCAAATTTACTTCAAAAATCTACTTAACTCAACATTGAATATATTCAAAGACAGCCTCCATTGCTCACTGGGTAGAGAATTCCAAAGATTAACGAACCTCAGAGAAGAAATTCCACCTTATCTCCATCTTAAATGGGAGAGCCTCTTGTTTTGAGACCATGCCCCCGAAACATCCTCTCAGCATCTACTGCATCAAGCACCCTTAGCATCTTTTTTTCAATAGGATTACCTCTCATTCTTCTAAACTCCAATGAGTATAGGCCCAACCTTTCCTCATAAGATAAGATAACCCTTTTATCCCAGGAATCAGCCTAGTGAACCTTCTCTGAACTGCCTCCAATGCAAGTACATCCCTTCTTAAATAAGGTCACAACTATACACTGTACTCTAGGTATGGTCTTCCCAATGCCTTGTATATTTGTAGCAAGACTTCCCTACTTTTATACTCTGTCCCCCTTGCAATAAAGGCCAACATTTGATATGCCTTACTATTAACTTGTTGTATCTGCAAGCTAACTTTTTGTAATTCATGTATGAGTATATCCAGATCCCTCAGTAATTCACCATTCTGTAGTCTCTCTACGTTTAAGTAACATTCTGCTAATTCTATTCTTCCTAATAAAGTGGATAACTCCCCCTTTTCCACATTTTTACCCACTCACTTAATCCATCTATTTCCTTTTGCAGGGCCTTTGTATCCTCCTCACAACTTGTTTTCCCACCTATTTTTGTAATCATCAAATTTGGCTACACTACACTCTGTCCCTTCATCCAAGTCATTAATATTGATTATAAATAGTTGAGGCCCCAGCACTGATCTCTGTAGCATCCCACTAGTTAGTGCCAGTTTGAAAATGACGCGTTTATCCTGACTATTTTCCGTTAGTTCGCCAATTCTCTGTCTGTGCTATTGTATTACCCCAACACCATGAGCTCCTATCTTGTGTAGTAACCTTTTACATGACACCTTATTTAGTGCCCTTTGGAAATCCAAATACACTACATCTACTAGCTCCCCTTTATCTATCCTGCTTTGTCACATACTTAAAGAACTCTTAAAAAAAAATTGAACAAAGATGAGAAAAAAATCTTTAAAAATAGATACGATTTATATGGACTGGTTTGCAAACAGTTTATTGCATCAGTATTGAAACCATCAATAACCATTGATTTGATTGTTTGGATTCGTTTATTTATTCATTCATGGATGTGGGCACCGCTGGCTAGACCAGCATTTATTGCCCTTCCCTAATTGCCCTTGGGAAGGTGGTGGTGAGCCGCTTTCTTGAATTGCTGCAGTCCATGTGGTGTAGGTACACACACAGTGCTGTTAGGGAGGGAGTTCCAGGATTTTGACCCAGTGACAGTGAAGGAATGGCAATAAAGTTCCAAGTCAGGATGGTGTGTGCCTTGGAGGGGAACATCCAGGTGATGGTGTTCCCGTGCATCTGCTGCTCTTGTCCTTCTAGGTGGTAGAGGTCGTGGGTTTGGAAGATTCATATATTAAAGCAATTTTCTTATCCCTTTGGGTCAGCTGATTCAATCAGATAAAATTCTAATAAAATATTCCAAAACACTACTGTATACACTGTTGGAATACAATACTAAGTGAGCTCCCAATAATCTTCTGTAAAACCACTCTGGAAAAACTTGTGATGACTCCTGTATAAATCACAATGTCACTTCTGGTAATTCCAAAGGGATTACCCTTGTGAGAGATAAACAACAGCAATGGTAGAATGCTGTGAGCCCACAGTATGTTTGAATTTCTTTACAAATTAAACAGTCCATATGACACAAACTAACAGGCACTCAGTCAATTAAAGGCTGTCATCTGAATTACCAAGATCAGGTGACATTTACATATATCTCAGAGTTTGCTTTTGTAGTTTGCAATGCTATCTGAACCCCCCGATTGTGTTACAACCTTGTAACTCAATTCCATGTATTTACTAGACATGTATAGTATTATGTACAACACCAGAAGTCTATTTATGTTAAATGTTGTACGGAAAATTTCACACGACGCATATCAATGTCTTCCCTTCATTGAAGGCACGGCATCACTGGTTTTCCATGTCATAGGATAAAATTCATACACAAGCTCCCTCTAATACAAAGGGTTTTGTAAGAGGCATACAAAGAAAGGGATTATGTTATATATTCACAAGAAGCCATCAGAATTATATATTCAATAAGAGGTCATGCTGTATTGGTGAGCACAATCACAACACTCTAGTCAAGTGTATATATTTAGTTTTGCTGTCTGTTTTGCTATTAAAATTGGTTCAAAGTAAGGACAATCTACTTATAATTTGAAAAAAATCCAATGCAACAAACAGGGTAAAGCAACAAAATAACAGGTATTAAAATTAAATTTCAGATCTTCCCAATGCCTCAATGGGCAGATGTACTGCATGGTAGCCAAACAAATCAGGGAATCTCAGGTTTCATTCCTCGTCTATAATTGAATTAACTTATCCCGGTTCTGACAGTGTTAAGGGCACCACTAAAAGGTCGAGGAGGGGAAAACATAGCCCAGGGCTCACATTCTTGATCACTGTGCATTAACCATGGCTTGCATGTGTAGATGTTAGGTAAGAGCAGGATCAGATTTAACTACAGTATTATGCTTATATTGGTTGAACAGCTTACTGAAGGTCAATACCCCAAGTCAGAGATGAACAGTAGACATTTAGCTGAGTTACTGAAGGTTGTTGTACCTATGAAATTATCCACTAGCGAAGAATGATAAAGCACAGGAGGCTGCCAATTGGTTCATTGTGCTTGTGCTGGCATGGGTCACAAATTTCAGGAAAGGGGAGAAAATTGAGAAAATACCTGAAAATGGCAATGGATGGATGGGTGGGGAGAGGATTAACCTTGTTCAAAATCAAAATACATTTATTTCCCATTGGCTGGAAAAATAAATGCTGTAGTTTAGCTCATAAGCTGTAAAATATGTCTCTCAGAATGATTGAAACTGGTTCCTTTAAGGAAGGCACTTAATTTACATCTATAAACTGGCTATTTTTTTAAAAAAAAGTGATCACCAATTCTGTAACAGGAAAATGAACTCACATTCAAGATCAGAGCCTTTCAATGAAATACACGGTCAAATTACATTTGGATATTAATCTAAAATCAACCGTGTATTTCATAAAACATTAGGAATCCAGAGACTATTCATTGGAAAAGTATTTTCATTTAGCTATTTCACAATTTGATTAACCCATTTGCCAGGTACATGGAGGTGACCTTTATTCAGATATCAGTACAATTAAAAAGGGTTCTGCTCTGTTTCACAAATGGTGCAACTTTTGAACCTTCTTTGTGAGTACGAGTACAAGTAAAATGACATTAAAAGAGCTAAATAAACAAAAAGAAACAAACTGCAGCTGCTTGAAATCTGAAAATAAATGCAAAAAAGCTGGACATACTCTGTGGATCAGGCAGTATCTGTAGAGAGACAGGTGGTAGTCAAAGATTTTAGGTCCTGAGGAAAGGTTTTAAGACCCAAAACGTTGAGAGACATTTAATTCTCCAGAGAGCTGCCTAGCCTGATGAGCACTGCCAGCTTTTCTTGTTTTGGAATTCACGCTATACATGTGCCAGGCATGACCACCTCCAACAAGAGAGAATCTAACCATCGCCCCATGACAGTCAATGGCATTACCATCACTGAATCCCCCACTATCAACATCCTGGGGGGGTTACCACTGGCCAGAAACTGAACTGGACTAGCAATATAAATATTGTGGCTACAAGAGCAGGTCAAAGGCTAGGAATCTTGTGACGAATAACTCACCTCCTGACTCCCCAAAGCCTGTCCACCATCTACATGGCACAAGTCAGGAGTATGATGGAATACTCTTCACTTGCCTGGATGAGTGCAGCTCCAACAACACTCAAGAAGCTCGACACCATCCATGACAAAGCAGCCCTTTTGATTGGCACCACATCCACAAACATTCACTCCCTCCACCACCGATGCAAAGTAACAGCAGTACGTACCATCTACAAGATGCACTGCAGGAATTCACCAAGGCTCCTGATATAGCACCTTCCAAACCCACAAACCATTACGATCTAGAAGGACAAGGGCAGCAGATACTGGGAACACCACCAACTGGAAGTTCCCCTCCAAGCCACTCACCATGGAAATATATCACTGTTCCTTCACTGTCGCTGGGTCAAAATCCTGGAACTCCCTCCCTAATAGCACTATGGGTATACCTACACCACATGGACTGCAGCGGTTCAAGAAGGCAACTAATCACCACCTTCTCAAGGGCAATTAGGGATGGGCAATAAATGCTGGCCTACCCAGCGATGCCCACATGCCATGAATGAATAAAAAAATGATCTGTATCATGAATGTGCTTTAGCCCAGAGTTGAGAAACAGAAAATAATCACTGGACTCAAACACTACCTTGAGATAAAATTACGAGCCGAAGAAAGTGTTGTCCTCTTTGTAAAAGTGCTGGAATGAAAGCGCAGTTCAATCATTTTCCTCGCCAGTACTGGAATATTTTGCTTAATCTTGCTTGACTGCTTAAAATCATCTCCCCAAGTTTTAGATACTTAGCAGGCTATGTGCAATTAAAAAACTGAAGGAAGGGCATAAATGCAGCTAATAAAAAGGAAATCAAAGCAAATGAGAACAGGCAGATGTATTATATGATAAAATAAAGAATCAAGAATGAGAGGCCTGTGCTGTAAAAACAGGTGTAAAGGGATTAAAGGATTAACTCCTGGTCAGGGCATTATGCATGGTGCAGTATTCATGGAGATAATGATAAGGCAATTCACACCCAGGTTAGGTGTAAAAAGGCTTAGATGTGTTTGCATATTGAGTGCCAGTTAGTTGCCATATCAGAAGTATTTTGAGGGAAAAGTCCAGATTCCAGTTCACAGTTAACTGCCCCTTTATATTCCAACACAATTGTTAATAGCTTTAACAATAGCAGTGAAGTAAATAGCAACATTGCCCCTGGACAAGCCAAGATCCACGTGTTCTTCAGAGAATTCCACAATCTCAACAGCAACAACGCCAGCAAATCAAAAGATAGCCACCAGCAGCTCTGGCCACAATTCTGCAGAGATTCCACAGTGCCAGCAGCCACAGACTACACCCCAAAAAATATTTCTTGAAGTGATTCCTCAGAAAGTGAAACTAACATGAAGCACTGTATTTTAATTGCCAAACACATCCTGATGATGTCTTACAATGCTGGCTGCCAATAATAGAAATGCTGAAAACGCTGAGATAATTCATCAAACCAATAGATGAATGTGGGTTAAAATTTTAAGTGGATGCTGATCCATTTTTAAACCACTGAAAAATATGCACTTTACAGTTTCTGTTTCCTTCCTTGGAGACACTCACTTGCCTAAGTTCAGGGAGCTGAGAGGGAGAATACTGGAGCAAAGGCCTAAGGGTCTTGAAGTTCAGAGCACTGATAAGCTTCCTCTGCTCCTCCAGCTATCATTAAGCATTAGCTTGCAGGGTTATTGGAGATACGGGTGAAAAGTCCCAGCTCCCATTAACAGGTTTACCCCTCTGGGTCAGCCAAGCTGGCTAGTGAATCAACATTACCCTGGAATATTGCGAACCTGCCTGGCTCAGCTATCAAATTATTAAGTCTACCACGGCAAATTAGAGCCACCAAAATTTTAAAAAACACTTTTCTTACCTCCTTTTGAGGAAAATAGTCACTAATTGGTCATTAGACAACTGACAAGTGTAGACAAGCCCACACTGAGGGTTCAGCAGGTACCTGGAGCTCGAGTGGCATCATGAGCACCACAATACCCCATGAAGTATGAGTACTATACTCCCGACCATAGCACTGACACACAACATGACTCTTCAAACTATGCTTTTACTTGTCGCATGAGTGGAACTTCAATAGCAGTTGCTTGTTTCTCTGAAGTCCAACCCATTAGAACAAAAGGGAAGAATAGGTAAAGGCCACGAGTACAATAATACTAACTACTTTTGCAAAAAAGTTAATTGGTTTAGTAGCCATTAAACAGACTTTAGAGTTGAAAAGAAGTGAACATTGTTCAATGATGTACAAAGATCATCTCAGTTAAACCTGGAAAATGCCATTTGAAAGGCAGGAACAAAAAATGTCTAAATGAAAGGAAGATCAGTTGAGTATGAAGGGACGAATACTGCAGAAAATTCAGTGTGACATCTAAGATCTATTTACAACCCATTAAGTTTGTTTAGTGGATATTACGGCTATAAGCTGTACTACAAATAATTAATATACTTGGACTTATATTGTATTCCTTTATTTATAAACCTACCTAAGAGATCATGCCAGAACTTCATTAATCACTGGTTAGGCCTCAGCTAGAGTGCTGGGGAGAGTTCTGGGCTCTACACTTCAGGAAAGATATAAAGGCCTTAGAAAGGGTACAGAGGAGGTTTACCAGGATATTACAAGGGATGAGGGGCTTCAGTAATGAGGACAGGTTGAAAAAGTTGGAACGGAGAAGGTTACAAGGTGACGTAATTGAGGTTTTCAAGATGAAGGAAAAGAGAGGCTTTTAGCAGGTACAAGGGAAGCAAATCAGCGGAGGCATTAGTGGAGCACAGAAAGTGCAGGGTGGAGCTTAAGAAAGCAATTAGGAGAGCAAAGAGGGGATATGAGAAAGCTCTGGCTGGTAAAAGTAGGGAAAATCCCAAGATATTCTATAAGTATATCAATGGGAAGGGGATAACCAGGGAAAGAGTAGGGCCTATTAGGGACCAAGGGGGCAATCTTTGGGTGGAGCCAGAGGACATCGGGGGGAGTGTTGAACAAATACTTCACATCAGTCTTCACCCAAGAGAATGAGGATGAAGGTATCGAACTCGGGGAGAGAGACTGCGAGGTTCTTGAGCAAATTGATATAGGCAGTGACAAGGTATTGGAGGTGTTGGCAGGCTTAAAAGTGGACAAATCTCCAGGTCCGGATGATTTGTGTCCCAGACTGCTGAGGGAGGCAAGGGAGGTGATTGCAGGGGCTCTGACCCAAATTTTTAATTCCTCTCTGGCCACGGGGGAGGTGCCAGAGGACTGGAGAACAGGTGATGTGGTTCCGCTATTTAAGAAGGGTTGTAGAGATAAGCCAGGGAACTACAGGACAGTGAGTCTCACGTCAATGGTAGGGAAATTATTGGAGAAAATTCTGAAGGAGAGAATCTCTCTCCACCTGGAGAGGCAAGGTTTGATCAGGGATAGTCAGCATGGCTTTGTCAGAGGGAGGTCATGCCTAACAAATTTGATTGAATTTTTTGAGGAGGTGACCAGGTGTGTAGATGAGGGTAGTGCAGTTGATGTAGTTCATATGGATTTCAGCAAAGCCTTTGACAAGGTCCCACATGGGAGACTTATAAAGAAGGCAAATTGGAAGTGATTGGAAGCCAGTGTCCAGTGGCATACCACAGGGATCTGTGCTGGGTCTCCTACTATTCGTCATTTATATAAACGACATAGATGACTATATGGGGGGGGGGTAGGATTAGTAAGTTTGCAGATGACACAAAGATTAGTCGGGCGGTTAACAGTGAGGTTGAATGTCTTGGGCTACAGGAAGATATAGACGGGATGGTCAAATGGGCAGATAAGTGGCAGATGGAATTTAACCCTGAAAAGTGTGAGGTGATACACTTTGGAAGAAGTAATTTGACAAGGAAGTATTCAATGAGCGGCATGACACTAGGAAGTTCTGAGGAACAAAGGGACCTTGGTGTGTGTGTCCACAGATCTCTGAAGGCGGAGGGGCATGTTAGTGGGATGGTGAAAAAGGCACATGGGACACTTGCCTTTATCAATCGAGGCATAGATTACCAAAGTAGGGAGATCATGTTGGAGTTGTATAGAGCCTTGGTGAGGTCACAGCTGGTGTACTGTGTGCAGTTCTGGTTGCCACATTATGGGAAGGATGTGATTGCACTGGAGGGGGTGCAGAGGAGATTCACCAGGATGTTGCCTGGGATGAAACATTTAAGATATGAAGAGAGGTTGGATAGACTTGGGTTGTTTTTGTTGGAGCAGAGAAGACTGAGGGGCGACCTGATCGAGGTGTACAAGATTATGAGGGGCATGGACAGGGTGGATAGGGAGCAACTGTTCCCCTTAGTTGAAGGGTCAGTCACAAGGGGACACAAGTTCAAGGTGAGGGGCAGGAGGTTTAGGGGGGATGTGAGGAAAAACTTTTTTACCCAGAGGGTGGTGACGGTCTGGTATGCGCTGCCTGGGAGGGTGGTGGAGGCGGGTTGCCTCACATCCTTTAAAAAGTACCTGGATGAACAGTTGGCACGTCATAACATTCAAGGCTATGGGCCAAGTGCTGGTAAATGGGATTAGGTAGGCAGGTCAGGTATTTCTCACATGTCGGTGTAGATTCGATAGACCGAAGGGCCTCTTCTGCACTGTGATTCTGTAACTCTGAGAGGTTTTGTTAGAGTAAATAGTGTAGTCACTGTTGTAAAGTAGGAAACATAACAGCCACACAACCAGCTCCCACAAACAGCAATGTGATAATGACCAGGTAATCTGTTTTTGTGATGTTGCTTTGAGAGATAAATATTGGCCAGAACACAAGGGAGAACTCCCCAGCTCTTCTTTGAAATAGTGCCATGGGGTCTTTCACAGTCACCAGAGAGGGCATACATGGTCTTGGTTTAACATCTCATCTGAAAGACAACACCTCCTACAGTGTAGCACTCCCTCAGTATTGCACTGGAGAGTTAGCCTTGAACTTGTGCTCAAGTCCTGGAGTAGGATATGAACCCACAGCCTTCTGATTCAGGGGCAAGAGTGCTACAGCAGCAGACACCAAAATGCATGATACCATAAAATTATTCCCATAAGGCAAGTTTGCCTTCTACCCTCCTTATTTGACAGGTTTCTCCAAAGAGAAATCACCTGTGCTGAATCTGTTATCAATCACTGTCTTGAGATATACCTTGCCATAATTGCCACTTGAAAAATGAGGGAAAAAAATCAGGTTCGACACAGCTCCCCTAACTGATAGACATCTAGTAAACTGATGCTTTTCCCACAGGTACCTGTAATGACAACATTTGTTCCTTCCAACACCTGAAATCACATGGATATAGACACAATGGGGTTTAGGAGTACAGATTGTACCGTGATCCAGAATGTACAACCGCTGTAGTGTTCAAGCAGTTGCTTCTGGTTATCTAGCAACATTCTCATGAAGCAAAGTGATCTTTCTGGCTCTTTGGTTTCTGTATGGGACATACTGTATAAGTATGTTCCCAATTATCCAGCAGGTCGAATACTCCTTTATGTAACTGGCAAGTGTGAAACAGTGTGGTTTGGCTGATTTTTCCACAACGAGATGTTACAGTAGCACATTGCTGACAAGTCCTTGTAGTTTTTTTTGCCCAAAGAGAAGGTCTGTCTTGAATGAGTGCTCAACGCCCTATACAACAGAAAACAAATCCTGTTTCATCGCAGCTGAAAATGTTTTCAAATAGTTTGTCATTTAAAATCAAAAGTATTACCAGAAGCCACTAGCTGCAGAAAGTCCATGTTTTGTTGTGATCAATTTTACAGCATGTGTTGTTCCTTTGTTTCAATCTTTGCAACCAGCTTAAAATCATGTTTTCCCATAGCAAGTGAGCGTTGTTTACCTTTTCCAGTTGTATAACTGTGTTGATTATTGCTTGGACATTTCACCTTCATCCTTGCCTTCCCTCCTGTTTCTGATGAGAATACACGTCTGCTTTTATCTTTTCTCTGTCTTTAACGAACAAACGTGAATTCAGAAGTGCCAAAACGCAGTGCTGTATCACGGATTTGCACTACTTAAATTCAGACAGCATTCTTGGTTCCTTGGCAGCCACGGTGCTACTCTCATTGCTGACCTACTTGAAAAATGCTAAACAGGTACAAACTATAGAACTAATGATGTACAATTTACAATAGTTTCAATAACCACAAAGATGTCGATATGTAAAAATGGGGTTGCCCTGTTCATTAAGTTTGCAAAGAGGATGACAGGCTGCTATACATCCATTCAGTTTGTCAAATGCATACTCAGCCTCAGTTTAAAATTATTACATCGTCATTAATCCATTAGAGAACTGTTTGGTGTTCCAGTTTTGTCTGATGTGTTACGACTGGGGTGGGAGGAGTGCGCAGTTTGACTAGCCCCACTACCCCATAGTTCACACCATTAGTTTAAAAGTTTGATACACTCACCAAAACGGCCAATTGTTTACCTTCACTACTGATACCCAAAATAAGAGAGACTATAACCAGGTTTCTTTCAATAAACAATAAACTGCTTTCTAGACAGGCTCGAGGAATATCTGCAGGCACTCTATTCTAGCACGTAGAGCAACTCAGAAGCAGCTTATATTCACTTCCGGCTGCAGACTGGCCCTAGACTGCAAAAAGGCTGCTGTCTTCCTTCACAAGTAGTTGGTCCTTCTCCGTCTCAAAGCAAAACCAAAACCAACTTTTAACATAGTTTTTCCAGACATGGTTTTTTTTTCCCAGAGCCATAAACTACCATGTGACCCTGTCTGTACACAGTCCACCAGGATCAAGAGGTTCCCAGCTTCTTTACAACTGCTTAATTATCTTTTCTTGTAAATGGATATCTCTTCCAAGAAAAGCAATCAGTGTTCTTGCATTAACCGTTTAAAGAACAGTATCTTTTAAAAAAACACATTATTCCAGAGTGTTCTTAGTAGAACCATACCACAATTCCATAGATAACCAATTTGTGTTTTAGGGTGCAATTTATCTTGAACTTAGAAACAAAGGAAGTGTGTGTGTGCTTGGACACAGGTCTAAAACTGCACTCCTGGTTGGCTAACTGTAACTGTGAATGTGCTGTTAGGAATACTACTTCTCTCATATCAACTTATATTTATATAGTGCCTTTAACCGCAGCAAAATATCCCACACTAAGTTTAAAATACACTGATGTCTACAATGGCACTTCACACTGGGCTAGAATGTTTCTACATCTGGTGCAAAGTCCAGGTAATGGAAGATGTTATAGTCATTTGATAGTACAGAGCTTGAGTATTGCTGGAAAAAAAGAGACTTTTTGTTGAAGCTTTTTGTCTTGCACACATCAGGATAATTCGCAAAAATACCAAATGTATTTGGTATATAACCATAACTCTAATGTTAAGACCATAAGACAGAGGAGCAGAAATTAGGCCATTCGGCCCATCGAGCCTGCTCCGCCATTCAATCATGGCTGATAAGTTTCTCAACCCCATTCTCCCGTCTTCTCCCCGTAACCTTTGATCCCCTTACCAATCAAGAACCTATCTATCTCGGTCTTAAATACACTCAATGACCTGGCCTCCACAGCCTTCTGCGGCAATGAATTCCATAGATTCACCACTCTCTGGCTAAAGAAGTTTCTCCTCATCTCTGTTCTGAAAGGTCTTCCCTTTACTCTGAGGCTGTAACCTCGGGTCCTAGTCTCTCCTACTAATGGAAACATCTTCCCTACGTCCACTCTAGCCGGGCCTTTCAGTATTCTGTAAGTTTCAATCAGATCCCCCCTCATCCTTCTAAACTCCATCGAGTATAGACCCAGAGTCCTCAAAAGTTCCTCATATGTTAAACCTTTCATTCCTGGGATCGTTCTCGTGAACCTCCTCTGGACCCTCTCCAGGGCCAGAACATCCTTCCTGAGATACGGGGTCCAAAATTGCTCACAATATTCTAAGTGTGGTCTGACCAGAGCTTTATAAAGCCTCAGCAGCACATCCCTGCTTTTATATTCTAGTCCTCTTGAAATAAATGCCAACATTGCATTTGCCTTCCTAACTAGCGACTCAACCTGCAAGTTAACCTTAAGAGAATCCTGGACTAGGACTCCCAAGTCCCTTTGCACTCCAGATTTCTGAATTCTCTCCCCATTTAGAAAATAGTCTATGCCTCTATTCTTCCTACCAAAGTGCATGACCTCACATTTCCCCACATTGTATTCCATCTGCCACTTCTTTGCCCATTCTCCTAACCTGTCCAAATCCTTCTGCAGCCTCCCCATCTCCTCAATACTACCTGTCCCTCCACCTATCTTTGTATCATCTGCAAACTTAGCCAGAATGCCCTCATTTCCTTCATCTAGATCATTAATGTATAAAGTGAAAAGTTGTGGTCCCAACACTGACCCCTGCGGAACTCCACTAGTCACCGGCCGCCATCCTGAGAAGGACCCCCTTGTCCCCACTCTCTGCCTCCTGCCAGACAGCCAATCTTCTATCCATGCTAGTACCTTGCCTCTAACACCATGGGCTCTTATCTTACTGAGCAGCCTCCTGTGCGGCACCTTGTCAAAGGCCTTCTAGAAGTCCAAGTAGATAACATCCATTGGCTCTCCTTTGTCTAACCTATTCGTTACCTCCTAAACAGATTTGTCAGGCATGACCTCCCCTTGATGAAACCATGCTGACTTTGCCCGATTTTACCATTCACTTCCAAGTATTCTGAAATCTCATCCCTAATAATGGACTCTAAAATCTTACCAACGACCGAGGTCAGGCTAATCGGCCTGTAATTTCCCGTCTTTTGCCTCACTCCCTTCTTAAACAGGGGGGTGACATTAACGATTTTCCAGTCCTCTGGGACCTTCCGTGACTCCAGTGATTCCTGAAAGATCACCACTAACGCCTCCACTATCTCTTCAGCTATCTCCTTCAGAACTCTGGGGTGTAATCCATCTGGTTCAGGTGATTTATCCACCTTCAGACCTTTTAGTTTTCCTAGCACCTTCTCCTTGGTAATGGCCACCACACTCACCTCTGCCCCCCAACTCTCTTGAACTTTGGGGATGTTACTCGTGTCTTCCACCGTGAAGACTGACGCAAAGTACCTATTCAGTTCCTCCGCCATTTCTTCGTTCCCCACTACTACTTCTCCAGCGTCATTTTCCAGCTGCCCAATGTCCACTTTTGCTTCTCTCTTACCCTTTATAGATCTAAAAAAACTCTTGCAATCTTCTTTTATATTACTGGCTAGTTTACCCTCATATTTAATCTTCTCCCTCCTTATTTCTTTTTTGGTTGTCCTCTGTTGGTCTTTGTAGGCTTCCCAATCCCCTGGTTTCTCACTGCTCTTCGCCGCATTGTATGCTTTCTCTTTAGCTTTTATGCTGTCCCTGACTTCCCATGTCAGCCATGGTTGCCTCATCCTCCCTTTAGTATGCTTCTTCTTCCTAGGGATGAATTTTTGCTGAGTCCCAAATTACTCCCAGAAACTCCTGCCATTGCTGTTCCACTGTCTTTCCTGCAAGGCTCATCTCCCAGTCAATACTGGCCAGCTCCTCCCTCATTCCTCTGTAGTTGCCTTTATTGAACTGTAATACCGTTACATCTGATTCCAGCTTTTTTCTCTCAAATTGCAGGGTAAATTCTATCATAATATAAGACCATAAGACAGAGGAGCAGAAATTAGGTCATTCGGCCCATCGAGTCTGCTCCGCCATTCAATCATGGCTGATAAGTTTCTCAACCTTATTCTCCCGCCTTCTCCCCGTAACCTTTGATCCCCTTACCAATCAAGAACCTATCTATCTCGGTCTTAAATACACTCAATGACCTGGCCTCCACAGTCTTCTGTGGCAATGAATTCCATAGATTCACCACTCTCTGGCTAAAGAAGTTTCTCCTCACCTCTGTTCTAAAAGGTCTTCCCTTTACTCTGAGGCTGTGCCCGGGTCCTAGTCTCTCCTACTAATGGAAACATCTTCCCCACGTCCATTCTAGCCAGGCCTTTCAGTATTCTGTAAGTTTCAATCAGATCGCCCCTCATCCTTCTAAACTCCATTGAGAATAGACCCAGAGTCCTCAAACGTTCCTCATATGTTAAGCCTTTCATTCCTGGGATCGTTCTCTTGAACCTCCTCTGGACCCTCTCCTTTATAAAAAAAGAATTATAAAAATAAAAATTATGGTCACTTCCTCCTAAGGGTTCCTTCACCTTAAACTCCCTTAACAAATATGCCTCATTAAACATCACTAAATCTAGAATTGCCTGTTCCCTAGTGGGCTCCACCACAAGTGGCTCCAAAAAGCCATCTCGTAGACATTCTACAAATTCCTTTTCTTGGGATCCACTACCAACCTGATTTTCCCAGTCTACCTTCATTTTGAAATCCCCCATGATCACTGTAACCTTGCCTTTCTTACACGCCTTTTCTATCTCCTGGTGTATCTTGTGCCCCACATCCTGACTACTGTTCCGAGGCCTGTACATAACTCCCATTATGGTTTTTTTACCTTTGCGATTCCCCAACTCTACCCACACAGATTCTGCATCATCTGACCTTATGTCGTTTCTTGCTTTCGATTTAATTTCATTTCT
Organism: Cetorhinus maximus; assembly: GCF_964194155.1. Taxonomy (NCBI): domain Eukaryota; kingdom Metazoa; phylum Chordata; class Chondrichthyes; order Lamniformes; family Cetorhinidae; genus Cetorhinus; species Cetorhinus maximus. The sequence goes on from NC_135892.1 coordinate 14,435,955, forward strand.
TACTAACAAAGCAACCCCACCTCCTCTGCCAACCTGCCTATCTTTTCGATAGGATGCATATCCTTGGATATTTAGCTCCCAGTCCTGATCCCCTTGCAGCCATGTCTCCGTGATGCCCACCACATCATACCTGCCAATTTCAATCTGCACCACAAGCTCATTTACCTTATTTCGTATAATGCGTGCATTCAGATACAACACCTTCAGTCCTGTATTTCCCATCACCTTTCTCATTGTCGTCCCTTTATCTGATGTGCTTGAAGTTAGACTCCTAGCCCATTCCAAACACTCAGTCCTATTTTGTGTTCTGGAGAATTTAATAGCATCTCCTGGGCTCTCCTTTCTTTCCAGTTTTTTCATAATTTTCCATAAAGTTGAATCCACCCCCCACATGCTAACCTGCTGCTTTGTTTCCCATTAGTCATGCTTCTTGGAGCTTTACCCTTCCCTTCCCCCTCACTTTCTAGTTTAAAGTCCTGTTGACCACCCTATTTACCCTTTTCGCTAGAACATTGGTCCCAGATCGGTTCAGGTGGAGACCGTTCCAACTGTACAGATCCCTCCTGTTTCAATACTGATGCCAGTGCCCCATGAAATGGAACCCTCTTTCCTGCACCATTCTTTTACCCACGTGTTTACTTCCATTATTCTCGCGTCCCTATGCCAATTTGCACGTGGCTCGGGTAGTAATCCGGAGATTATAACCCTTGAGGACCTGTTCCTTAATTTTCTTTAATGTTGGTCCCTTTACATTTGGTATTCTTGTGAATTGCCCTATTGAGTGCAAGTTGAAAAGTTTCAACAAAAAGTCGTTTTTTTTTCAGGAAGACTTTATATTGATATTGGGATAATTTTGTGTGTTCAACCAGTGGGTGATAACTTTGTGTAGTGGATTGCAAGCTCTTTACAGAAAACATCTTATTTTCATTCCATTATGACATGAAAGTGAGGTGGAATTTGCAAAGAGTATGCGATTCTACTCAACAGATTACCACAC